>NC_086449.1:50762509-51116809 GCF_028390025.1 Pseudophryne corroboree | reverse complement strand
AGGACGCTAATACTACAGGGGGCATTATGTGTAACAACGCTACTATTAGGGGGGCCATTACGTGTAAGGACGCTACTACTACTGGGGCTGGGGGCATTACGTATAAGGACGATACTACTACTGGGGTGCACTACGTATAAGAACGCTAATACTACTGGGGGGGCATTACGTATAAGGACGCTATTACTACAGGGGGGCATTACATGTAAAAACGCTACTATTGGGGGCATTACGTATAAGGACGCTAATACTACAGGGGGGCATTACATGTAACAACGCTACTATTGGGGGGGCATTTCGTATAAGGACGCTAATACTACAGGGGGGCATTACATGTAACATCGCTACTATTGGGGGGGCATTACGTATAAGGACGCTAATACTACAGGGGGGCATTACGTGTAACAACGCTACTATTAGAGGGGCCATTACGTGTAAGGACGCTACTACTACTGGGGCTGGGGGCATTACGTATAAGGACGATACTACTACTTGGGGGCATTACGTATAAAAACGCTAATACTACTGGGGGTGCACTATGTATAAGGACGATACTACTACTGGGTGTGCACTACGTATAAGGACGCTGCTACTACTACTGGGGGGGCGTTACGTATAAGGACGATACTACTACTGGGGGTGCACTATGTATTAGTACGATACTACTACTGGGATGGCATTACGTATAAGGACGCTACTACTACTGGGTGTGCACTACGTATAAGGACGCTAATACTACTGGGGGTGCACTACGTATAAATACACTACTACTTCTGGGGGCTATTACGTATAAGGAAGCGTCTACTACTGGGGGGGCATTACTTATAAGGACGCTACTACTACTGTGGGTGCATTATGTATAAGGATGCTACTACTACTGGGGGGGCATTATGTATAAGGACACTACTACTACTGGGGGGGGCATTATGTATAAGGACACTACTACTACAGGGGGGAATTATGTATAAGGACACTACTACTACAGGGGGGCATTATGTATAAGGACACTACTACTACGGGGGGCATTACGTATAAGGACACTACTACTACTGTGGGGGGCATTAGGTATAAGGATGCTACTACTACTGGGGGGGCATTATGTATAAGGACACTACTACTACTGGGGGGGGCATTATGTATAAGGACACTACTACTACTGGGGGGGCATTATGTATAAGGATGCTACTACTACGGGTGGGGCATTACGTATAAGATTAAATAAGAATTTACTCAACGGTAATTCTATTCCTCGTAGTCCGTAGTGGATGCTGGGGACTCTGTAAGGACCATGGGGAATAGACAGGCTCCTCAGGAGACTGGGCACTCTAAAAGAAAGATTAGGTACTATCTGGTGTGCACTGGCTCCTCCCTCTATGCCCCTCCTCCAGACCTCAGTTAGAATCTGTGCCCGGCCAGAGCTGGGTGCTCCTAGTGGGCTCTCCTGAGCTTACTAGTTAAAGAAAGTATTTATTAGGTTTTTTATTTTCAGTGAGCTTCTGCTGGCAACAGACTCACTGCTACGAGGGACTGAGGGGAGAGAAGCAAACATACCTGTTCACAGCTAGGTTGCGCTTCTTAGGCTACTGGACACCATTAGCTCCAGAGGGTTCGAACACAGGCGCCTGTCCTCGATCATCCGTCCCCGGAGCCGCGCCGCCGTCCCCCTCGCATGAAGACGGCGAAATCGGCGGCTGAAGACTGCTGTCTTCATTTAAGGTAGAGCACAGCACCGCAGCTGTGCGCCATTGCTCCCACAGCACACCACACACTCCGGTCACTGTAGGGTGCAGGGCGCTGGGGGGGGAGGGGGGGGAGCCCTGGCAGCAATTGAAATACCTTTTGGCAAGAGCTGACATTACAAGCAAAGGATTTTGGAATCCAGGGTAAGATTCATACCAGCAGCACCAATCACATCGTACAACTTGTGATAATCATACCCAGTTAACAGTATGAACAAAAACTGAGCCTCATTTAACAGATGTCTCATAACAATAACCCTTATCAAACAATAACTATATACATGTATTGCAGAAAGTCCGCACTTGGGACGGGCTCCCAGCATCCACTACAGACTACGAGAAATAGAATTACCGGTGAGTAAATTCTTATTTTCTCTAACATCCTAGTGGATACTGGGGACTCCGTAAGGACCATGGGGATTATACCAAAGCTCCCAAACGGGCGGGAGAGTGCGGATGACTCTGCAGCACCGAATGGGCAAACACAAGGTCCTCCTCAGCCAGGGTATTAAACTTATAGAATTTTGCAAACGTGTTTGATCCCGACCAAGTAGCAACTCGGCAAAGCTGTAAAGCCGAGACCCATCGGGCAGCCGCCCAAGAAGAGCCCACCTTCCTCGTGGAATGAGCTTTCACTGATTTTGGATGTGGCAATCCAGCCGCAGAATGAGCCTGCTGAATCGTGTTACAGATCCAGCGAGCAATAGTTTGCTTTGAAGCAGGAGCACCCAGCTTGTTGGATGCATACAGGATAAACAGAGAGTCCGTCTTCCTGACTCCAACTGTTCTGGTGACAAAAATCTTCAAAGCCTGGACTACGTCCAGCAACTTGGAGTCCTCCAAGTCACGAGTAGCCGCAGGCACCACAATAGGTTGGTTTAAATGAAAAGATGACACCACCTTTGGGAGAAATTGGGGGTGAGTCCGCAATTCTGCCCTGTCCATATGGAAGATCAGATAGGGGCTTTTACATGACAAAGCCACCAACTCTGACACACGCCTAGCCGAAGCTAAGGCCAATAGCATGACCACTTTCCACGTGAGATACTTTAGTTCCACGGTCTTAAGTGGCTCAAACCAGTGGGATTTCAGGAAATCCAACACAACGTTAAGATCCCAAGGTGCCACTGGTGGCACAAAAGGGGGTTGAATATGCAGCACTCCCTTTACAAACGTCTGAACCTCAGGCAGTGAAGTCAGTTCTTTTTGAAAGAAAATAGATAGGGCCGAAATCTGGACCTTTATGGACCCTAATTTTAGGCCCATAGTCACACCTGACTGTAGGAAGTGCAGGAATCGACCTAGCTGGAATTCCTCTGTCAGGGCCTTCCTGGCCTCACACCAAGCAACATATTTTCGCCATATACGGTGATAATGTTTTGCTGTCACGTCCTTCCTAGCCTTTATCAGCGTAGGAATAACTTCATCCGGAATGCCCTTTTCTGCTAGGATCCGACGTTCAACCGCCATGCCGTCAAACGCAGCCGCGGTAAGTCTTGGAACAGACAGGAGCCCTGTTGCAACAGGTCCTGTCTGAGAGGCAGAGGCCATGGGTCCTCTGTGATCATCTCTTGTAGTTCTGGGTACGAAGTCCTTCTTGGCCAATCCGGAACGATGAGTATTGTTCTCACTCCTCTTTTTCTTACTATTCTCAGTACCTTGGGTATGAGAGGAAGAGGAGGAAACATATAAACCGATTGGAACACCCACAGCTATCGCCTGAGGGTCCCTTGACCTGGCGCAATATCTTTTTAGCTTTTTGTTGAGGCGGGACGCCATCATGTCCACCTGTGGCCGTTCCCAACGATTTGTTATCTGAGTGAAGACTTCTTGATGAAGTCCCCACTCTCCCGGGTGGAGGTCGTGTCTGCTGAGGAAGTCTGCTTCCCAGTTGTCCACTCCCGGAATGAACACTGCTGACAGTGCTTGCACGTGATTCTCCGCCCAACGAAGAATCCTTGTGGCTTCTGCCATTGCCTCCCTGCTTCTTGTGCTTCCCTGGCGGTTTACATGGGCGACCACCGTGATGTTGTCTGACTGAATCAGCACTGGTTGGTCTCGAAGCAGGGGCTCCCCTTGACTCAGGGCGTTGTATATGGCCCTTAGTTCCAGTATGTTTATGTGCAGACAAGTCTCCTGACTTGACCACAGCCCTTGGAAGTTTCTTCCCTGAGTGACTGCCCCCCACTCTCGGAGGCTTGCATCCGTGGTCACCAGGACCCAGTCCTGTATGCCGAACCTGCGACCCTCGAGAAGGTGGGCACTCTGCAGCCACCACAGAAGAGACACCCTGGCCCTCGGGGAATGGGTGATCTACCGATGCATCTGAAGATGCGATCTGGACCACTTGTCCAACAGATCCCACTGAAAGTTTCTCGCATGGAACCTGCCGAAGGGAATGGCTTCGTATGAGGCTACCATCTTTCCCAGGACTCGCGTGCAGTGATGCACCGACAGCCTTCTCCTCCGGGAGAAACACCTTCTTCTGGTCTGTGTCCAGAATCATGCCCAGGAAGGGCAGACGCGTCATAGGAATCAGCTGTGACTTTGGAATATTCAGAATCCAGCCGTGCTGTTGCAACACTTCCCGAGAGTGTGCTACGCTGACCAACAACTGCTCCCTGGCCTCGCCTTTATAAGGATCAGGATACTGCAGGGGAAAGCCTGGGGAGCGTCCTTCCAGCGGAGCTGTGAAGAGAAAATGGTGCTGGTGTGCTGAGGAAGAAGGCCCCGCCCCCTCAGCGGTGGGCTTCTGTCCCGCTTTCTGTGAGAAAATATGGCGGGGGAATTTACATATATACAGTGCCTGACTGTATATATGTAGTTTTTAACAAAAGGTATTTCAATTGCTGCCCAGGGCGCCCCCCCCCCCCAGCGCCCTGCACCCTACAGTGACCGGAGTGTGTGGTGTGCTGTGGGAGCAATGGCGCACAGCTGCGGTGCTGTGCTCTACCTTAAATGAAGACAGGAGTCTTCAGCCGCCGATTTCGCCGTCTTCATGCTTCAGTTCTTCTGGCTCTGCGAGGGGGACGGCGGCGCGGCTCCGGGAACGGATGATCGAGGACAGGCGCCTGTGTTCGATCCCTCTGGAGCTAATGGTGTCCAGTAGCCTAAGAAGCGCAACCTAGCTGTGAACAGGTACGTTTTCTTCTCTCCCCTCAGTCCCTCGTAGCAGTGAGTCTGTTGCCAGCAGAAGCTAACTGAAAATAAAAAACCTAATAAATACTTTCTTTAACTAGTAAGCTCAGGAGAGCCCACTAGGAGCACCCAGCTCTGGCCGGGCACAGATTCTAACTGAGGTCTGGAGGAGGGGCATAGAGGGAGGAGCCAGTGCACACCAGATAGTACCTAATCTTTCTTTTAGAGTGCCCAGTCTCCTGCGGAGCCCGTCTATTCCCCATGGTCCTTACGGAGTCCCCAGCATCCACTAGGACGTTAGAGAAATAAGATTGTGCTACATTGTGTTGTAATTTTAAATGGGGGTACTACTGTGTGGCCATGCCCCTTACTTGTGAGACCACACCCCTTTTCCCGCCGCGCGCCAAAGGAATATGGGAGGGCGCAAATTTATAGTTTGCAGGGGGGCGCCGAAGACCCTAGCACCGGCCCTGCCTGGAGCTCTTGCACAACAGAGCTGGCGAGTTGTTGGATCGAGGAGGCGAGTTCGGCTTGTCCCTGCCTGATCTCTGCCAGACCTTGGCAGAGTTGAGCTACACCTTGACCAACACCGGTTGTGTGTTCAGTGAGCCGGACAGGTATCTGGCTTACCTCCCGGATCATCCTGTCCTTAAATTGTGTCAGTTTCTCACCATAACTGGCAATTTCAGACAGAATGGCTGGGATAGCAGAGTGTCGGGTGGTGGTGGGGGGGGGGGGGGGGGGGGGTAGGCCAGTTGGAATCTGGACCGGTGGAATCTGGTGACCCACACTGGCAGACTCACTAGGTCCCCCCACCTCAGCCTCAGCCAGATAACCCTCCTCTGACTCTACCTGCTCACCTTCCTGTGCTGTGTTATGTTAAAAGCAAATAGAAGAATGAGAGAAAAAAGGACACAAATAACATGAAGAAGTCAGAACTTGAAAAACAGTAATTTTTTTTTATATAAAAAAAAGTGTGTTAACTTACCTGGCAAATCATGTCGATTAACAATTTCAGGCAGGTCCGTGTCCATAAGAGACACCCCCCCCCACCTCCTCTTAGCTCACGCAGTCCATCGCCAGCTCCTCAAGATCAGCGGGACCTCCCCATGTTGCAAGAGCCGGCCTTAGCCAATATGATGCCCTAGGCAAGATTTTGGCTGGTGCCCCCTAGCACCACCGCTGGTTCTGCCTCTGACCTTGCACCTCTTTCCCAGCACCATCACCCCTCATCCATAGCAGTCCTTATTTTGGGGTTTGTACCTCCTATGTTTTAAATAGGAACAGTTCGCACATTTGGCGCTTAGCCCAAAAAGCGGTGTGTTTTTGCTGGTAAGGGGCATGGCCACACAATAGTAACCCCAGTTCCAATTATGCTACCCAGTACTGCAACTTTATTCACATTTGATCATGCGATAGTGTCCATAATTCATATTACATCCCACAGTAGTACCACTTTACCTTATAGACGTTACTCCTCACAGGAGAGCCCCTTATTCACATTACATCACACTGAATTGCTCCTTATTCACATTACACCACACCTTTTTGCTCTTTATTCACATTAGACGACACAGTAGTGCCCTTTCTATATGCAACGCCACATAGTAGAGCACCTTATACACATAATGCCACACAGTAATGTCCCTTACACATATGAGACACATTATTAATGTCCTTATAAACATAATTTGCCTTACACATTATGACAACCTTTATCAATGCCCTTTTACACGTAATGTCCCTTACACATATGCCGCATATTATTAATGCCCTTATACACATAATAACACACATAGTGCCCCCTACACATTTGCTGCACTTTATTAGTGCCCCTATACACATAATGACACACATACAGTAGTACCCTGTTATGCTGTTACACATATGCCGCTCATTATTAATGCCCTTATACACATAATGGCACACATAGTGACCCTTACACATATGCTGCACATTATTAATGCATTTTTACATGACACACATAATGCTGATTACACATATTCCGAACACTACTGCACAACCAACCTACTCACATGCACACAGCACTCACACTGCCACTAACACTGTGACCTCTGCCTCTGCTTGGATACAGATGTGTCCTCATAAATCTTGCCTCAGTGCTAAAGTCGGGCACATTTTTTTTATGAAAATGCATCGAATTTGCATTGCTATGTGGCTAGGATGCACAAGCAGCTTCTGCTGATTAAAATGATATGCAGCATGCCTATATACTGTGTGAGACTGTGGCTGTATCTGCATATGAAATGCTACACACAGAATATAGGCATGCCGCATATCATGTTAATCAGCAGAAGCCCGTAAGAATATCAAATGCCCTAGACAATTGCCTAGTTTGCCTATGCCTATGGCCGACTCTGCCTGTTGCCCTCGAGGCATTCCACTCCGCAGACCTCTTGCCCTTCAGGCGGGACTTGAAGTCGGCCCAACTGCATATGTGATTAGAATTAGGGGTTAGGGAAATAAAAGTTATGAATACCTGTTTTGTTTGCTTGTACACATGTTATGTATTTGGTTGCTATAGGCAACATCACATATAGGTAAGTTTTTTATAAGAAATTGGGCATGAAATTGTGTGCCAATATACACTTACCGTCTTCTAACTTCCTGTGGGGTGCGGACAATTGAGCCGACTTCATTTACAGAATCTGTAATGTCCCTCCAGATGCGATCTTTGGTTGCAGCACCCATGTTTTTGCTGCCTCTATGTATTTTGTCCATGGCTTGTGTGACCAGAACTCGCAGCTCCCTCTTAGAAAATGCGGGCTGTCTTTTTCGGTTTTTGGCTGTAGCCTGTGAGGTATCGTCCTGTACCTCCTCATCATCTTCCTCTTCACTTGCTGGTTGTCTCTTTTTGGTTTGTGATAGTACTCCAGAATCTACCTCAGTTTCCCCAGTATCTGTGTCTGGTAGGGGACTCACAGCATACCCCTGTGTATCAGAAGATGGGGTTGTCCCAGTACTGGGTCCTGCTCTTTCAACATCACCACTGGCAGCTTGTAGCATCTGACTCCGTAGTGCTATTCTGCGAGATGTCAATGCTGTCATCTGCTGCTGCACCATCTCCAACTCTGCAACTATCTGCTCAGGTGCAGCCATGTTGCTGGAGGCATGTGTGTTGGCACAGCTGTCTGGCGATTTATAGCTGCGGGTGTTTTCCAGTGCGGTAATTTGCACAGGTGCGCCAATCATGCAATTTTTTCCAGTAATTGCAGTACTGGCTATTTAAAGGCCTTGCATGCAGCCTGTGTGCGCGGGTGTATGATATGAGACAATACAGACAAGGCGGACGTATTGGGAAGAATATTTACGAGTAAGTTATTTCGCAGTATATTGCATACTAATGTGCGTTTTCTGGCTTGCAAATTTTAATTTGTTGCTTTGCGGACAGCGTGTTATAAGCAACTTTAAGAATTTTTGTAAGTTAGTATATAGCAGCAAAGGGTATCTAATAGGTGGTACTGTTTTGTTTTTTTTACATTATTCTCTGTGTATACATGTAGTATCTAATAGTTGTGTAACATGTCATTTGCGGTGTTACCGTTCTAGGGGTGACAGTGTGTTTGCTGCTATTCTCAGTCTCCTCTCCTCTCTCTTTTTGTTTTTGGTTTTTATTTTGGATTTCTGAGGCAAAGTAGCCATTGTTATTTCCTTTCTTGAAGTTTTTTTTCCTTTTCAGAGCAGGTAAGTGGTTTGTCCGTGGGTGGGATGGTGTTCTAGGGGTGACAGTGTGTTTGCTGCTATTCTCAGTGTCCTCTCCTCTCTCTTGTAGGTTGCATATTTTTGTTTTTGTGTTTTATTTTGGATTTCTGAGGCAAAGTAGCCATTCTTATTTCCTTTCTTGAAGTTTTTTTTCCTTTTCATAGCACGTAAGTGGTTTGTCCGTGGGTGGGATGGTGTTCTAGGGGTGACAGTGTGTTTGCTGCTATTCTCAGTGTCCTCTCCTCTCTCTTGTAGGTTGCAAATTTTTGTTTTTGGTTTTTATTTTGGATTTCTGAGGCAAAGTAGCCATTGTTATTTCCTTTCTTGAAGTTTTTTTTCCTTTACAGAGCAGGTAAGTGGTTTGTCCGTGGGTGGGATGGTGTTCTAGGGGTGACAGTGTGTTTGCTCTGATAAAGCTAAATATTTATCATATATATAACCCTTTATGAGGTCTAAGAACACTGTACGCTATCTACTTAAGAAGTACCGTAAGGGTACGCAAGTTGCGTAACGATCGCTCAGCCGTAGTCGAGACGCTCAAGCGTCACGTTCGCTTACGGCCCAGTGATCACAGGCAGGCACGCTATTGGCTGCCGACTAACGTAATGATTCGCTATGGCGTAGCGGACGCTCGGGACCACGAGGAGATCACCAGCGGTGCAGACGCTCACAACGTTTAACCTTTATATCTATACCTTTCACAATGAGATACACAGTATACCTTAGTGTAGAGACAGGGTGTAAGTGCAACCTGGTGTAACCTGATTAACTACAAAGCTGCTTGAGCGTCTCCGACGCTCAGGGAATACTTAACACTATAAAGAATACACAGATACCTGGGCTTAGGGTCCAAAACCTATTATATGTATTATGACTATTATACTTGCAAAAAGGAATCACAGTACAAATGATACACTACAATATAACAGAGACTACCTAACCAGATAACTACACAAGAAATACAATACAATACAATACTATAAAATCAAGGGAAAATACGAGAGAAATAGAAGAAGAGAGGGAGAGAGAGAAATGGCTCACAGTAAGACAATATGATTACGGAGAAAACTTACGCACAAGGGGAAACGATCGCAAGCGCCTCTGGACATCCAGCTCCCGATTATCAGCAATGAGAACCGTTGAAGAGAAGTGAAAGCTGGATGCCACAGGCCCGTCTTTTATGCTCCACACACAATGCGATTCAATGGTCCCTACAATCTCATTGTCCATTGGACACATGTCGAATACTGTGACTGAGGCAACCTGCTGAAGGCCTAACAGTTATGTGTGTGCACTACGGGATAGTACGTATATTATGTATACATTTAATAAGCAAAGGGTTCTCATATTCACTAGTATAATCTGAAAGCATAACAGAATCCATTTTGATTCTAGCTAGATGATATAGCAAATTCATATTGAACTTTATACACACCCTGAGAGAAAAACAACTTTGTTGGCAGAGTATTAATTCCACATACGCACTTTCTAAAAGCTCAGAGTACAGATGTAATTCCTAATATGGACACAGTTGAAGCTCACGAGTATCATTTTAGTATTCTTGATAATTGTCCCAATATTGCATAACTATATTGCCTAACATTGTATTCCAGAAGAATGAAATCATATGGGAGGGATATAAAATGGGCGTTACTTTGTATTATATAAAACTCATTGTTGATACGTGTAGGTCGTTGTTAAATGATTTGAGACAGGACGAGAGGATGTCCCTCGTCCCTGTATACGGGCGTGGCCCTTTGAATAAATAATAATTGATTTTTATAAATCCGTTTTCAATTCATTAATTTTACTTAAACAACCCAAACAGCAACAAGATGGTTAATTTAGTTAACCAAGAGAATTCAACAAGATGGGGGCTATGTCCTTGGAACTATAGATCTCAATCTCTTCATCAAATTCTCAAAGGGGTGTGCCAGCCAGCAGCTGATGATGGAAGGAACATCCAAAGTCATTACAGCACTGGTAAGTATAGAATACCATGGTATGTGCTATATTCCAGTACATGCTGTTTCTATACCTGCCAGCTGTCTGTGTGATTGTATTTTTTATAATATGAGAATAAGTGGAGAGATTGGACACTAGTAAAATAACTCAGGGACCTGTTTGTTTGTTGTTGTTGTTTGTTTGTAAAATTAATACCAAAATTATGTCCAAATCGGTTGAAGGACCAAGTAACTCAGAAATGATGATTGACAGATGCTGTTGCATGTAAATAAGAATACCAAAATTAATTCAAAGTTTGTATTTGAGCAAAGAAACAGTGACCTGTGTTTTTTTCTCTATGAATGATCGCGTGAATAAGTGCTTTGGACCAAGAGCCAAATAAAATAAAGTAAAAAGCACATAGATCACCTCCCCTTGTTAGTCCGCTACACATGTATAAGAAGAGTACTTTAAATAAATAGAGTGAACAACCCGAGGTTGTAGGGATTATATGTAATTGAGTGTAATAATATATTGCAATACTGAGCTACTAAGAGCTGCTGGTTGTTTTAAACATAACATGGCATGTTGCTTTGTGATAGTAGTTGTGATAAGAGAATCTACTGTAGCTTCCCAGTTGACAGACGTGTCGCGTGTGTGAAAAATTGCAGGGATTGCGAATTTTTCCAGCGTATGGGAAGGGCAGGGAGGATTAACTCTAAGTGTGCATATCATGTATGGAAGAAATATTCCATAGATGCACAACTTTTGTATAGTACTCTGACAAAGGGTACAGTATATGTTTTGCATTTCAATCATGCTGTATAATATTGGCCTGATCAACCAATACTAAGCGTATTTTGAAATCGGCAAAACTGTTGAAATCTGCAAGAAATTGAAGTTTGCAAACTATATTTAAATTTTTGTGTTATGATTTTGTGTGTGGAACATAATGTTCAGTTAAGTATATTCTCAGATCTGTGTCTAATGGAGTATATTCAGATCTGTGTCTAATAGAAACCTTCTGTCTGTGATTGGCATGGTTACAAGTTTTGAAATAATAAAGTTTATATATTTATATATATATATATATTTGTGAACGGAGGAAACAAAAGTTGATGTCCGTGTTCAAATGGCTTTTGGCAGATCTGTAGTTAAAAAAAAAAAAAAAAAAATATGTGTTTATTTAATGTTACTATCTAACTATGAAGTGAAGTTTCCATTGGTATTGTTTAATACGCAAATATTCTTTAATGCAATATATTGTGAGAAGGTCTGCCAGCAGAAAGAAAAAGAAAAAAAAAAAAGAAAAACCCCTTCAGTTTCCAATGCTGTGTGAAGCACAGAGAGCTAGGGGGCTGTAACAGCGCAGCATCGTGCCCCCACCTTTCCAGCAGCAGTGTAAGCCATGACGCAGTAAAGAAAAAAAAGTGTTCAGTGAGCTTTAATTTTTTTTCATCTAACAAGATAGATCATAATAAGCATAAGTCAGTGATTCCCAAATTTTTTTTTAATCATGTGGCCCTAGAATATCAGAATTCTTTTCACAACACCCCTGGGAAAAATAAATATAATATTGAGAAATGTAAAAATATATATATTACTTTAAGTAGATGGCATTTATATGTCATCCTTAGAGTCAGTGGTGTGGTGAGGGAGATTTGCTTCTGTTTGGCCACATATTTTATGACTGGCAGCCACCAGCACTGGATAATTTGAATTGGTCCTGGACCACCGACCCAGGAAACCCCTACAAGTGTCCTAGGCACCCCAGGTAGCTACGGCACACAGTTTGGGAACCTCTGCATAAGCAATACTCTAGAAATGTTTGTTATACAAACTATCTACTCTAGTTTTAATATAAGAACTAATATCTTTACCAGATAACCTGTAGAAAATGCTGCCAATTTCTTTCTACAGCATAACTGTAATCAGAAAATATAAGAACAAAAAAAAAATTCCAGCAACAGATTGCTGGAGATACGCTGACAGTGTTAACGCTGACAGATCTGCATCTGGCATACAGTCAAGAAGACAACGCCCTAACTATGGTGGGCTATACGGGGAAAAGGTTTTCAAAGCAGCAGACGCAGCAGCTAAAATCATAGGAAAAGATAAAGGAATAAGCATTCTTTAATGTATATGTAAATCAAAGATTGCAACAAGCAATTAATCACTACGATTCCAGTATTAACATACTTTTAGACAATTCTTCAAAGTTATTTGGAAGAATCCTAATGTAAAAGTTACCCTGGGTATTTCTAAAGATTCCAGGAAGAATAAAGTAGGAACAGATTGAGTTGGATGCATAGCATACCTATATATCACTTACCCTGGGTTCGTGAGGAAAAAAAAAAAAAAAATATGCTTGCTAAAATCCATCTCATTGTATAGGCATCGATATAATACATTGCAAAAGTTCTTAGTGGACTGCACAATATGCAGTGATGAACCAGGTTCCGTAGCCAGGAAGTGTGGGGATATAATCGTATACAAAAATACAGATAGAAATGCGAGCAGGAGCGTTGTTCAGTTTTGTAAGTGATTTTTCAGTGAATATGTATATGTGCCAAAACATCCATGGGATGGACACAGTCCAAGAAAAGTTTGCTTGGAAGCAAATAAGAGTGTGCATGAAAAAAAAAACGTACAGTTTGTGTGGACTGGCCAGTCTGAATGATATGTTGAGAAATGTAACCAGTATGTGGATGATATACCTTTGTGTTACAAATTATTTGAAGTATTGGTGTCAGGTACTAAACAGTTGTGTTTTCTTACAGAAAAGGACACACGGTGTCGAAAGACAAAAGTCAACGGTGTGCTGACATAGTTAACTACCTAGACATTATTTGGCGCTAGGCCAAAGATAGTTAAAACCCTTAGAGGGTGGAGCCTTGGTATACATTTATTGATAGATAGATATGTATGACCAGATGATAAATCTCTAGATACAGTAATTTTTTTGTAAATGCTATATGCATACATTCAAGTTCATAACCAAAGAATTTTAGAAGGTAATACAATATTACACTTTATCATGAATAAAACATTATGGATACACAGTCAGAGCCAAACCATCCACTTATGTATAAGCAAGAACAAAATGTTTAATACTGAGTATATAGGTTTAATACTGAGGTTAAGCAGTAGATTTTATATGATGTGTACATTTTACCTCTGACAGTATACAACTTAGATATCATATAGCAATAGTGTAGCTTACGGAGAGATTTCAGGTTTAAAGATATATCCCTTCACTCAATAGGGGATATATGAACCAACAGGGAAATTGTAACAAAAGATTTGTTCCGTGAAAAATGTGTTTATTAGGACACATAAACTCACTGACATACTACATACATAAAGTGCATGGGTGAATCTGGATCAGTTAAAGTGACCGTGTGATAGATGTAAATCTCTCACCATATAATGGGATTGCGTTGGGCTAGCTTAAAGAAGCAACATGGGTCCGAGGCTGAAAATAGCCTAGGCACCACCGCAGATGGTTTATTCAGCGTATCAGTCCTTTTACTTGCTTCACTGATCCTCGTCACCCGATTCCCCTGTCCAAGAACCTATCCTGGTAAGGTTTCCTCTGGTGGCACAGTGATGCCCAGCTCAGAGTGTTTCCCGATTCACAGGATCCGCCACAACTTAGATACAGCTGCATACTTGTCTTCCTCACCCCCAAAAGTGGGGAGTATAAGGAATATAATGTGGATGAGTAAGACAATTATAATGAGTACATCGCATTTTACATTGCATTTAAAGGAATTGAAAAATCGAGCATCCATAGGGGATAATGGGATGGTGAAGTAGTGAATTAGTATTATTAATAATAAAGTGTTGTTGCCAATTTTCATTAAGGGGAAATTTTCATGAGTTATGCAAATCTAAGGGTACCTAACATGAAATAGATTCACAAGCTTTCTATAATGAAGTTTAATGGAGAAGTGTACATTGTGTTTTGGCATGGGACCAAAATAACAAATTATGTGATAATAAGAGGGATCGTGATGGTGATAAAGAAAGCTATAGCATGTTTACTGCAGATGGTTGGGTTGATTAAAAACAACATTGTTTTAATACAACATAGTGTAATGCTAAAAAGGAACTATAGTAGGTGTAACAGGTGTTAAGAGGTTATTTGAAAAATGAATAATAAGGCCAGAGGTGTGAGCTATTGTTTCAAAAGACAGTAAAGTTTCTTTACTGATAGAAAGAGTTTATAGGAGTTTGAAAAATATTTTGTGTTTAATATGTGTAATGTTGAGAATAAAAAGTCATAATGTGACAAGGAAAGTTTAAAGAATTAAGCATTATTAATCTACAAAAGAGACAGGAAAGGCAGAATTTGAATCATGGCATGGTCCAATCGTTGGTTCAATAGTGGTAGAATTACACCTAAGCCTCTGCTTTGTCTCTCTTCTATATCATTTTTTTGTTATTCTTTTTGGAATCCAGCAAAGATATGTTATCCAGCAAAGATATATTATCCAGAGACTGATTCAAAACTACAAAATGATTTGACGATTCAAATGTGTCACACAAATTATTTAAACAGTTACAAGAATATCAAAAGCTGCAAGAACCTTGGAAAGATATTTAACCAATACGAAAACACACAGTCCGGCACAGGACAATCACTAAGAGAGTGAAGACGGTGTTATGGTGAGAAGTTGCTTATGTTTTGGTTCCATTACAGATCGCATAGGATGGTCCTGGGCAAGTACCGCTGACTCTGATACAGCCGTTGCAAAGGCTGCAGAAGAAGGACACCTAGATCCATGAGCTTGCAATGAAATGAAAAGGTCAGAGACCAGAGCTTAAAGGAACCTAACACTAAAAACAATTGTATGGAGATACAATACAGAGACTGTTACTACTGTTACTACCACAGAGTTGTATTTGAATGAACCCTTCAATCAAGATAGAGATGATTATGATCATTGATAATAGACTATGTGCTTATAAGCTAGTATCCTACAGAACTTTTAATATTTTTGAAAGTATACGGGAGCGACGTTATTTATAACAGCATTAGGACTTAATTTATTTATTTTTCTTTGAAGAGAGAGCGAGCAAACGTGTGGTGTAGGTATGAGTACTCATCCATTATTGTGGATGGGAATTATTTCAATAAGACCCTTCCTTCCTCTTTTCTTTTCTAAGCAGGAAATCCAGAGGGATTTATGACCGGTGTAACGAACACACACTTTGAAAAACGTGGTTGTGAGTATTATACTCCACTTGAAGACAAATGTATAGATTAATGCATGGATAATTTAAATAATTTAGGATATTATTCTGAGGAGTATCCAGTCCAGCAATACCATTAATTGTTGGAAAGATTTTAAGTACTGCAGCTATATAAATTGTATTGCTAATCATTATTTAAGACTATTATAATTGTTAGATATGTATACATAGATAATGGCAGGCCAAAGTTCTCTATGCAATTTACATTTGATGTGATTACCAAAACTTTATAGAGTCGTGATAATAGTGAAACACGGTACATGTGTATAGATACAACAGTATCTCAAGAAAGAACCACTGGTGATAATATTAGTTACACATGTCGGGTGTATTTCAGTTAGTGGAAATAAAATAGGTCAATAATACACGAAAAAAAAAAAAAAAAAAAATTATCTTATGTAGATAGAAAAGGTTGATTCAAGGGAATGTGAAATGATTGTTACAATATACTAACCTAAGGTTTCTAGATGTGCTAGATATAATGAGTTAGGTATATAATTAGTAATGGTTACATAGGATGTTCATTAAAGTTTATGATTTAATAAATGTATTTTACCAGGAGTAGATTCAAAGGTTAAAAGAAGATATCATACATAACTGGGAATGATAGTTGTCACCATGTCCTTAGGATATGATATATAATTGGTTACCTATTAATTCTAAAGATGTTTGTTATTTAAGAAGAATGATTTAGCAATTTTATACACAAACATATATTAACTTGAGAAAAGTTTTCTTGCAGGATGAACTATTCCTAAAAAGAGTAATTGACTCAGTAATCAGGAAACATGTTCCAGCCACCAGAGTATCAATAAAACCTCGAAGTGGTAAAGGTGGCTAATAAGTTCTCCAATGGCTAATGAAGTCGTATGATTAATCAACTGGAAGTTGACGTTTTTTTTTTTTTTTTCGTTTAAACTATTGATAACATGATTGAACTTTATGATAGGATATTCCATAACTGTGGACATTTATGATGATTCCAGGACATTGGACATGAACTATTACGATACCATATTGTTCTACATTTTTTAATACCACAAATTGGAGGATATTGTTGATTTCCGGAAACAGCACTTTGAGCTCACTGCTGAGCTTATTTGACCAAAGACATTACGGATCCTGATACGTGTAATGCCAAGTATATAAAGGAGGTCCATGATATAAAAGAACTTTAACCAAGGCATTATGATATGGACTGGAAAAGATAAATGTTTAAATCCTAGTATTCAATTTCAGGATTAGGAAAATGTTTTTTTTAAATATATTGTATGTGATTGTATGTGATGATGTATTCTGTGATGAGGTTTATTCTTTGGCGACCCCAATGTGATTATAGACATTCATTTGATGTTCACCGCATACAGGTGCGGCATATGTTGTAGTTAGAAGGCTACTGTCAAACGCAGAATAGCAATACTACATGAAATGATTATTAGTGAACTATACGTTCCCAGAAATTCTCCTGAGATGACAGGGCACATGGATAATGTCCCTGATCAAAGGGTGGAGCTGTCGAATACTGTGACTGAGGCAACCTGCTGAAGGCCTAACAGTTATGTGTGTGCACTACGGGATAGTACGTATATTATGTATACATTTAATAAGCAAAGGGTTCTCATATTCACTAGTATAATCTGAAAGCATAACAGAATCCATTTTGATTCTAGCTAGATGATATAGCAAATTCATATTGAACTTTATACACACCCTGAGAGAAAAACAACTTTGTTGGCAGAGTATTAATTCCACATACGCACTTTCTAAAAGCTCAGAGTACAGATGTAATTCCTAATATGGACACAGTTGAAGCTCACGAGTATCATTTTAGTATTCTTGATAATTGTCCCAATATTGCATAACTATATTGCCTAACATTGTATTCCAGAAGAATGAAATCATATGGGAGGGATATAAAATGGGCGTTACTTTGTATTATATAAAACTCATTGTTGATACGTGTAGGTCGTTGTTAAATGATTTGAGACAGGACGAGAGGATGTCCCTCGTCCCTGTATACGGGCGTGGCCCTTTGAATAAATAATAATTGATTTTTATAAATCCGTTTTCAATTCATTAATTTTACTTAAACAACCCAAACAGCAACAAGATGGTTAATTTAGTTAACCAAGAGAATTCAACACACAGGAATTCGGCTTCGCATTATAACAAAAGGTCATAGGTTGATTCATACAGGTGGGCTGTGACGATTTCCAACAGCTCAGGTGGGTGGGATACTGGGTTTCCCGCCGCATGGCTAAGTGAGAGTAAATAATAGTAATGGACATAAACTTCTTATGTCCATAACTATTCGCACGAGCGATTAATCCGCTCCAAACCAACACCGGAATATTGCTATTTAAATACTCTTCCGATGGGTACCAAACACCACTGTATGACCCCTGTTAGACCCTTCGTGCAATACAAAGAGGAATCTCTCTGTTCAGGAACATACTATGTTAACCAAACTTTCAGAATCTATCAAAGGGACCATGATCTACAAAATACATTATTAGTGAAAATATGTAACGATTGAGTCGCACGCTACGACTACATAATCTTTACCGTAAATACGCATACCGAGCACCCGCGGGTGCCCGCAACAGCAGGTATGCGCACTCACGGGAAAGCGCACGCATGCGCAGCGCGGACCAGTGTGAGGTGCAAATATGGCAGTGTGTATAGAGATATTTTTCTGACTTTGACAGTCCACCCTTTGGCAGTCAATAATAACTGCCACCTTCTAAAACATTTCAAAAGGAGAAAAATATATGTCAGGGGTTAATTCATTTCCATGGTTGGGTAAGGAAGAAGAGAGGAGAAGGTGTGAAGAGGTTATGACCTAGTGAGATAGCAGAAGCATGTGTGTATGAGTCCATGTTTGGGGGGGTCATGTATCATCGTGCCGTACGTGTTGTAAATCGAGCTTCGAGGTATTGCGAAGTATACATTTGAATTCCTTCTTATCCCGTATTAAGGGTCTGTGGATGGGCTGTCAAACTCTACCGAGCTCTTTTCGGCTTTCAGTTGTAACAAAATGGGGAAGCACATTTTAGTTGATGATACATGAATTGGGGAGGTATGTGGTTGCTGATATCTGTGCCTGTATTCCCTATCGACTATGTGTGTCATTACCTGAGGGTTGTAGAGATGAAGATAAAGAACACTTATGGAAAATGCAGTGGTATTCTATGTCAGGTTAATGTACATCTGTCGGTTGAAGTTTTGTTCGGTATCAGTTGAAAGTCGTCTTCTTTGCGCTGTTTTGCCCATTAGGTGTGAGCAAAAAGCTTTGTCAATGCCATTAGATTTACAAAAAATGTTGGGCTAGCGTAAGTTTAAGAATTCTAGGGAAACTGGGGATCCATGGCAAAGTTCATCAAATGTCCGTATCTCAAGTGGTCAAAACTTCTTCTTTGGTCTATCCGTTGTCTGTATAGCGTCTCGTCAACTTCCTCGTCCAAGGGGTCTTTTTATCTTGGAGAAAACCAGAAAAACAGGTGAAAGAAACGGACCGTATAATCGCATTTTCATCACATCATTGTTTCTATCATTGGGTCATAAATCAAGTACAGGTTAATTACAGTTTCCTCACTCCTCAAACTCATCACTCTTGTACTTTGTTTGCACTTCATTAAAGCCTGACCGCATCTAAATATCAAACCAATTGATATGACAACACCTAAGATACATAGGAGAAACTTCCCAACATCCATTATGACTCCTTGAGCCCAGTCTCCTAAACCGAAGAACCAATTTCGCGGGTTCAACCATGACACCCAACCAGTCAGCTCATTACCTACAGCAGCAAGAGTGAGATTGTGTTTTCGGCGAAATTCCCACTTTAATTGGAGAATATTGTCCATCTTTTGGTCTATGACCTCGACCGGATCCTCGGTGCTATTCGTGATATACGTGCAACACTTCACGCCATACTGTGTTGCCAATGTAACACAATATCCGCCTGTCACTGCTGTGAGGTAATTAAGAACCATTCTATGCTGAACCAGTTCTGTTTTGTAAGCTTGAAGTTCCCTTCCAGTATACCTAAACGTGTCGTCATACATTTCAGTGATATTATCTAACAAATTTGCAAGCGCAGAGATGTATCTATAGTTCATCACTCCTCGAGTGGTGCGAGTGAAATCTAACGCCACCAGAACCTGAATCCCGGTAGATTCATGGATCAGATCAGAGGCCGGATGCTCTAACCTTTGTCAGTTGCCTTTTAACAAGGTGCTCGTAATGAGTGTGAGTATAAGGAGCTTGGGCACCACGGTGTATGTCTTTCATTTTGTCATGTGTTACAGTCATTACTTCAGGCAATACTTTTCCAATATAACACAATCCTTCAGAGTTTGGGGCAAGCCACTTGTACGCCTTTCTCCCGCATATGAAATATGTATCATCGGGGAGAACATATGGGACGGAGTAGGACATAACCATATTACACACCTTTCATGTGAAATCTCCTGACCCTAATTCTTCCATCTGCTTAGTACACGTATCAGGTTGTACGATATGTGCACAGTATCCTGGTGATACTTCTCCAACTCTCGTAATCCTATTTCCTAAGGTGTACCTATACCGGAAAGATTTTCCTCTACTGGCTATGTGGCGTACAAGCTCTGTATCTGTAGGCATTCTATCTGCTCTATGCGAGAAGGTCATGGTTTGGTTGCTCCATGACACTTCCCAATTTCCCGGCTTTCGGGGATTGGAGATGTTAAAACATAATAGGGACCTATCCACATGGTATTGGTGGAGCTTCAAACTAGGAGGGCTGGAGATGTTAAACCTCCTGTCCACCGGTCTCCCACCCTTTAGCTCAAGTACCTCCCCTAACGTTAAAGGAAATGGTACTGGCCCTGATTTGCTACGACCTTGAGGTACTTGAGAGCATACCCAGCAATCTGTTTTATTTAACACGCTTCCCACTAAGGAGTGATAGTCACTCAATGGATGCCGGTCCATATGGATATTAAAACTGGATTGGCATTTCTTTATGCATCCATCCTCAACCATATTGTCACAGAGCCTACAGATACAGTTTTATTTTTGAACTAACAATCCTTCACAATTGTTTACAAATAACATGGTTGTTAGATCGTGCCCGGTACTCGCCTTTGCTTGGTGATTGGGTTGCTATTGGAAATTTACACCTCCGTCTCAGTCATCAGGACCTTTCTGGATCCTTTCTCGACCTCACTGGTACTCTCACCGAAACAGACTGCTCTGGTCAACATCATGGTCAACAGGAAAATCCATATCACAGTCTCTTGGGGCAAGTCCATCTTACAGGAGGAGAAAAGAAGAAATTTGTAAAGGGGGTATAAGAAAACAGTTTGAGGGGGAGAGAACTTGTTACGATAATAAGTTATCTCGTCTTGTTGTTCTTCTTGTTCTGCTGTCCTCTCAAAGGTGCTGTCTCTCAGTCTTCCAAACGAACATTCTGGTGATGCAATATTCCTTCCTAACCGGCGATCTTTCTGTAAGGAGCAAAAATCTGGCATTACCATTGGTCCAACTGAGGGGTGACATACCATCTTTAAACCATGAAAACATGAGTGAGAAGAGAGAGAAAACAAAAAAAAAAGAGAGAGAACAATTCATGTGCATATATATATTACATAACTCAACAACAAACAACAATAGGAAAAGAGAAACAAAGCATTTTTAAAACATTGTTCAACATTAAGAAAACATTGTCAGCATTAGGAAAACATTGTCAGCATTAGGAAAACATTGTCAGATTATCAGGCTGTCATATCTACGTGTCTAATGGTCTCCTTGAGCAGTCCCTCCCCACCAGCACCTGCATTACTCCATTGTCTGTATCTGGCCAGAAATACATTGTGGCGGATAGGTCATGCTGGGGTTTGGTAGACTTCTGCAAGGACCAAGTGGATATGCACTGTGTGAATTCTTACCAATAATCGTCAGAGATGGGGATAGAGAGAGAGAGAAAAAACATTTTTCACAAATACATTTACAACGTTTCACCTGGTCATTCCTGTGTCTTCAGTGAATGACCTCCCATTTTATTAACCGTTACCTCAGGCTTACCATCCGTTGTATGATCACCTTTCTTGACTACCTATCATGGGTGTGGCTCGAAATTCCTCCTATCTGATCCCTGATTGTAATTTGGTGTGTCATATTCATGCTCATTTTCATGTCTAGGGGGTCTGACCTTACGTGGGAGGTTATTACAGTTGCTGGCATAATGCCCTTCTCTTCTACAATGATAACAAACCCTGGTCTTCCTCCAAGTGTCAGTGAACTGGGGTCTTGGCTGATTTGATGCCTCCTCAAACGCTTGGATGTTCATCACCATCAACCGCTTTCCCTGTACCTCCCCGCTTCCATGGATATCATGGTTATGTTGTTGTCTAGGGGGTGCATATACCTTGTGTGTGCTTCTAGGCCTGCAATCTCTTGCATAATGGCCTTCCTTCTGGCAATTATAACACCTTGTCACCTTTGACTTACCCACAGGGACCTGAGGCTTCTTTGCTTCCTCGTGCTTGCTGATGTTCTGCTCATGATTAATGATGGCCTCTCTTAATGCGGCCACCGAGATATCTCTCCAGTCTGGGTTGGTGGTCTGTACCCTTGTTCTTAATTCATCATTTAAACCATTCATTAGTACTTTACCCACTATTCCTTTATGTTGTGCATCTGTCTTGATGTCTGTGATCCCAGTGTTTCTAGCCATTATTTGCAGTGCTCGATTGAAATAATGAGAAATACTTTCCCCTTCGTTTTGTCTTATGGAGAAGACTTTGTTCCACTCGACAATGGTTGGAAAATATACTTCTAACTGTCGGTTGATCTGCTTAATACATTCCTGATTGTGTTCCTCCGTCCAAGGTACCTCCGTGTCTAATTTACAATCAGCAATAAATTTCGCAGGGTCAACACTGGAGGGCAAACATACCCTCAGCACTGTCCGCCAATCTTTGTTGGTGGGTTCTGTGGAGTTTCCTAGTTCTTTAACAAATCTTTGACATGCTGCTAGATTTTTCCTAGGATCAGGAAATTCAGACATAATTGATCTCAATTCGGTCCGGGACCAGAGACAGCGCATTGCACTGTCCTTGACGGGAATGATTCCCTGATCGTCAGTCTTCCCATTGGGGACTGCAATCACCCTGACCGGATCAAACTCAGCTACATCATCTGGCGTTGGTCTTACAATATGTGGCACATCTGTTGGTGTGTGATATAAAACATTGTACGTACCTGTGGACGCGACCTCACCTGACCCTCCGTTAGGGTGTTCGATTATTGCCTTTACCAATTTGGTCGCGTCCACCTGGGTGTCTTGTAGGATGGCTTCCGGAAGAGGTGCCGACATTGTTCTGGGCTCACTTTCTTGTTTGTATTCCTGAGGGAAGTTTGACATGGGGTGCAACTTGCATAGGTTAATAGTTGTACATTCAACAGTATTACAATAATCATTGTTACATTTATTACACTTATTCTTATTATCTATACTACAGTTGCTAAGAGCGTTTTTATTGTTCAACCTTGTGCTTTTCTCCGCAACCACAACTTCCTCCATTGCCATGTCTCTCCTCTCAAGATAAGAGTCAGAAAAGTCAATTAAATCTCTTTGTAATTCACTTTCCTGTTGCCATAACTGCAAATAATCATAATGTTTGATTCGTCTCTTTGCTGGTTCAATGAGACATATCCTCCTCCTTAAATTTTGTAACACTTTTGGGCTAAAGCTGCCTATATTTGGGAACTTCTCCCCATCATGTACAGTCATTCTCTCCCATTCATCACATGAAACTTCTGTGTGACTTCCATATTTCTCACACATTATGTACCTGGCCGATCCTACTGGACGGTTTACAGGATCAACCCGAACCGAGGTTGATCGCCCCCTTCCTGAACAACTGGCCCCCATAATCTGCAGGTGTTGCTTACTCTTCCTCTGATCTCTATATCAGGGTCTTCAGCGGAACCTTACAAAAAACCAAAATATTCACGATAGGTAGGCGGTGAAGTTTACCGAGCACCTCACTCGCTCGCCCACGCCGACCAATACGACCTGATCACACCGATATGGTGCTGGCGCACTCGACCCAGGGCACCTATAAACCTTTGTTTACTGGAACATGCGAGGGTTATCCGAAGAACACTTGCTCTTTCCAGTAAAGGTGGGGTTGTTGGATAATTCCTGAGTGACCAGCGAACTTCCCTTCGTAAAAATAAAAAATTACACAAATCACGTCAGAATGTACAAATAGCGTTTTGTGACCCCTTTACTCTAATGGTACTAGGTCAGATTACTAACTAATGTACACAATTACGTGCGGTACAATCGTTCAGCACACAAGCAACTAAGCTTATGTACGGAAAGACCAATGGAATCGAAAATTGCGGCTGCAAATTCCTTCAGCAAGAGCTTGTATGGCCTATATGGGTGTTGCACCAACCCTTCTTTTGGTGTTGTGCCTGTGGACTGTATAGCGGACTTCCTTGTCTACTTTACCTGAACCTGTTGGTTTGCTATGACCTCCTGGTCTGTTGCGGTATGACCTCCTGGTCTGTTACCTCCTGGTCCGCTATACTCTAATGCTCCTATATTATGTTTAACCAAGGATGCCTCCCTAGCCACCGTATATGTCACTTACACGTATGTTCCTCACGAGTACTCGGTGATTTCTTTTGGTTCAACCTCTAAAATTGTATAAATGTATGAAAAACACTCACTCACCACATGTACACTTTTGTTTCTATTTCTATTTCTGCGCAGAAATTTTTCTTTAGACCAGTTGTGTTACCAATTAGGAGCAGGATCTGTTAATTTAAATTTCGGATACCCAAAAATAGATTTGCGTTACTTCTCGCCTGTTGCGTTATCTACCGCTTTGCGCTAATTATCGCCTTTGTGTTACTTATCGCTTTTGCGTTAAAAATCAGCTTATCGTGACTTGAGCTACGTGGGCGTAACCGGACGCTCCGCTGCGTAATATACGCTGCGTGCGTCGGCCTTTAGGATTGCGTACGCAAGTCTCAGTTAGGGACACGTGTACGCAAAGCAAAGATCCACCGTAACACAATTTATACTTTTATCAATGTAGATGATCCCTGATCATCTACCGCACACCACACTGACTTCGCCTTATCTCCTAGGCAAAACTGTGTGTTTGTCTACACTTTAACTATGTTACCTCTATTCTTAAACTATGAAATAACAGCAAATCTCTTTTAGCACGTTTATCAACTATAAAACTGGCAGACAGGAGAGTGATATACGAGAATACACAAATGAAAAAGAAATGCATATATATATATATGTGTGCGTGCGTGTGTACGCAAGACAGAAAAATAAACAGTTTTAAAAGATACTAGCGTTTTGTTCTTACCTCCGGTTCCCGGATTCCTTCAGCACTCTTTACCTAAGCGAAGCAGACGCTTATCCCGTCAGCACCACGAGGGATACAACCTCCCGCCCTTTGCTGAGGGATAATGTCTGCTGATCTACCTAGTGCAGATATGTGAAGGACAGGACGAGCCGCCAATTGATAAAGCTAAATATTTATCGTATATATAACCCTTTATGAGGTCTAAGAACACTGTACGCTATCTACTTAAGAAGTACCGTAAGGGTACGCAAGTTGCGTAACGATCGCTCAGCCGTAGTCGAGACGCTCAAGCGTCACGTTCGCTTACGGCCCAGTGATCACAGGCAGGCACGCTATTGGCTGCCGACTAACGTAATGATTCGCTATGGCGTAGCGGACGCTCGGGACCACGAGGAGATCACCAGCGGTGCAGACGCTCACAACGTTTAACCTTTATATCTATACCTTTCACAATGAGATACACAGTATACCTTAGTGTAGAGACAGGGTGTAAGTGCAACCTGGTGTAACCTGATTAACTACAAAGCTGCTTGAGCGTCTCCGACGCTCAGGGAATACTTAACACTATAAAGAATACACAGATACCTGGGCTTAGGGTCCAAAACCTATTATATGTATTATGACTATTATACTTGCAAAAAGGAATCACAGTACAAATGATACACTACAATATAACAGAGACTACCTAACCAGATAACTACACAAGAAATACAATACAATACAATACTATCTAATCAAGGGAAAATACGAGAGAAATAAAAGAAGAGAGGGAGAGAGAGAAATGGCTCACAGTAAGACAATATGATTACGGAGAAAACTTACGCACAAGGGGAAACGATCGCAAGCGCCTCTGGACATCCAGCTCCCGATTATCAGCAATGAGAACCGTTGAAGAGAAGTGAAAGCTGGATGCCACAGGCCCGTCTTTTATGCTCCACACACAATGCGATTCAATGGTCCCTACAATCTCATTGTCCATTGGACACAGGAATTCGGCTTCGCATTATAACAAAAGGTCATAGGTTGATTCATACAGGTGGGCTGTGACGATTTCCAACAGCTCAGGTGGGTGGGATACTGGGTTTCCCGCCGCATGGCTAAGTGAGAGTAAATAATAGTAATGGACATAAACTTCTTATGTCCATAACTATTCGCACGAGCGATTAATCCGCTCCAAACCAACACCGGAATATTGCTATTTAAATACTCTTCCGATGGGTACCAAACACCACTGTATGACCCCTGTTAGACCCTTCGTGCAATACAAAGAGGAATCTCTCTGTTCAGGAACATACTATGTTAACCAAACTTTCAGAATCTATCAAAGGGACCATGATCTACAAAATACATTATTAGTGAAAATATGTAACGATTGAGTCGCACGCTACGACTACATAATCTTTACCGTAAATACGCATACCGAGCACCCGCGGGTGCCCGCAACAGCAGGTATGCGCACTCACGGGAAAGCGCACGCATGCGCAGCGCGGACCAGTGTGAGGTGCAAATATGGCAGTGTGTATAGAGATATTTTTCTGACTTTGACAGCTCCTATTAGCGTTGTTTTTTTTTCTTTGTTTTCTTAATGTCAAAAGTTGGTGTGCCAAAGTATGCAGTTTGTTGTGTTATTCCTTTGTGGGAATTTTGGTTTTGTTTGTAAGTTACATGTCGTTTCCATTGTTTTGTTTTTTTTATAAATATTCTGGGTTTGTTGGTTGTCTTTCTTTAATTTTTTTGGGATTGATGGAAAGCAATGTTGTAGGTACGTAGGTAAATGTGGTTTAATGTTTTTTGTTTGTTTGTTTGCTTGTTTGTTCCGGATTTTCATCATGAAGATATTGAGTACGCTCCTGCAGTAAGTGTTTGACCTGCCATACACATAATTGTTTATTTACCAATGTGTGTTGTTAATGGATGGTGTGTTTTAATGTTTCCTACCTTCATTTGAAGTTGGTGATGTCCGTATATGTTGGTGCGGAAGCAATCCCACCCCAACAGGTGGAAGCACTTCCACCCCAACCGGCTCCTCATCCTTCAAGGCAACGGAGGCGTGCAATGCCACCAATTTTCAGAACCTGTGTCACCCTTTTTGGGATGCCTGATGATGTAGTATTGCGCAGATACAGGCTGCCACCTCATCTAATCCTAGACACTCTCTCCATAATAGAGAGTGATCTAGAACGATCCATTAGGTATCCTACAGCAATACCAGCATTGACACAATTCCTTGCTGTGTTACATTTTTTGGCCACAGGATCATACCAGCATGTAGTTGGTGACCTGGTTGGCATGTCGCAGGGCCAATTCAGTAAGGTCCTGCGGCGTGTCAGCCAAGCATTTATCAGACGAGTAAAGTAATTTATATTAATGCCTTTGGATGCTGGTGCCCTGGCTGTGGTGAAGCAACAATTTCAGGAAGGGGGTAGTCGATTCCCACACGTTATTGGGGTTGTGGATGGGACACATGTTGCCATAGTTGCACCAAGACATAATGAAGAAATCTATAGGAACAGGAAACTGTTCCACTCTCTGAATGTGATTGTTGTTTGTGGCCCATACCTCCAGATCCTGTCCCTGAATGCTAAGCTCCCCGGGAACTCCCATGATGCACATGTCATTCGACAATCAGGGATATGGCAAAGATTAAGAATGATGGAAGGCCAAGACATGCGGCTATTGGGTGAGTGTTGTTGTAGGTGTTTTTGATCATGCATTTTTTTTCCTGTTTTAATTGTGCGTATCTCCTTTTTCTCTTCTCATATTCAAAAACAGGAGATCGTGGCTATCCTTGCACCCCTGGCTCATGACTCCTTACAGCAATCCCAGGCCAGGACCACAGTCGGCATTTAACTCCGTGCTTACTGCCACTAGACAGCTGGTGGAGAGCACGATTGGGGTTCTTAAAGGGCGTTTTCATGTGCTCCATCGCACTGGTGGTGACCTCATGCATTTGCCGGAGATGGTGAGTAAAATTGTGGTCCTGTGCGCTATTCTCCATAACATCACTGTAAGGAGTCGCGTAGAGCTTCCCCACACGGAGGAATTGCCGGATGAGGAGCCAAGGGTTAGACGGGCCCTCCGTGGGGGAGTGCTAACTAGCGGGGTCATGCCGCAAAGGCTCAAATTGTGCGGGATTATTTCAGGGATGTTTATGTTATGTTGTTGTTTTTTCCCCCAATCTGTATGTACGTGTTTTATTTTTTGGACTGATGGCATTTAGCTGGCTTGGTAAAGTTCTGAGTGTGTTGCTAGCGTTTTGTGAGTATTTTATAGTGTCTGACTACAGAATTTATCTTTAATGTTCTCCTTATCATGTTTATTGTGTAATAATGTTTTATACAATGGTATTACTGTTCCATTCTTATTTTATGTTTATTTTTTTGTGTAATTGTGTTATTAAACAACAATAACAACAGCCTTTTTTCTTTTGTTTTTGTATGTTTGGATTGTGCATCTGTTTACCATACAAATGCCACAACATCTGTTCCTACAAAAAAAACACTTTGTAACTTTGTGTAGCTGATTGTTCCAGCAAAATGTGGTGAGTAAACTGAAGAAATAACTTATTTGTGTATTTTCTGATCCCATAAAAAACTATCTATATATTAGTGATGAGCGGGTTCGGTTCCTTGGAATCCGAACTCGCCCGAACTTCACCCTTTTTTGCACGGGTCAGAGCAGAATCGGATCCTCCCGCCTTGCGCGGTTAACCCGAGCGCGCCCGAACGTCATCATCCCGCTGTCGGATTCTCGCGAGACTCGGATTCTATATAAGGAGCCGCGCGTCGCCGCCATTTTCACACGTGCATTGAGATTGATAGGGAGAGGACGTGGCTGGCATCCTCTCCGTAATAGTAGAACTATACTATAGTAGAAGAACTTAGTTAGTTATAAATTGTGGGGAGGATTGGGGACGGGGAGCAGCTGTTAGGGAGTACAGTGCAGGGTTTTGAGTTTAATTAATCCGTTGTTACTTGTTTCCCTGCCTGAAAAAAAAACGCTCCACCATATCTGTGCTCACTCAGTGTGCTGCACTGCTGCATGATATATCTGTGCTGAGTGCACTGCTCACACTGCCTAATTGTGGGGACTGGGGAGCAGTTATAGCAGGAGTACAGTGTTTTTTTTCTTTCTTCATGCTTGTTTGTTTAGCAGTCTGCTGACAGTGTCCACCAGGTCCTTTATACAGTATATTTTATATATATAATTAAGCACTAAGCAGCAGTACGGTAGGCCACGGCTGTACCTACCTCTGTGTCGACTCGTCACTCATCGTCCATAAGTATAAGTAATACTATCCATCCATCTACATTATACCTGTGGTGTTTTTTTTCTTTCTTCATACTAGTTTAGCAGTCTGCTGACACTGTCCACCAGGTCCGTGATAAGGAATATTATATTTATATATAAGCACTAAGCAGCAGTACGGTAGGCCACGGCTGTACCTACCTCTGTGTCGACTCGTCACTCATCGTCCATAAGTATAAGTAATACTATCCATCCATCTACATTATACCTGTGGTGTTTTTTATTCTTTCTTCATACTAGTTTAGCAGTCTGCTGACACTGTCCACCAGGTCGGTTATATACAGTATATTATATTTATATATAAGCACTAAGCAGCAGTACGGTAGGCCACAGCTGTACCTACCTCTGTGTCGACTCGTCACTCGTCGTCCATAAGTATAAGTAATACTATCCATCCATCTACATTATACCTGTGGTGTTTTTTTTTCTTTCTTCATACTAGTTTAGCAGTCTGCTGACACTGTCTACCAGGTCCGTTATATACAGTATATTATATTTATATATAAGCACTAAGCAGCAGTACGGTAGGCCACGGCTGTACCTACCTCTGTGTTGACTCGTCACTCGTCGTCCATAAGTATAAGTAATACTATCCATCCATCTACATTGTATACCTGTGGTGGCTTTTACTTGTGCGCAAAATATGGAGAACAAAAATGTGGAGGTTAAAAAAATAGGGAGAGATCAAGATCCACTTCCGCCTCGTGCTGAAGCTGCTGCCACTAGTCATGGCAGAGACGATGAAATGCCATTAACGTCGTCTGCCAAGGCCGATGCCCAATGTCATAGTACAGAGCATGTAAAATCCAAAACACAAAAGATCAGTAAAAAAATGACCCAAAAATCCAAATTAAAAGCGTCTGAGGAGAAGCGTAAACTTGCCAATATGCCATTTACGACACGGAGTGGCAAGGAACGGCTGAGGCCCTGGCCTATGTTCATGGCTACTGGTTCAGATTCACATGAGGATGGAAGCACTCATCCTCTCGCTAGAAAAAATAAACGACTTGCGGCAAAAGCACAGCAAAGAACTGTGCGTTCCTCGAAATACCAAATCCCAAAGGAGAGTCCAATTGTGTCGGTTGCGATGCCTGACCTTCCCAACACTGGACGGGAAGAGCTTGCGCCTTCCACCATTTGCACGCCCCCTGCAAGTGTTGAAAGGAGCACCCGCAGTCCAGTTCCTGATAGTCAAATTGAAGATGTCAGTGTTGAAGTACACCAGGATGAGGATATGGGTGTTGCTTGGGCTGGGGAGGAAATTGACAAGGAGGATTCTGATGGTGAGGTGGTTTGTTTAAGTCAGGCACCCGGGGAGACACCTGTTGTCCGTGGGAGGAATATGGCCATTGACATGCCTGGTGAAAATACCAAAAAAATCAGCTCTTCAGTGTGGAAGTATTTCAACAGAAATGCGGACAACAGGTCTCAAGCCGTGTGTTGCCTTTGTCAAGCTGTGTTAACCACCTCGGAACATCCTCCCTTATACGACACCTGCAGCGCATTCATAATAAGTCAGTGACAAGTCCACTGACCAGTAAATCCCTTCCTCTTGTAACCAAGCTCGCGCAAACCACACCACCAACTCCCTCAGTGTCAATTTCCTCCTTACCCAGGAAAGCCAATAGTCCTGCAGGCCATGTCACTGTCACTGGCAAGTCTGACGAGTCCTCTCCTGCCTGGGATTCCTCCGATGCATCCTTGAGTGTAATGCCTACTGCTGCTGGCGCTGCTGTTGTTGCTGCTGGGAGTCGATCGTCATCCCAGAGGGGAAGTCGTAAGACCACTTGTACTACTTCCAGTAAGCAATTGACTGTCCAACAGTCCTTTGCGAGGAAGATGAAATATCACAGCAGTCATCCTGCTGCAAAGCGGATAACTGAGGCCTTGACAACTATGTTGGTGTTAGACGTGCGTCCGGTATCCGCCGTTAGTTCACAGGGAACTAGACAATTTATTGAGGCAGTGTGCCCCCGTTACCAAATACCATCTAGGTTCCACTTCTCTAGGCAGGCGATACCGAGAATGTACACGGACGTCAGAAAAAGTCTCACCAGTGTCCTAAAAAATGCAGTTGTACCCAATGTCCACTTAACCACGGACATGTGGACAAGTGGAGCAGGGCAGACTCAGGACTACATGACTGTGACAGCCCACTGGGTAGATGTATTGCCTCCCGCTGCAAGAACAGCAGCGGCAGCACCAGTAGCAGGATCTCGCAAACGCCAACTCGTTCCTAGGCAGGCTACGCTTTGTATCACCGCTTTCCAGAATACGCACACAGCTGAAAACCTCTTACGGCAACTGAGGAAGATCATCGCAGAATGGCATACCCCAATTGGACTCTCCTGGGGATTTGTGACATCGGACAACGCCAGCAATATTGTGCGCACATTACATCTGGGCAAATTCCAGCACGTCCCATGTTTTGCACATACCTTGAATTTGGTGGTGCAGAATTATTTAAAAAACGACAGGGGCGTGCAAGAGATGCTGTCGGTGGCCAGAAGAATTGCGGGACACTTTCGGCGTGCAGGCACCGCGTACAGAAGACTGGAGCAACACAAAAAAAAAACTGAACCTGCCCTGCCATCATCTGAAGCAAGAGGTGGTAACGAGGTGGAATTCAACCCTCTATATGCTTCAGAGGATGGAGGAGCAGCAAAAGGCCATTCAAGCCTATACATCTGCCCACGATATAGGCAAAGGAGGTGGAATGCACCTATCACAAAGCGCAGTGGAGAATAATTTCAACGTTGTGCAAGGTTCTGCTGCCCTTTGAACTTGCCACACGTGAAGTCAGTTCAGACACTGCCAGCCTGAGTCAGGTCATTCCCCTCATCAGGCTTTTGCAGAAGAAGCTGGAGGCATTGAAGGAGGAGCTAAAACAGAGCGATTCTGCTAGGCATGTGGGACTTGTGGATGGAGCCCTTCATTCGCTTAACCAGGATTCACGTGTGGTCAATCTGTTGAAATCAGAGCACTACATTTTGGCCACCGTGCTCGATCCTAGATTTAAAACCTAAGTTGGATCTCTCTTTCCGGCAGACACAAGTCTGCAGGGGTTCAAAGAACTGCTGGTGAGAAAATTGTCAAGTCAAGCGGAACGCGACCTGTCAACATCTCCTCCTTCACATTCTCCCGCGTCTGGGGGTGCGAGGAAAAGGCTACGAATTTGGAGCTCACCCGCTGGCGGTGATGCAGGGCAGTCTGGAGCGACTGCTGATGCTGACATCTGGTCCGGACTGAAGGACCTGCCAACGATTACTGACATGTCGTCTACTGTCACTGCATATGATTCTCTCACCATTGAAAGAATGGTGGAGGATTATATGAGTGACCGCATCCAAGTAGGCACGTCAGACAGTCCATACGTATACTGGCAGGGAAAAGAGGCAATTTGGAGGCCCTTGCACAAACTGGCTTTATTCTACCTAAGTTGCCCTCCCTCCAGTGTGTACTCCGAAAGAGTGTTTAGTGCCGCCGTTCACCAATCGGCGTACGAGGTTACTTCCAGAAAATGTGGAGAAGATGATGTTCATTAAAATGAATTATAATCAATTCCTCCTTGGAGACAATCACCAGCAGCAATTGCCTCCAGAAAGTACACGGGGATCTGAGATGGTGGATTCCAGTGGGGACGAATTAATAATCTGTGAGGAGGGGGATGTACACAGTGAAAGGGGTGATGAATCGGACGATGATGATGAGGTGGACATCTTGCCTCTGTAGAGCCAGTTTGTGCAAGGAGAGATTGATTGCTTCTTTTTTGGTGGGGGCCCAAACCAACCAGTCATTTCAGTCACAGTCATGTGGCAGACCCTGTTGCTGAAATGATGGGTTGGTTAAAGTGTGCATGTCCTGTTTATACAACATAGGGGTGGGTGGGAGGGCCCAAGGACAATTCCATCTTGCACCTCTTTTTCTTTTTTTCTTCTTTGCGTCATGTGCTGTTTGGGGAGTATTTTTTGGAAGGGCTATACTGCCTGACACTGCAGTGCCACTCCTAGATGGGCCAGGTGTTTGTGTCGGCCACTAGGGTCGCTTAGCTTACTCACACAGCTACCTCATTGCGCCTCTTTTTTTTCTTCTTTGCGTCATGTGCTGTTTGGGGAGTAGTTTTTGGAAGGGCCATCCTGCGTGACACTGCAGTGCAAACTCCTAGATGGGCCAGGTGTTTGTGTCGGCCTCTAGGGTCGCTTAGCTTACTCACACAGCGACCTAATGGCGCCTCTTTTTTTTCTTCTTTGCGTCATGTGCTGTTTGGGGAGTAGTTTTTGGAAGGGCCATCCTGCGTGACACTGCAGTGCCACTCTTAGATGGGCCAGGTGTTTGTGTCAGCCACTACGGTCGCTTAGCTTACTCACACAGCTACCTCATTGCGCCTCTTTTTTTTCTTCTTTGCGTCATGTGCTGTTTGAGGAGTAGTTTTTGGAAGGGCCATCCTGCGTGACACTGCAGTGCCACTCCTAGATGGGCCAGGTGTTTGTGTCGGCCACTAGGGTCGCTTAGCTTACTCACACAGCTACCTCATTGCGCCTCTTTTTTTCATCTTTGCGACATGTGCTGTTTGGGGAGTAGTTTTTGGAAGGGCCATCCTGCGTGACACTGCAGCGCCACTCCTAAATGGGCCAGGTGTTTGTGTCGGCCACTAGGGTCGCTTAGCTTACTCACACAGCTACCTCATTGCGCCTCTTTTTTTTCTTCTTTGCGTCATGTGCTGTTTGGGGAGTATTTTTTGGAAGGGCTATACTGCCTGACACTGCAGTGCCACTCCTAGATGGGCCAGGTGTTTGTGTCGGCCACTAGGGTCGCTTAGCTTACTCACACAGCTACCTCATTGCGCCTCTTTTTTTTCTTCTTTGCGTCATGTGCTGTTTGGGGAGTAGTTTTTGGAAGGGCCATCCTGCGTGACACTGCAGTGCAAACTCCTAGATGGGCCAGGTGTTTGTGTCGGCTTCTAGGGTCGCTTAGCTTACTCACAAAGCTACCTAATGGCGCCTCTTTTTTTTCTTCTTTGCGTCATGTGCTGTTTGGGGAGTAGTTTTTGGAAGGGCCATCCTGCGTGACACTGCAGTGCCACTCTTAGATGGGCCAGGTGTTTGTGTCGGCCACTACGGTCGCTTAGCTTACTCACACAGCTACCTCATTGCGCCTCTTTTTTTCATCTTTGCGACATGTGCTGTTTGGGGAGTAGTTTTTGGAAGGGCCATCCTGCGTGACACTGCAGCGCCACTCCTAAATGGGCCAGGTGTTTGTGTCGGCCACTAGGGTCGCTTAGCTTACTCACACAGCTACCTCATTGCGCCTCTTTTTTTTCTTCTTTGCGTCATGTGCTGTTTGAGGAGTAGTTTTTGGAAGGGCCATCCTGCGTGACACTGCAGTGCCACTCCTAGATGGGCCAGGTGTTTGTGTCGGCCACTAGGGTCGCTTAGCTTACTCACACAGCTACCTCATTGCGCCTCTTTTTTTCATCTTTGCGACATGTGCTGTTTGGGGAGTAGTTTTTGGAAGGGCCATCCTGCGTGACACTGCAGCGCCACTCCTAAATGGGCCAGGTGTTTGTGTCGGCCACTAGGGTCGCTTAGCTTACTCACACAGCTACCTCATTGCTCCTCTTTTTTTTCTTCTTTGCGTCATGTGCTGTTTGGGGAGTATTTTTTGGAAGGGCTATACTGCCTGACACTGCAGTGCCACTCCTAGATGGGCCAGGTGTTTGTGTCGGCCACTAGGGTCGCTTAGCTTACTCACACAGCTACCTCATTGCGCCTCTTTTTTTTCTTCTTTGCGTCATGTGCTGTTTGGGGAGTAGTTTTTGGAAGGGCCATCCTGCGTGACACTGCAGTGCAAACTCCTAGATGGGCCAGGTGTTTGTGTCGGCTTCTAGGGTCGCTTAGCTTACTCACAAAGCTACCTAATGGCGCCTCTTTTTTTTCTTCTTTGCGTCATGTGCTGTTTGGGGAGTAGTTTTTGGAAGGGCCATCCTGCGTGACACTGCAGTGCCACTCTTAGATGGGCCAGGTGTTTGTGTCGGCCACTACGGTCGCTTAGCTTACTCACACAGCTACCTCATTGCGCCTCTTTTTTTTCTTCTTTGCGTCATGTGCTGTTTGAGGAGTAGTTTTTTGAAGGGCCATCCTGCGTGACACTGCAGTGCCACTCCTAGATGGGCCAGGTGTTTGTGTCGGCCACTAGGGTCGCTTAGCTTAGCCATCCAGCGACCTCGGTGCAAATTTTAGGACTAAAAATAATATTGTGAGGTGTGAGGTGTTCAGAATAGACTGAAAATGAGTGGAAATTATGGTTATTAAGGTTAATAATACTATGGGATCAAAATGACCCCCAAATTCTATGCTTTAAGCTGTTTTTTAGGGTTTTTTGAAAAAAACACCCGAATCCAAAACACACCCGAATCCGACAAAAAAAAATCGGTGAGGTTTTGCCAAAACGCGTTCGAACCCAAAACACGGCCACGGAACCAAACACAAAACCAAAACACAAAACCCGAAAAATTTCAGGTGCACATCCCTACTATATATGTGTGTAAACTATCTCACAGCCCCAGCATGAAGACATTCCTCAGACTGGTCCATAATGATGTGCAGCATTTTAAGCCAACACGCCTCTTCGATAATCTTACTCCTGGTGAAAGAAAGGCGCTCAAAAATTTGAGAGATGTTACCTCTATTGTAATAAGACCCGCTGACAAGGGTGGAGCCGTGGTAGTCCAGGACTGGACAGATTACGATTTCGAAATATGTCACCAATTGGCCGACACTAATGTATACCATAGGGTCATGACTAACCCTATACCTGTGATAAAAAAGACCATTGATCTGAGTTTTAAGAGGGGATTGGAGAGTAATTGGATTGAACAGGACCTTTTTGAATTCTTAAGTATAGATGAGCCTAAATGTCCTATCATCTATACTCTTCCAAAAATACACAAAACAACGACCAAACCACCCGGGCGACATATAATTGCAGCCGAGGGCTCACTGTTACAACCTATCGCTAGGTGGGTTGATTCTATATTTCAGCCATATGTGAGTAAATGTCGCAGTTATATACGCGACACAAGTGATTTTCTTAATCAACTTGGACTAAATGGGGTCCCCAGGGGCAAGTGTCGTTTAGCCACTATGGATGTACAATCACTGTACACGATTATACCACACAGTGATGGATTGGAAGCAATCAAGGAGGTACTTACTAGAAATCCAGAGGGTAATGTACCTACTGAATTTGTTTTGGAACTGACCAATCTCGTGTTGAGTCATAACCATTTCAAGTATAAGGATTCGTACTTTCTCCAGTTATCGGGTACAGCCACGGGTTCTAACTTGGCGCCCGTGTACGCACATCTGTGTATGTCCAAGTTTGAGGAGACACATATCTTACCCATATACGGTTCCAAAATTCCTTTCTACAAACGATTCATTGACAATGTCTTCCTAATCTTGGAGGACTCGCAGGAATCTTTTGTAGAGATGGTCAACAATATTAACATGCTTAATAGCCCTGTTAAATTCACTTGTGAAAGCTCCCACCATTCGGTTCACTTTCTAGATGTTCAGATATCCATTGTAGATGGAGTATTTGTTACATCTGTATACAGAAAGCCCACTGATAGAAACACTACTTTATTGACCAGCAGCTTCCATCCCCCTTCGCTAAAGGATAATTTACCCATCTCGCAGTTTTTGCGGGTAATGCATATCAACAATGATGGAATAATTAGGGAGAAACAGTTGGAAGAAATGAAGCAACGGTTTAGTGAAAGAGGGTATTCAACTAAAGTGATCAATAACAGTCTCCTTAAAGCTAGGAATATATTTAGCGGTACCTCATCAAGGGTTGCAGCTAATGATAACCGTATGGTCTTTACCACGAAGTTCGATAATTATGCGCATTTTACACACAAAACATTGCGCAAACATTGGCCGATTCTAAAATCTGATCAAGGGTTACCCTTTACACATATGGATCCTCCAATGATGGCTTATAAACGGGGATCCAATCTTAGACAAATGCTGATGAGGCCTACAATGGTACCAGAAACTAAATTTAATTTTCTCCAGATTATGAGTAGTAAACCTGGTTGTTTTTCATGCGGGAAGTGTACGACATGTAGGTCCCTACTCACTGGCTCTACTTTTCCCCATCCACGCTCCGGCAGGAATATAAAAATAAGGTACCACATGCATTGTAGGCTTGACTTGTTCCTCAGGATTTGATTGTGGCTGATATCTGATGTTTAAGTGTCAAGCAACCATCCAGGACAACGCCAAGATTCCACACCCGATCAGTGGTCTGTTATTCTGAATCCCCAAGTGTAATTCCAGTTGGTTGGCTATGCTGCAGTCTTGTCCTTTGATGTTGCGGTCATATCATAAGGACCTCTGTTTTATCTGGGTTCAGTCGCAGCCAACTGGCGCTCATCCACTCCAGTAGCTCAGCTAGACAGCCATTTAGGGTTGCTATTGGGTTATCAGTGTCCGGAGCAAAGGACAAGTACAGTTGTGTATCATCTGCATAGCAGTGGTAGACCAGACCATGGCGCCTGATTATTTCGCCCAATGGGAGCATGTATACTGCAAAAAGCATGGGGGATAGTATAGAACCTTGTGGGACACCACATGGCAATGGCACTGGTGGTGATGAGTATAACCCAAACGATACTCTCTGTGACATGCCTGTGAGAAATGATTTGAACCAGCTTAGGACTGTGCCACCCAGACCACAGAAATGTATCAGTCACTCAATCAGAAGCCCATGGTCCATGGTATCAAATGCTGACGAGAGATCCAGAAGGATTAATATTGAACAGTCACCTCTGTCTCTTACCATCAGAAGATAATTTAACACACACACCAGGGCTGTTTCAGTGCTATGTCTTCTCCTGAATCCTGATTGAAATGGATCATAAATATCATGGGTTGTCCGGTGGGTTTCCAGTAGATTTGCAACCACTTTCTCAATAACCTTTCCTAGGAAAGGAAGGTTTGATACCGGTCTGTAGTTGGTGTTACGCACACCAGTGCTGACAGGAGTATACCGGTGTATGAACAGAGAGGGATGCAAAGCAAACGAACTCACAGACAGACATGGGAGTATAACATAACAAAGTGAACGAAGAAGCCCAAAGGCTCAGGAATTGGGTGTCTCCCTAGTGTCAGGAATGCTCAGATGGAATAGAGTGGACAATGAGGCGAGATGTAGTGATTTAACATGTGGAGCACCCGGAATGATGTTGCTAAGAGCAACAGAAAGAACCCTAAAGGGTTACCAACGGGTGTGGAAATAAACTCCTTGGTCAGAGATAGAAATATAGACACAAGGAGAGTATCCACAATCCTAACCCCCACTTGCAGGGCACAGGTTCAGCTTACTGTCACTAAACTGACACCTGGACGCCCTGCACAGTGAGAGAGGATTAAGCAGGCAGGTCTGAGAGTACAGCCGCAAACCTGCTGGGTTCACAGAATAGCAAAAGAACCCCAGCAGGTTAAACAACTGACTCCAGTCTTACTGCTAGGTCCGGATTGGCAGAATGAAGTACCGAATCCCAAGGCCTATTTGCAGTAAGCAACAAGTAAATACAAAGTCACACAGTACTAGCTAACTCTCTGGAACTGACTAACCAACAAAGATTCAGCAGCATTTGCCTAGCCTGAGAGGATGGTTTATATAGCAGGTGCTGTCCACGCCCCACTCAGACCTCACAGACTGTGAGCACAAAACCAGCGCCGGATTCCCTGCCGTGCACAGAGCCTGTAACCACTGCACAGTAAAAACCCGGACCGGAGTATAAGCTGCGCTCAGGTTACTTCACTAACACTTGCCTCCCGGTTGCCATGGCGACGTGGCAGCACAGAGCAGGAGATCCTAACAGTACCCCCCCTCTCACGAGGGGTCAAAGAACCCCTACCACCGGGTTTATCGGGGAACTGCGAGAAGAAAGAGCATATCAGTTTGGGGGCATGAAGATCACAACTGCGCACCCACGACCGTTCCTCCGGGCCATACCCCTTCCAGTGCACCAAAAATGACAGCCGACCCCGAACCATCTTGGAGTCAAGAACCCTTTCAACAACAAACTCCCTCTGACTCCGTATCAGAAGAGGAGAAGGTCTTCTACTGGAAGGATTACTAATCGCCAGTTTTAAAAGGGAACAATGAAATGTTTTATTGATACCCAATGAACGGGGCAGATCTAACTGAAATGCCACCGGATTGATAACCATGGTGATCTTATAAGGGCCGATGAACCGGGGGCCTAACTTATGAGATGGCTGTCTCAACTTCAAATTCTTGGTGGACAACCAGACGAAGTCTCCTAATTTGAAGCTGCAGGGCCTTCTCCGCTTATCAAAAACCCTTTCGGTCACTAATGACACAGACACAAGGGCTTTCTTCACTTTCCTCCAAATACCTCTAAGGACAGAAACCACAGAGGAACCACCAGGCGTGGAGTCCAGGGGGTCAAAAGAATTGGCCTTAGGATGATGCCCATACACACAAAGGAAGGGAGAGATCCCTGTAGCAGAGTGAGCCACGTTGTTATAGGCAAACTCCGCCATGGACAGCTGAGCAACCCAGTCAGTATGACACTTGGAGACATAACACCTGAGGAACTGCTCCAAGGACTGGTTCACCCTCTCAGTTAGCCCATAAGACTGTGGATGGTAGCCTGACGACAAGCTCACAGAAATCTGGAGATCGGAACAAAATGCCCTCCAGAATTTGGCCACAAACTGGGATCCACGGTCAGAGACCACATCAAGTGGCAACCCGTGGAGGCGCACAACATGCTGCATAAATAACTCAGACAGGCATCTGGCCGATGGCAACCCAACCAGTGGAACGAAATGCGCCATCTTCGAAAACCTGTCAACGACAACCCAAATGGCTGTCATCCCCGAGGATTTGGGCAAGTCCACCACAAAATCCATGGAAATGTGGGTCCATGGCTTATATGGAATAGAGAGTGGATGTAATGGGCTGACAGAAACCCCTCTATGAGTTTTATTTCGGGCACAAACGTCACATGCCCGAACCCACTGATCCACATCCCTAGCCACCGAGGGCCACCACACCGCCCTAGACAGCAACTCCCGAGTTCTGGCAATACCTGAATGCCCTGCCGACCTCTTGGCATGGAATTCCAGGAACACTCGCTGTCTTAACCTAGGAGGCACAAACAAGAGACCAACCGGAAGGTCTGGAGGAGCCTGCTCCTGTGCTCTAAGGACTAATGACAAGAGGTCCTGGGTAATGCCCACTTTAATACATGATGGGGACACAATGGGCAATGGCTCCTCGGGGGTCTCTTGGACTGGAGCAAAACTCAGCGAGAGCGCATCAGCCTTGATGTTTTTTGACCCAGGGCGATATGTTATCAAAAAATTAAAGCGAGCAAAAAACAAAGCCCATCGTGCCTGCCTGGCATTGAGACGCTTCGCTGACTCTAAATATGCCAGATTCTTATGATCGGTGAGAATTGAGACCACAAACTTAGCCTCCCCGAGTGCATCCTTTATAGCCAACAATTCCCGGTTACCCACGTCATAATTCATCTCGGCAGATGAAAATTTACGGGAAAAGTAAGCACAGGGATGAAGGCGATTATCAGACACCCCCATCTGAGAGAGCAATGCCCCAATACCTATCTAAGAGGCATCCACCTCCACCACAAAATGACGCTCTGGATCTGGGTGTCGCAGCACCTTGGCCGAGACAAATGCCCTTTTGAGACGGGCAAAGGCCGCTTTGGCCTCACTAGACCAGTGAGCAACATCCACCCCTTTCCTAGTGAGTGACACCAAGGGAGCCACTATAGATTAAAATACAGCGATAAATCGTTTATAAAAATTTGCAAAGCCCAGAAAACGCTGAAGCGCCTTCAAACTAGTGGGCTGCACCCAATCCAGGACTGCCTGTACCTTAGAACCCTCCATTTGGAAACCTTCTGAGGAGATAATATACCCTAGAAATGCGATTTGCTGGACTTCAAATTCGCACTTCTCCAGCTTCGCCCCAAGCTGGTGTTCTCTGAGTTTCTGGAGGACTAAGCGTACATGCTTCCGATGTTCCTCCAGGGAATGGGAGAAGATTAGGATGTCATCAAGATAAACATCTAAGAATCTATCCAAATATTCCCTGAGCACATTGTTCATGAATTCCTGGAAGACTGCCGGGGCATTAGAGAGCCCAAAAGGCATCACCAAATATTCATAATGCCCTGAGTGGGTATTAAAGGCAGTCTTCCATTCATCCCCCTCTCTTATTCGGATTAGATTGTATGCACCGCGTAGGTCAATCTTAGAAAAAATGGTGGCAGTACGAAGCTGGTCAAACAAAACCGAAATGAGAGGCAGTGGGTACGAGTTTTTAATCGTGATACGGTTCAATTCCCTGAAGTCGATGCAGGGTCGCAACGAACCGTCCTTTTTACCCACGAAGAAGAACCCCGACCCAACTGGGGACTGTGAGGGTCTGATAAATCCCTTAGCCAAGTTCTCCTGAACGTACTCTGCCATAGCCTGAGTCTCAGGACGTGTCAGGTAATACAACCTGCTCTTGGGAAGCTTAGCATCCGGCAACAAATCAATGGCACAGTCATAGGGGCGATGGGGAGGTAGTACCTCCGCAACTTTTTTGGAGAACACATCCGCAAAATCTGCATAACATCCTGGCAATCCTGGCAAACTTAGCTGTGAGAGCCTGACTGGAAGGCTCAAGCAACTCCTGAAACAATCACTACCCCAACTAAGAATCTCCCCAGAGACCCAGTCAAATTGAGGGTTATGGGCCCTTAACCAGGGTACCCCCAAAACCAATGGGGCAAAAGAACAGACAGTCACATAGAAAGACAATTTTTCAGAGTGTGTGGCTCCAATAAACAACGGAATTTGGCTGGTGCAGGAGGTAATTTTACCCTGGGACAATGGTTCCCCGTTTAACCCACAGATCTCAATCTCTGATGCCAAAGGTACTGAGGGAACAGAGTGTTCCAGGGCGAATTGACGGTCCATGAAAACCCCATCGGCCCCACTGTCAACAAAGGCCTCAGTCTTGACAGTTTGGCCGAGGATCTCCAAAGTCACCGGAATGAGAAAAGTCTTTTGGGGAAATTCTGGCCTGACAGGATTTTTCCCATCACCCTCAGGCCCTGAAGTTTTCCGGCTTTTCTGGGCATGATACTACAACATGACCTTTTTTCCCACAGTACAAACACAAACCCTGCTGTCTCCTCCGCGTCTTCTCATGCGAGGAGAGGCGGGTAGCCCCAATCTGCATAGGCTCCTCGGAATATTCCTCAGAGTCTGAGGTTCCCTTAGGAAAAAAGGAAACTGCGGTCTCCCTTTCAAGCCTACGCTCTCTCAGCCGTCTATCCACCCAGATGGATAACTGCATGAGCTGATCTAAGCTATCAGGCGAGGGATATTGTACCAGTTGGTCCTTTATCTGGTCAGAAAGGCCCCTTCGGTACTGGTTTCTCAGGGCTGGGTCATTCCACTGGGTATCATGAGCCAACCTCCGAAACTCCGTACTATAAACCTCAGCTGGCCGTTGCCCTTGTTTAAGGACCGTAATCTGAGCCTCGGCTGAAGCCATCTTGTCAGGGTCATCATACAAAATGCCAAGTGCCGTAAAAAAAGCATCAACACTTTTAAGCAATGGACAGTCAGGCTGCAACCCATATGCCCAGACCTGTGGGTCTCCTTGTAGCAAGTAAATCACTATGCCCACCCGCTGAATCTCTGACCCAGAAGACTGGGGCCTAAGCCTGAAATATAGCTTACAGCTCTCCTTGAAACAAAAGAACTGTGAGCGATCTCCAGAAAAACGATCCGGGAGATTTACTTTCGGCTCCTTAACCCCTGAACTTGCCGCTGCTGCTGCGGGAGCTCCGCTAGCGGCCTGCGGGGTGTTCATTTTAATGGACATCTCATTAAATTGTCGAGTCAGGACCTGCACCTGATCGACCACCTGTTGCAAAGTATTTTGAGGGGTATGCTCCATATTCCCACAAAATTTCAACAGGAGTATGGCTGCTGAATATGTTACGCACACCAGTGCTGACAGGAGTATACCGGTGTATGAACAGAGAGGGATGCAAAGCAAACGAACTCACAGACAGACTTGGGAGTATAACATAAAAAAGTGAACGAAGAAAGCCCAAAGGCTCAGGAATTGGGTGTCTTCCTAGTGTCAGGAATGCTCAGATGGAATAAAGCGGACAATGAGGCGAGATGTAGTGATGTAACATGTGGAGCACCCAAAATGATGTTGCTATGAGTAACAGAAAGAACCCTAAAGGGTTACCAACGGGTGTGGAAATAAACTCCTTGGTCAGAGATAGAAATATAGACACAAGGAGAGTATCCACAATCCTAACCCCCACTTGCAGGGCATAGGTTCAGCTTACTGCCACTAAACTGACACCTGGACGCCCTGCACAGTGAGGGAGTATTAAGCAAGCAGGTCTGAGAGTACAGCCGCAAACCTGCTGGGTTCACAGAATAGCAAAAGAACCCCAGCAGGTTAAACAACTGACTCCAGTCTTACTGCTAGGTCCGGATTGGCAGAATGAAGTACCGAATCCCAAGGCCTATTTGCAGTAAGCAACAAGTAAATACAAAGTCACACAGTACTAGCTAACTCTCTGGAACTGACTAACCAACAAAGATTCAGCAGCATTTGCCTAGCCTGAGAGGATGGTTTATATAGCAGGTGCTGTCCACGCCCCACTCAGACCCCACAGACTGTGAGCACAAAACCAGCGCCGGATTCCCTGCCGTGCACAGAGCCTGTAACCACTGCACAGTAAAAACCCGGACCGGAGTATAAGCTGCGCTCAGGTTACTTCGCTAACACTTGCCTCCCGGTTGCCATGGCGACGTGGCAGCACAGAGCAGGAGATCCTAACAGTTGGTCATGCAGTCGAGATCTAAATTAGGTTTTTTAAGAAGCGGTCTGACAATTGCTTCCTTTAGGGGTCCAGGAAAAATGAAAAGAGCATTGAACAATTTTTGCAAATTTTTTGCAATTTTTGCAGAGACTCTATCCAGTAAAGGGGAAAGTTAGTGACTGTGTAATACGATATCCAGATACTTTGTGGGAAAGTGTGAAATGGTCATAACTAAGACAGCATTCTGTGACTTCACACTATATTCCATTGGCTGTCCTTGCATATGCATCTAATAGAGAAACGGAAGGACTTGTATATCATTTTGTTAGATGGTTTGTCACAGAAATGGAGATTATAAATGTATACGTATATGTTAGTGATGAGCGGGTTCGGTTTCTCGGAAACCGAACCCCCCCGAACTTCAGCTTTTTTTACACGGGGCCGAGCAGGCTCGGATCCTCCCGCCTTGCTCGGTTAACCCGAGCGCGCCCGAACGTCATCATCCCGCTGTCGGATTCTCGCGAGACTCGGATTCTATCGTGAGACTCGGATTCTATATAAGGAGCCGCGCGTCGCTGCCATTTTCACACGTGCATTGAGATTGATAGGGAGAGGACGTGGGTGGCGTCCTCTCCGTTTAGACTAGAGTACTAGAGAGAGACATTTGATTTACTAATTTTGGGGAGCATATTATTAGGAGGAGTACTACTTGCTGATAGTGTGACCAGTGACCACCAGTTTAATTAATCCGTTCTCTGCCTGAAAAAAAACGATACACAGTGTGACACAGTCACATACCATATCTGTGCTCAGCCTCAGTGTGCTGCATCATATGTAATACTGTATATCATTATCTGACTGTGCTAAGTGCTCACTGCTCACACAGCTTAATTGTGGGGGAGACTGGGGAGCAGTTATAGCAGGAGTACATATTTTAAGTACAGTGCACACTTTTGCTGCCAGAGTGCCACTGCCAGTGTGACTGACCAGTGACCACTGACCACCAGTATATTGTGATTGTCTGCTGACCACCAGTATATTGTGATTGTCTGCCTGAAAAAGTTAAACACTCGTCGTGTGGTGTTTTTATAAACGCATTCTGCTGACAGTGTCTAGCAGGTCCGTCATTATGTAATATATACCTGTCCGGCTGCAGTAGTGATATATATATATTTATATCTCATTATCATCCAGACTATATTAGCAGCAGACGCAGTACGGTAGTCCACGGCTGTGGCTACCTCTGTGTCGGCAGTCGCTCGTCTATCCATAATTGTATACAACCTACCCGTGGTTTTTTTCTTTTCTATCTTCTTGATACTAGTAGCTTACTTTAGGAGTCTGCAGTGCTGAGCTGACAGTGTCTAGCAGGTCCGTCATTATATAATATATACCTGTCCGGCTGCAGTAGTGATATATATATATTTTATATCTCATTATCATCCAGTCTATATTAGCAGCAGATGCAGTACGGTAGTCCACGGCTGTAGCTACCTCTGTGTCGGCAGTCGCTCGTCCATCCATAATTGTATACCACCTACCCGTGTTTTTTTTTTTTCTATCTTCTTGATACTAGTAGCTTACTTTAGGAGTCTGCAGTGCTGAGCTGACAGTGTCCAGCAGGTCCGTCATTATATAATATATACCTGTCCGGCTGCAGTAGTGATATATATATATTTTAATTTTATATCTCATCATCATCCAGTCTATATTAGCAGCAGACGCAGTACGGTAGTCCACGGCTGTAGCTACCTCTGTGTCGGCAGTCGCTCGTCCATCCATAATTGTATACCACCTACCCGTGTTTTTTTTTTTCTATCTTCTTGATACTAGTAGCTTACTTTAGGAGTCTGCACTGCTGAGCTGACAGTGTCCAGCAGGTCCGTCATTATATAATATATACCTGTCCGGCTGCAGTAGTGATATATATACATTTTAATTTTTATCTCATTATCATCCAGTCTATATTAGCAGCAGACGCAGTACGGTAGTCCACGGCTGTAGCTACCTCTGTGTCTGCAGTCGCTCGTCCATCCATAAATTGTATACCACCTACCCGTGTTTTTTTTTTTCTATCTTCTTGATACTAGTAGCTTATTTTAGGAGTCTGCAGTGCTGAGCTGACAGTGTCCAGCAGGTCCGTCATTATATAATATATACCTGTCCGGCTGAAGTAGTGATATATATATATATTTTATATCTCATTATCATCCAGTCTATATTAGCAGCAGATGCAGTACGGTAGTCCACGGCTGTAGCTACCTCTGTGTCGGCAGTCGCTCATCATCCATAAGTATACTAGTATCCATCCATCTCCATTGTTTACCTGAGGTGCCTTTTAGTTGTGCCTATTAAAATATGGAGAACAAAAATGTTGAGGTTCCAAAAATAGGGAAAGATCAAGATCCACTTCCACCTCGTGCTGAAGCTGCTGCCACTAGTCATGGCCGAGACAATGAAATACCATCAACGTCGTCTGCCAAGGCCGATGCCCAATGTCATAGTACAGAGCATGTAAAATCCAAAACACCAAATATCAGTAAAAAAAGGACTCAAAAATCTAAAATAAAATTGTCGGAGGAGAAGCGTAAACTTGCCAATATGCCATTTACCACACGGAGTGGCAAGGAACGGCTGAGGCCCTGGCCTATGCTCATGGCTAGTGGTTCAGCTTCACATGAGGATGGAAGCACTCAGCCTCTCGCTAGAAAAATGAAAAGACTCAAGCTGGCAAAAGCACAGCAAAGAACTGTGCATTCTTCGAAATCCCAAATCCACAAGGAGAGTCCAATTGTGTCGGTTGCGATGCCTGACCTTCTCAACACTGGACGTGAAGAGCATGCGCCTCCACCATTTGCACGCCCCCTGCAAGTGCTGGAAGGAGCACCCGCAGTCCAGTTCCTGATAGTCAGATTGAAGATGTCTGTGTTGAAGTACACCAGGATGAGGAGGATATGGGTGTTGCTGGCGCTGGGGAGGAAATTGACAAGGAGGATTCTGATGGTGAGGTGGTTTGTTTAAGTCAGGCACCCGGGGAGACACCTGTTGTCCGTGGGAGGAATATGGCCATTGACATGCCTGGTGAAAATACCAAAAAAATCAGCTCTTCGGTGTGGAAGTATTTCAACAGAAATGCGGACAACATTTGTCAAGCCGTGTGTTGCCTTTGTCAAGCTGTAATAAGTAGGGGTAAGGACGTTAACCACCTCGGAACATCCTCCCTTATACGTCACCTGCAGCGCATTCATCATAAGTCAGTGACAAGTTCAAAAACTTTGGGCGACAGCGGAAGCAGTCCACTGACCAGTAAATCCCTTCCTCTTGTAACCAAGCTCACGCAAACCACCCCACCAACTCCCTCAGTGTCAATTTCCTCCTTCCCCAGGAATGCCAATAGTCCTGCAGGCCATGTCACTGGCAATTCTGACGAGTCCTCTCCTGCCTGGGATTCCTCCGATGCATCCTTGCGTGTAACGCCTACTGCTTCTGGCGCTGCTGTTGTTGCTGCTGGGAGTCGATGGTCATCCCAGAGGGGAAGCCGTAAGACCACTTTTACTACTTCCACCAAGTAATTGACTGTCCAACAGTCCTTTGCGAGGAAGATGAAATATCACTGCAGTCATCCTGCTGCAAAGCGGAAAACTGAGGCCTTGGCATCCTGGGCAGTGAGAAACGTGGTTCCGGTATCCATCATTACTGCAGAGCCAACTAGAGACTTGTTGGAGGTACTATGTCCCCGGTACCAAATACCATCTAGGTTCCATTTCTCTAGGCAGGCGATACCGAAAATGTACACAGACCTCAGAATGTTAGGCGCCGGGGTCCGCTCGTCGGTGCGGCCCGGCGCCTAGCAACCAGGGATGCCGTACGCGTACAGCCGCCGGCTCCCTGGCAACGCTAGACGCCGGGCGCACTGAGCCGCACGGACCCTAGCAACGGGGACGCCACTGGCGGACCGCGTTCCCCGTTGCTGGGTCCATTTAAATTAGTATTGCACCTGTTTCCTGGCCGTGCAGCAAGGCAGCTGCACGGCATTTATGCAATCAGCCCTGTCAGCAGCTGATTGGAGGGCTCCAGTTTATATGCTCTTTCAGTGCCTCACACAGACGCCGGTAATAGCTTCCTGCATGCTGTCTCTGTTTGCTGAGAGTGTTTCCAGTCTTGCTGTATCCGGTCGTTCCAGTCCTCAGTTGTCCTGCACTCGGAAGTCATCATCTTGTTCCTGGAGTCCTGACTGATCACCGTATTAAACATCCAGTGGTGTTCGTGAGTCGCGGCGTTGCCGTGTGTAGCGGCTTGGCCGCTTTATTATTTATTATTTATTATTTGTGTTTCGGAGCATTCTGCGGAGGATTCCGCTTCCACAGATCCACTCTGGTATCCGGCGGTGCTGGGTAGGAGTATTGGACAAGTGGATTTTGGTTGTCCTTTTCACTGGCGGTTTTTCCGCACATACTTTAGGTTTTGTTAGTTAGCTTGTTGCCCTTGGCCTGTTGTTAGTCAGAGGTCCTCTTGTCATCATCCTGCCTCGGATTTCCCTTTGTCTCTCACTAAGACCGGGGGGCACCGGAGTTGGGCAGACATAATCCGCCTTTCAAACGTGGCTGCCAGGGGCTCAAGAAACCATAGTCTCGCAAGGGATTTCCGATAGCACGGGTGAGACAATAGAGTTAGGGCGCCAGGGGCAACTAGTCTTTCCTGCTCCCGGAACCAGCATTCCCTTCCAGTACTCTGGTCATTGTCACAAGATCTCCTCCGGTCAGGAGTACTGGAATCATAACATTATTACCGGCCACAACCAAAACTTAAAATTAAACAGGGTTTAATTTTTTCCTTATTCCGTTTTGTAAGAGTTATCGGCCTCATGAATCCCACAGGTTTAGGGCCAAATCCTGGTCAGCTCCTAGTCAGCCAGATTCAAGAACTTACTCAGATGGTTCAGGATCTTTCCCTCCGGGTGAAGTTGCAGGAAGATCTTTTACGAACTTCCCCGAGGGTAGTCCCTGAACCAAAAATGCACTTGCCTGACCGTTTTTCTGGTGATAGGAAAGAGTTTTTTAATTTTAAAGAATCCTGTAAACTTTATTTTCGTTTAAGACCGATCTCCTCAGGTACTGAATCTCAGCGGGTCAGGATTATTATTTCTTTGCTCCAGGGCGATCCTCAGACCTGGGCATTTGGTTTAAAAGCAGAGGATCCGGCGTTGTTGTCTGTAGACGCTTTTTTGGGTCTTTAGGGCTTTTGTATGATGACCCTGATAGAGAGGCATCCGCTGAAAGTCAGTTGCGTGCTCTCAGACAGGGTAGAAATCCTGCAGAGGTTTATTGTACGGAGTTTCGCCGTTGGTCAAACGACTGTGGCTGGAATGACCCAGCCCTGCGCAGTCAGTTTCGCCTTGGCTTATCAGAGTCTATAAAAGACAGTCTCCTTCAGTATCCCGCTCCTGAGACTCTCGATAAACTCATGGAGCTTTCTATTAAGATTGATCGTCGTCTCAGAGAGCGGAGGGCTGAAAAAGGAGCACCTGTCAGGTCAACTCCATGTGTATATTCCATTCCTGAGGACATAGAGGAGCCCATGCAGATGGGTCTCTCCCGGCTGTCTCCTGAAGAAAGGGCCAGAAGGCAAAACTCTGGTCTTTGTTTGTACTGTGGGGGTAAGGGACATTTTGCTCGTAATTGTCCGAACAAGTCGGGAAAGCCTCGACAGAGTGAATTGTGAGGGGGTTCACTTAGGTCTGCAGCTTATCTCCTCAAATAACTCCCTTTTAGTCCCAGCTAAAGTTTCCTTTGGCAGCCTCAGTTCTTCGGTGTCGGCTTTTGTTGACAGTGGAGCTGCAGGGAACTTTATGGACTTAACTTGGGCTAAGGCCTTAGGCATTCCTCAGTTATCTTTGGGTAGGTGTGTCACCATGCATGGTTTAGATGGGAGTCCACTGTCCAATGGGGTTATTTCCCTCCGTACACCCCCTGTACTACTTACGGTAGGAGCTCTGCATTCCGAAAAGATCGAGTTCTTCCTTACCCATTGCCCAGCAGTTCCAGTTGTTCTGGGTCACCCTTGGCTGGCCTTTCATAATCCCACCATTGATTGGCGGTCAGGGGAGATTTCACAATGGGGTACCTTCTGTGATAAGGAATGTATTACGTTTCCCGTCAGAATAGCAGCTGGCATTCCTGAACTCATTCCCGCGGAATACCAGGACTTTGTTGATGTGTTCTCCAAGGGCAATGCGGACATTCTGCCTCCCCATCGGCCTTATGATTGTGCTATTGAGCTAATTCCTGGTGCCACATTGCCAAAGGGAAGGTTATATGCTTTATCCGGGCCAGAAACTGCGGCCATGAATGAGTATGTTAAGGAGAGCCTAGGGAAAGGATTTATTAGGCCATCTAAATCCCCTTTAAGTGCAGGCTTCTTCTTTGTGGAAAAAAAAGATGGATCGCTTAGACCTTGCATTGACTTTAGAGCCCTGAATAAGATCTCAGTTAAAAATACTTATCCTCTTCCGTTGATTTCTGTCCTCTTTGATCAGCTGCGTTCGGCTGTGATTTTTTCTAAAATTGACCTAAGGGGAGCGTATAACCTCATCCGAATCAAGTCTGGAGATGAATGGAAGACGGCCTTCAGTACTCAGTCGGGTCACTACGAGTATCTGGTGATGCCGTTCGGCTTGTCTAACGCTCCAGCAGTTTTCCAGGACCTCATTAACGATGTGCTCCGTGACTTCCTAGGGAAATTCGTGGTCGTTTACTTAGACGACATCCTGATTTATTCTCAATTGAACAACATGTTACCCAGGTGCGTCAGGTTCTTCAAAAATTACGTGAGAATCATCTATATGCCAAGCTGGAGAAGTGTGAGTTTCATGTCACGGAGGTATCCTTTTTAGGGTACATTATTTCCCCTCTGGGATTCTTCATGGAACCTAAGAAGCTCCAGGCCATCCTTAGTTGGGCGCAACCCACCAATTTAAAAGCAATTTAGCGCTTTTTAGGGTTTGCGAATTATTATAGGAGGTTTATTCATTCTTTTTCCGACCTGGTTGCTCCCATTGTGGCACTGACTAAGAAAGGAGCGGATCCTACCAACTGGTCACGTGAAGCGGAGTTGTCCTTTCGGGCCTTGAAACAAGCTTTTGTCTCAGCTCCTGTCCTCAGACATCCCAACCCAGAATTGCCCTTCGTTGTTGAGGTTGATGCCTCGGAGGTTGGAGTGGGGGCTATCCTATCTCAAAAGGATCCGGAGTCTCTGGAACTACATCCTTGTGCCTTTATGTCCAGGAAATTCTCCTCCGCTGAATCCAACTACGACGTTGGTAACCGGGAGTTACTGGCTATTAAATGGGCTTTCGAGGAGTGGAGGCATTGGCTCGAGGGAACAACACATACCATTTCAGTATTGACTGACCATAAAAACCTGCAGTACATCGAATCAGCTAAGCGGCTGAATGCCCGGCAGGCTCGTTGGGCTTTATTCTTTACTCGTTTCAAGTTTATTATCACTTTCAGGCCAGGTTCCAAGAATACCAAGGCGGATGCCCTGTCACGCAGTTTTCTTCCGGTTCATAATAACAGTCCTGTTACTCCCATACTTCCATCTTGTTATGATTCCAGTACTTCTGACCGGAGGAGATCTTACGACAATGGCCAGAGTACTGGAAGGGAATGCTGGTTACGGGAGCAGGAAAGCCTAGTTGCCCCTGGCGCCCTAACTCTATTGTCTCACCCTTGCTATCGGAAATCCCTTGCGAGACTATGGTTTCTTGAGCCCCTGGCAGCCACGTTTGAAAGGCGGATTATGTCTGCCCAACTCCGGTGCCCCCCGGTCTTAGTGAGAGACAAAGGGAAATCCGAGGCAGGATGATGACAAGAGGACCTCTGACTACAACAGGCCAAGGGCAACAAGCTAACTAACCAAACCTGAAGTATGTGCGAAAAAACCGCCAGATAAAAGGACAACCAAAATCCACTAGTCCGTTACTCCTACCCAGCACCGCTGGATACCAGAGTGGATCTGTGGGAGCGGAATCCTCCGCAAAAGCTCCGAAACACAAATAATAAATAATAAGTAATAAAGCGGCCAAGCAGCAACACACGGCTACGCTGCGACTCACAAACACCACTGGATGTTTAACGGTGCTCAGTCAGGACTCTAGGAACAGATGACGACTTCCGAGTGCAGGACAACTGAGGACAGGAACGATCGGATACAGCAGGACTGGACACACTCTCAGCAAACAGATACAGCATGCAGGAAGCTATTACCAGCGTCTGTGTGAGGCACTGCAAGAGCATGTAAACCGAAGCCCTCCAATCAACTGCTGTCAGTCCTGATTGCATGAATGCCGTGCAGCTGCCTTGCTGCACGGCCAGGAAACAGGTGCTCTACTAATTTAAATGGACCCAGCAACGGGGAACGCGGTCCGCCAGTGGCGTCCCCGTTGCTAGGGTCCGTGCGGCTCTGTGCGCCCGGCGTCTAGCGTTGCCAGGGAGCCGGCGGCTGTACGCACACGGCGTCCCTGGTTGCTAGGCGCCGGGCCGCACCGACGAGCGGACCCCGGCGCCTAACAGTACCCCCCCCTTGAGGAGGGGTCAAGGAACCCCTAAAGCCAGGTTTCCGAGGAAATTCCCGAAAAAATGCCCTCTTGAGCCTCGGGGCATGGAGATCCTTATCCAGGACCCAAGACCTTTCCTCTGGACCATAGCCTCTCCAGTGCACCAGAAAATAAAGCCGACCCCGGGACAATTTGGAATCGAGAACCTTCTCCACCAAGAACTCCTGTTGTCCCTGTACATCTACTGGTGATTTCCCCTGAGATATCTTCCGAGGAAATCTACTGGAAGAAACATATGGTTTCAACAGGGAGCAATGGAACGTATTTCCGATCCAGAGGGCTCTTGGTAAACGTAACCGGAAAGCAACTGGGTTGATTTTTTTAATAATATGAAATGGTCCAATAAATCTGGGGCCCAATCTAGCTGAGGTTTGTCGAAGTCTAATGTTACGAGTCGACAACCATACCCTGTCTCCCACCTTAAAAGTGCAAGGACGTCGGAGCCTGTCCGAAAAAATTTTCTCTCGAAATGCCGCTTTTCTGAGGGCAAGGTGCACTTTTTTCCAAATGACTCTGAGATGAGAGGTTAAGGTTAGCGAGGAAACAGAAGAATGTTGAAAAAAAGAATTAGCTCTGGGGTGAAACCCAAAAACTGAAAAGAATGGAGACACATTAGTGGAGGAATGACAAGAATTATTGTAAGCAAACTCCGCCAAAGGAAGAAACTCGGACCAATCATTCTGGAGTTTGGCTGAGTACAAAGCAAATACTGTTTTAATGATTGATTAACTCGCTCGGTCTGCCCGTTGGATTGGGGATGGTAGCCAGATGTTAAAGACAATTTCATCTTTAAAGAGGCACAAAAGGACTTCCAGAATTGTGCAATGAATTGTGGACCCCGATCAGAAACAATATCAGTGGGCAACCCATGAAGTCTGAAAACATGGCAGAGAAACAAAACAGCCAATCCCTGGGCAGATGGCAGTCGGGGAAGAGCAATGAAATGAGCCATCTTGCTAAAACGGTCCACTACCACCCATATGACTCGGAATCCGGCTGACAGAGGGAGGTCTACCACAAAATCAATGGAAATATGAGACCATGGCCTGAGAGGAACATTTAAGGGCATAAGTTGCCCGATAGGCAAGGAACGGGGAACCTTATGCTGTGCACAGACCTGACAAGAAAAAACAAACTCCTTAATGTCTTTAGAAAGACCAGGCCACCATACTGAGCGGGAGACTAATTCCAAAGTCTTAGAGATCCCCGGATGCCCGGCAACTTTGCTATCATGAAACTCAGTCAAAACAGTAGCTCTCAAAAACTCAGGGACGTAAAGACGACCAGCAGGAGTATTTCCAGGAGCTTGATGTTGAAGCTGCTTTAACTGGGTAAATAAATCTTGTGTGAGGCCTGCCCAAATGACTGAAGACGGAAGTATGGGAGTAACAGGACTGTTATTATGAACTGGAAGAAAACTGCGTGACAGGGCATCCGCCTTGGTATTCTTGGAACCTGGCCTAAAGGTGATAATAAACTTGAAACGAGTAAAAAATAAAGCCCAACGAGCCTGCCGGGCATTCAGCCGCTTAGCTGATTCGATGTACTGAAGATTTTTGTGGTCAGTCAATACTGAAATGGTATGTGTTGCTCCCTCAAGCCAATGTCTCCACTCCTCGAAAGCCCATTTAATAGCCAGTAACTCCCGGTTACCAACATCGTAGTTGGATTCAGCAGATGAGAATTTCCTGGACATGAAGGCACAAGGATGTAGTTCCAGAGACTCCGGATCCTTTTGAGATAGGATAGCCCCCACTCCAACCTCCGAGGCATCAACCTCAACAATGAAGGGCAATTCTGGGTTGGGATGTCTGAGGACTGGAGCTGAGACAAAAGCTTGTTTCAAGGCCTGAAAAGATAAGTCAGCTTCACGTGACCAGTTGGTAGGATCCGCTCCCTTCTTAGTTAGTGCCACAATGGGAGCAACCAGGTCGGAAAAAGAATGAATAAATCTTCTATAATAATTCGCAAACCCTAAAAAGCGCTGAATTGCTTTTAAGTTAGTGGGTTGCGCCCAACTAAGGATGGCTTGAAGCTTCTTAGGTTCCATGCAGAATCCCAGAGGGGAAATAATGTACCCTAAAAAGGATACCTCCGTGACATGAAACTCACACTTCTCCAGCTTGGCATATAGATGATTTTCACGTAATTTTTGAAGAACCTGAAGCACTTGGGTAACATGTTGTTCAATTGAGTCAGAATAGATCAGGATGTCGTCTAAGTAAACGACCACGAATCTTCCTAGAAAGTCACGGAGAACATCGTTAATGAGATCCTGGAAAACTGCCGGAGCGTTAGACAAGCCGAACGGCATCACCAGATACTCGTAGTGACCCGACTGAGTACTGAAAGCCATCTTCCACTCATCTCCAGACTTGATTCGGATGAGGTTATATGCTCCCCTCAGGTCAATTTTAGAAAAAATCACAGCCGAACGCAGCTGATCAAAGAGGACAGAAATCAGCGGCAGAGGATAAGAATTTTTAACTGAGATCTTATTCAGGGCTCTAAAGTCAATGCAAGGTCTGAGTGATCCATCTTTTTTCTCCACAAAGAAGAAGCCTGCACTTAAAGGGGATTTAGATGGCCTGATAAATCCTTTCCCTAGGCTCTCCTTAACATACTCATTCATGGCCGCAGTTTCTGGCCCGGATAAAGCATATAACCTTCCCTTTGGCAATGTGGCACCGGGAATTAGCTCAATAGCACAATCATAAGGCCGATGGGGAGGCAGAATGTCCGCATTGCCCTTGGAAAACACATCAACAAAATCTTGGTATTCCACGGGAATGAGTTCGGGAATGGCAGCAGCTATTCTAACGGGAAACGTAATACATTCTTTATTACAGATGGTACCCCATTGTGAAATCTCCCCCGACTGCCAATCAATGGTGGGATTATGAAAGGCCAGCCAAGGGTGACCCAGAACCACTGGAACTGCTGGGCAATGGGTAAGGAAGAACTCGATCTTTTCGGAATGAAGAGCTCCTACCGTAAGTAGTACAGGGGGTGTACAAAGGGAAATAACCCCATTGGACAAGGGACTCCCATCTAAACCATGCATGGTGATACACCTACCCAAGGCTAACTGAGGAATACCTAAGGCCTTGGCCCAAGTTAAGTCCATAAAGTTCCCTGCAGCTCCACTGTCGACAAAAGCCGACACCGAAGAACTGAGGCTGCCAAAAGAAACTTTAGCTGGGACTAAGAGGGAGTTATTCGAGGAGATAAGCTGCAGACCAAAGTGAACCCCCTCACAATTCACTTGGTCGAGGCGTTTCCCGACTTGTTCGGACAATTACGGGCAAAATGTCCCTTACCCCCAAAGTACAAACAAAGACCAGAGTTTTGCCTTCTGGCTCTTTCTTCTGGAGACAGTCGGGAGAGACCCAACTGCATGGGCTCCTCTACGTCCTCAGGAATGGAAAATACACATGGAGTAGTCCTGACTGGTGCTCCTTTTTCAGCCCTCCGCTCTCTGAGACGTCAATCAATCTTAATAGAAAGCTCCATGAGTTTATCGAGAGTCTCAGGAGCGGGATACTGAAGGAGACTGTCTTTTATAGACTCAGATAAGCCGAGGCGAAACTGACTGCGCAGGGCTGGATCATTCCAGCCACAGTTGTTCGACCAACGGCAAAACTCTGTACAATAAACCTCTGCAGGATTTCTACGCTGTCTGAGAGCGCGTAACTGACTCTCAGCGGATGCCTCTCTATCAGGGTCATCATACAAAAGCCCTAAAGACCCCAAAAAAGCGTTGACTGACAACAATGCCGGATCCTCTGCTTTTAAACCAAATGCCCAGGTCTGAGGATCCCCCTGGAGCAAAGAAATAATGATTCCAACCCGCTGAGATTCAGAACCTGAGGAGATCGGTCTTAAATGAAAATAAAGTTTACAGGATTCTTTAAAATTAAAAAATTCCTTCCTATCACCAGAAAAACGATCAGGCAAGTGCATTTTTGGTTCAGGGACTACCCTCGGGGAAGTTCGTAAAAGATCTTCCTGCGACTTCACCCGCAGGGAAAGATCCTGAACCATCTGAGTAAGTTCTTGAATCTGGCTGACTAGGAGCTGACCAGGATTTGGCCCTAAACCTGTGGGATTCATGAGGCCGATAACTCTTACAAAACGGAATAAGGAAAAAATCAAACTCTGTTTAATTTTAAGTTTTGGTTTGGGCCGGTAATAATGTTATGATTCCAGTACTTCTGACCGGAGGAGATCTTACGACAATGGCCAGAGTACTGGAAGGGAATGTTGGTTACGGCAGCAGGAAAGCCTAGTTGCCCCTGGCGCCCTAACTCTATTGTCTCACCCTTGCTATCGGAAATCCCTTGCGAGACTATGGTTTCTTGAGCCCCTGGCAGCCACGTTTGAAAGGCGGATTATGTCTGCCCAACTCCGGTGCCCCCCGGTCTTAGTGAGAGACAAAGGGAAATCCGAGGCAGGATGATGACAAGAGGACCTCTGACTACAACAGGCCAAGGGCAACAAGCTAACTAACCAAACCTGAAGTATGCGCGGAAAAACCGCCAGATAAAAGGACAACCAAAATCCACTAGTCCGTTACTCCTACCCAGCACCGCTGGATACCAGAGTGGATCTGTGGGAGCGGAATCCTCCGCAAAAGCTCCGAAACACAAATAATAAATAATAAGTAATAAAGCGGCCAAGCAGCAACACACGGCTACGCCGCGACTCACGAACACCACTGGATGTTTAACGGTGCTCAGTCAGGACTCTAGGAACAGATGACGACTTCCGAGTGCAGGACAACTGAGGACAGGAACGACCGGATACAGCAGGACTGGACACACTCTCAGCAAACAGATACAGCATGCCGGAAGCTATTACCGGCGTCTGTGTGAGGCACTGCAAGAGCATATAAACCGAAGCCCTCAAATCAACTGCTGTCAGTCCTGATTGCATGAATGCCGTGCAGCTGCCTTGCTGCACGGCCAGGAAACAGGTGCTCTACTAATTTAAATGGACCCAGCAACGGGGAACGCGGTCCGCCAGTGGCGTCCCCGTTGCTAGGGTCCATGCGGCTCTGTGCGCCCGGCGTCTAGCGTTGCCAGGGAGCAGGCGGCTGTACGCGCACGGCGTCCCTGGTTGCTAGGCGCCGGGCCGCACCGACGAGTGGACCCCGGCGCCTAACACATCTTCAGTCATTTGGGCAGGCCTCACATAAGATTTATTTACCCAGTTAAAACAGCTTCAACATCAAGCTCCTGGAAATACTCCTGCTGGTCGTCTTTACGTCCCTGAGTTTTTGAGAGCTACTGTTTTGACTGAGTTTCATGATAGCAAAGTTGCCGGGCATTCGGGGATCTCTAAGACTTTGGAATTAGTCTCCCGCTCAGTATGGTGGCCTGGTCTTTCTAAAGACATTAAGGAGTTTGTTTTTTCTTGTCAGGTCTGTGCACAGCATAAGGTTCCCCGTTCCTTGCCTATCGGGCAACTTATGCCCTTAAATGTTCCTCTCAGGCCATGGTCTCATATTTCAATGGATTTTGTGGTAGACCTCCCTCTGTCAGCCGGATTCCGAGTCATATGGGTGGTAGTGGACCGTTTTAGCAAGATGGCTCATTTCATTGCTCTTCCCCGACTGCCATCTGCCTAGGGATTGGCAGTTTTGTTTCTCCGCCATGTTTTCAGACTTCATGGGTTGCCCACTGATATTGTTTCTGATCGGGGTCCACAATTCATTGCACAATTCTGGAAGTCTTTTTGTGCTTCATTAAAGATGAAATTGTCATTAACATCCGGTTACCACCCCCAATCCAACGGGCAAACCGAGCGAGTTAACCAATCATTGAAACAGTATTTGCGTTTGTACTCAGCCAAACTCCAGAATGATTGGTCCGAGTTTCTTCCTTTGGCAGAGTTTGCTTACAATAATTCTTGTCATTCCTCCACTAATGTGTCTCCATTCTTTTCAGTTTTTGGTTTTCACCCCAGAGCGAATTCTTTTTTTCAACATTCCTCAGTTTCCTCGCTAACCTTAACCTCCCATCTCAGAGCCATTTGGAGAAAAGTGCACCTTGCTCTCAGAAAAGCGGCCTTTCGAGAGAAATTTTTTTCTGACAGGCTCCGACGGCCTTGCACTTTTAAGGTGGGAGATAGGGTATGGTTGTCGACTCGTAACATTAGACTTCGACAATCCTCAGCTAGATTGGGACCCAAATTTATTGGACCATTTCATATTATAAAAAAAATCAACCCAGTTGCTTTCTGGTTACGTTTACCAAGAGCTCTCCGGATCGGAAATACGTTTCATTGCTCCCTGTTGAAACCATACATTTCTTCCAGTAGATTTCCTCGGAAGATCTCTCAGGGAAAATCTCCAGTGGATGTACAGGGACAACAGGAGTTCCTGGTGGAGAAGGTTCTCGATTCCAAGTGGTCCCGGGGTCGGCTTTATTTTCTGGTGCACTGGAGAGGCTATGGTCCGAAGGAAAGGTCTTGGGTCCTGGATAAGGATCTTCATGCCCCGAGGCTCAAGAGGGCATTTTTTCGGGAATTTCCTCGGAAGCCTGGCTTTAGGGGTTCCTTGACCCCTCCTCAAGGGGGGGTACTGTTAGGCGCCGGGGCCCGCTCGTCGGTGCGGCCCGGCGCCTAGCAACCAGGGACGCCGTACGCGTACAGCCGCCGGCAACCTGGCAACGCTAGATGCCGGGTGCACTGAGCCGCACGGACCCTAGCAACGGGGACGCCACTGGCGGACCGCGTTCCCCGTTGCTGGGTCCATTTAAATTAGTATTGCACCTGTTTCCTGGCCGTGCAGCAAGGCAGCTGCACGGCATTTATGCAATCAGCCCTGTCAGCAGCTGATTGGAGGGCTCCAGTTTATATGCTCTTTCAGTGCCTCACACAGACGCCGGTAATAGCTTCCTGCATGCGGTCTCTGTTTGCTGAGAGTGTTTCCAGTCTTGCTGCATCCGGTCGTTCCAGTCCTCAGTTGTCCTGCAGTCGGAAGTCATCATCTTGTTCCTGGAGTCCTGACTGATCACCGTATTAAACATCCAGTGGTGTTCGTGAGTCACGGCGTTGCCGTGTGTAGCGGCTTGGCCGCTTTATTATTTATTATTTATTATTTGTGTTTCGGAGCATTCTGCGGAGGATTCCGCTTCCACAGATCCACTCTGGTATCCGGCGGTGCTGGGTAGGAGTATTGGACAAGTGGATTTTGGTTGTCCTTTTCACTGGCGGTTTTTCCGCACATATTTTAGATTTTGTTAGTTAGCTTGTTGCCCTTGGCCTGTTGTTAGTCAGAGGTCCTCTTGTCATCATCCTGCCTCGGATTTCCCTTTGTCTCTCACTAAGACCGGGGGGCACCGGAGTTGGGCAGACATAATCCGCCTTTCAAACGTGGCTGCCAGGGGCTCAAGAAACCATAGTCTCGCAAGGGATTTCCGATAGCACGGGTGAGACAATAGAGTTAGGGCGCCAGGGGCAACTAGTCTTTCCTGCTCCCGGAACCAGCATTCCCTTCCAGTACTCTGGTCATTGTCACAAGATCTCCTCCGGTCAGGAGTACTGGAATCATAACACAGAAAAAGACTCACCAGTGTCCTAAAAAATGCAGTTGTACCCAATGTCCACTTAACCACGGACATGTGGACAAGTGGAGCAGGGCAGGCTCAGGACTATATGACTGTGACAGCCCACTGGGTAGATGTATGGACTCCCGCCGCAAGAACAGCAGCGGCGGCACCAGTAGCAGCATCTCGCAAACGCCAACTCTTTCCTAGGCAGGCTACGCTTTGTATCACCGCTTTCCAGAATACGCACACAGCTGAAAACCTCTTACGGCAACTGAGGAAGATCATCGCGGAATGGCTTACCCCAATTGGACTCTCCTGTGGATTTGTGGCATCGGACAATGCCAGCAATATTGTGTGTGCATTAAATCTGGGCAAATTACAGCACGTCCCATGTTTTGCACATACCTTGAATTTGGTGGTGCAGAATTATTTAAAAACGACAGGGGCGTGCAAGAGATGCTGTCGGTGGCCAGAAGAATTGCGGGACACTTTCAGCGTACAGGCACCACGTACAGAAGACTGGAGCACCACCAAAAACGCCTGAACCTGCCCTGCCATCATCTGAAGCAGAAGTGGGTACGAGGTGGAATTCAACCCTCTATATGCTTCAGAGGTTGGAGGAGCAGCAAAAGGCCATTCAAGCCTATACAATTGAGCACGATATAGGAGGTGGAATGCACCTGTCTCAAGCGCAGTGGAGAATGATTTCAACGTTGTGCAAGGTTCTGCTGCCCTTTGAACTTGCCACACGTGAAGTCAGTTCAGACACTGCCAGCCTGAGTCAGGTCATTCCCCTCATCAGGCTTTTGCAGAAGAAGCTGGAGACATTGAAGGAGGAGCTAAGACAGAGCGATTCCGCTAGGCATGTGGGACTTGTGGATGGAGCCCTTAATTCGCTTAACAAGGATTCACGGGTGGTCAATCTGTTGAAATCAGAGCACTACATTTTGGCCACCGTGCTCGATCCTAGATTTAAAACCTACCTTGGATCTCTCTTTCCGGCAGACACAAGTCTGCTGGGGTTCAAAGAACTGCTGGTGAGAAAATTGTCAAGTCAAGCGGAACGCGACCTGTCAACATCTCCTCCTTCACATTCTCCCGCAACTGGGGGTGCGAGGAAAAGGTTCAGAATTCCGAGCCCACCCGCTGGCGGTGATGCAGGGCAGTCTGGAGCGACTGCTGATGCTGACATCTGGTCCGGACTGAAGGACCTGACAACGATTACGGACATGTCGTCTGCTGTCACTGCATATGATTCTCTCCCCATTGAAAGAATGGTGGAGGATTATATGAGTGACCGCATCCAAGTAGGCACGTCAGACAGTCCGTACTTATACTGGCAGGAAAAAGAGGCAATTTGGAGGCCCTTGCACAAACTGGCTTTATTCTACCTAAGTTGCCCTCCCACAAGTGTGTACTCCGAAAGAGTGTTTAGCGCCGCCGCTCACCTTGTCAGCAATCGGCGTACGAGGTTACATCCAGAAAATGTGGAGAAGATGATGTTCATTAAAATTAATTATAATCAATTCCTCCATGGAGACATTGACCAGCAGAAATTGCCTCCACAAAGTACACAGGGAGCTGAGATGGTGGATTCCAGTGGGGACGAATTGATAATCTGTGAGGAGGGGGATGTACACGGTGATATATCGGAGGATGATGATGAGGTGGACATCTTGCCTCTGTAGAGCCAGTTTGTGCAAGGAGAGATTAATTGCTTCTTTTTTGGTGGGGGTCCAAACCAACCCGTCATTTCAGTCACAGTCGTGTGGCAGACCCTGTCACTGAAATGATGGGTTGCTTAAAGTGTGCATGTCCTGTTTATACAACATATGGGTGGGTGGGAGGGCCCAAGGACAATTCCATCTTGCACCTCTTTTTTCTTTAATTTTTCTTTGCATCATGTGCTGTTTGGGGAGTAGTTTTTTGAAGGGCCATCCTGCGTGACACTGCAGTGCCACTCCTAGATGGGCCAGGTGTTTGTGTCGGCCACTTGGGTCGCTTAGCTTACTCACACAGCTACCTCATTGCGCCTCTTTTTTTCTTTGCGTCATGTGCTGTTTGGGGAGTAGTTTTTTGAAGGGCCAGCCTGCGTGACACTGCAGTGCCACTCCTAGATGGGCCAGGTGTTTGTGTCGGCCACTAGGGTCGCTTAGCTTACTCACACAGCTACCTCATTGCGCCTCTTTTTTTCTTTGCGTCATGTGCTGTTTGGGGAGTCGTTTTTTGAAGGGCCAAGGACAAAAGTGGGCGCTGATTAGTAAGATTTTTCTTAAAAAGTAAGATAATATTGATACTTCAATTTTATATATATATATATTTTTATATTAAAAAGAAACGTATCACCCTTCTGGCTGCCCACAATGGTGGACCTGGGTATCCACCGTACTAAACAGAAACAAGGAAGAAATATTGTGGGCGCTCGGAGGGGATCGTAATACAACGGCTGCTGGTTTTGTAAATATTAAATTTTGTTTATTGGTAAGAAAATTCTAACGAATAGACATTATAACATTATGGCTAGAGTGCCATTAGCAATTCATATACACAATTGAATAAAAAAAAAAATATAAAAATCAAATTAAAACAATGATTAAAAATAATAATAATGACTGTGTCCTGGGCCTCAGAACTTTGTAAATGCTTAGGTACCAACTCTAGTTATGTTAGTTCTCTTGCATGCAAAAAGCCGGCTGTTGTGTAAATAAGAGTTAGTGCATATTTAGCTCATACTGCACTCTGCAGGAGAAAAGGCTAATTGATATTGAGTAAAGCCTGTTGATACTTCACCAAAAAAGAGCTGATAGGTGTAGTCTTCAGTAGTATAACTGAGTGCACAACGTGCCAATCCCACAACTGTCTCCTGTCCGTGAGGTTAATTTGATCCACTCACTGTTTAGATGGCGGGCCGCACAGCGGCGGTTCTCTTTAGCAGTGCCTGCAGTAGATGGTGTGGTGTGCAGTCATTAGCACTGTGCCTGAGCAGGAGCGGAGACAGGGAATCGCACGTGCAGTTCTGGGTAGCAGGGGACGCTGTGATGCCGCGATCCGCGGCTTCCGGGTTCGGGGCTTCCGGTTGCGGTCCACCTGCGTTCCACAGTCGTAACAGGTCACCTGACGCGTTTCTCCGCCTCCAAAGTGGGCGGTTTCATCAGAGGTATGCCTGGAGGTGGTTACAGTCTCTATTTATACCAGCTTGTAACTCCTTATTGGTTACCAAAGAAAACGGATTACATTTAACCCTTCTCATGTACTATTATTCCAAAGGGGAACCAGCAGTATAGCAGCATACATTTATCCTATTGCCACTATATGTTTTTATTTAATTAATCCATTAAGAGGCAGTTTGAAATACATACATAATTAGTAAATACCCATTAGACCACAATGAGATGTCAATTAATAATACATAATTCAATACCTATTCTGGATGCGTAATTTCAATGACTGTAATACAATCCATTATAGGGATAGGGATAAAAATAGGAGCAGATGTATATATCACTAGTAGGGGACTCAGAGATAAATATATATAGAACAGATTTGAATAGACTTGGACTACTTAAAGTCCTAATTTCATTCAACTTTAGACAACTGTTATTATATGAGTATGTCATCAATGATATTTCGACATTTAAGTGAATAAGGAGAAGGGGGAATCTTTGACTGTGGAACTTATCCATAAAAGATGGTTTACCTATATATGTGTGTGCCTATATATAAGGAGTAACCCTTTAATACCATATAGTTGAGTCAACTACTTTTAGTTGATTAGACAAACAGAGTCAAAAATAAATAGATGAAAATGAAAATAATAATAAAATTAAAAATAAATAAAAATTATAAAAAATATATAAATATAAATAGGAGAAGGCGTTTCACTAGATGACTCTATGTAAAGGATAACCTACCAGTGTATAAAAGTCAACACTCTAGGGTGATTAGTCCTAGGTTGGTATGTAAAGTAATCGGCTATTCTCATACTAATGAAGGTAAATTACTTATACAGTCCCTGGAAAAGAGAGTAGATGGATATGTAACATAATGAATGATTAAATGCTTATAATACTCACAATTATCTCCTTTCCCTCAATGGTGTCTTCACAATTGGTGGAAGGAGAAATGGAGAAGGTATAGTATATATGTATATATGGGGAGAGAGGATGAGAGAGAGCACATAGGGAAAGTCAGAAATGGCCAACGTAACTATAAAGGGGGCAGTGTAGTGTTACACGACACACTATATATTGTTCAATTCAATATTTTCGTTGAGGCCTAATGGTTCCAGGGTCCTCAGACGAAAGATCCAGAAGGCCTCTCTTCTACACAGCAATGTGAACCGATCTCCACCCCTGTCTGTGATTCTCACTTGTTCTAAAGCTGTTATGCGAATGTTGGCTATGGCACCATGTTCGCACAGACTTGTGTGTCTAGAGAGACTGTGAAGGGGACACTTCTTTAGTATATTTCTTCTGTGTTCCAGAAATCGCACTTTAAGCTTCCTTATTGTGCGTCCCACATACTGGGTGCCACAGCCACACTCAACCAAGTACACGACATAGGTGGAGTTACAGTTCAAAAACTGTGTTATACTGAATTCTTCACCTGTGGTTCTAGATTTATATGACTTATTTTTATGGTTTATGTTCTTACACGTTAAGCATCTAGAAGAAGCACACTTGAAGAATCCATTTGGTTTTGTTCTTAGCCAATTCGAAGAGGTGGCCCCCATGGTGTTAACGTTCGTACCCAGCTCACTGGCAGATCTACTAGTATTACTGGTTGTCTTTTTACCTGTATTTATATTCCTATTGGGCCTGAACATGCTAGGTGCTAGTTTGGATTGGAGTGTATCAGATTTTTTATATACTACTTTAATTTGATTGCCTATTTCTGATTCTAATAAAGGGTCAATTTTCAATAATTGAGTATTTTTATGAATAATTTTTCTTATTTGTGTAGCGTGTGTATTGTATTCTGTAACAAACACACAATTATCTCTAGAAGTACCCAAACTTTCAGTATTAGTTTCTTTTGTGTATTTTGAGACTTTTTTCTCCTCCAATAGAGTGGTTCTATTTCTACAATCCACTTCATGGAGGGCATCTCGCAAAATATAGTCAGGATAGCCTTGTTCTTGAAAGGCTAAGTACAGCTTTTGTGCTTGTTCTTTGTATCTGGTTTCTCTAGAGCAATTCCTTTTGAGCCTAAGGAACTGACTCTTAGGTATGTTGTTACGCCACGCTTGAAGATGGCTACTACTGTACATGAGGAAGCCATTGGTATCGACAGTTTTAAAGTAGGTCTCCGTATGTATGCAGTCATCAATAGACAGGAGCGCAACATCCAAAAAATTAATAGAGTGAGGGTGAGAAGTATGAGTGAATTTTAGTCCATAATTATTATTATAAAGGTGCGTGATGAACGTGCTGATGGTTGTGTCGTCCCCGTCGCAAATAAAGAATAGATCATCTATGTAACGGCCATAGAGGACCAGGTGCGCCCCGAGGTCCGCCCCCCAGATGAGCTCCTGTTCGAGCGCACCCATATATAGGTTAGCGTAACTCGGGGCGAACCTGGTCCCCATGGCCGTACCCCGTGATTGTAGAAAAAATTGTTGTGCAAACGTGAAGTAATTGTGCTCTAGTATGAACTTTATGGATGCCACCAAAAAGGTTTTAAGGTGTTCAGAGACTGTTGTGTCTCTGTCAAGTATATTGGAAATTGTTTTAATACCTTTGTCATGTGGAATGTTTGAGTATAAAGACTCTACATCACATGTAAGGAATTGATAGGTGTTTTTCCATCTGATATTCTTGAGCATATTCAGAAATTGAGTTGTGTCCTTAATATAGGATTTTAATTGTGTTACATAACCTTGTAGGTGGGCATCCACAAAGTGTGACAGATTGGAAGTGATGGACCCAATACCAGAAATAATAGGACGCCCGGGGGGTGAAGTGAGAGTTTTGTGAATTTTGGGCAAATGATAATATACTGGTGTGATCGGGTGAGGTGGAAAAAGAAATTGGTGTGTGTCTTTGGATATTGCGCCCCCGTCTAGAGCTTCATCCAACAGCACTCTGAGTTCTTTTTGGAAGAGTGCTGTAGGATTGTTGGGCAATACCGCATAGAAACAGGTATTTGTCAATTGTCTATTGGCCTCCTTCATGTATTCTGATGTATCCTGCAACACCACACCACCTCCCTTATCTGCCATATTGATAATTACATTGCTGTCTGACATTAGAACCTTCAGGGCCCTCCTCTCATCAGCCTTCAAATTATCTTTTAGAGGGTTTTTCTCCGCATAAAGACACAATTTTCTGAAATCTTCCATAGTGGTGTTGTAAAACCCCACTATGGATGGACCTCTATATTGAAGGGGATAGAAATCGGACTTCTTTTTAAAAAGTCTCCTCTCTTTGTCTTTTTGGGGTTCATCTATGGAATAAATCTTAACAGGGGTTAAGGCCTCATGGGAATTCTCCACTAGTAAGTCTTCCAGAGTTTCTATTGCTTCCTGATCTGACTCATCCAAAATGATAGGTAACACATTTTCATTGTCCTTTTTACTTTTTAGTTTTTTAAAAGCAAAATACCGTTTTCTGCTGAGATTTCTTGTGAATCTGTTCAGATCCACAAATAAATTAAAAAGGTTTTTTTTTTTTGCAGAACTGCACGTGCGATTCCCTGTCTCCGCTCCTGCTCAGGCACAGTGCTACTGACTGCACACCACACCATCTACTGCAGGCACTGCTAAAGAGAACCGCCGCTGTGCGGCCCGCCATCTAAACAGTGAGTGGATCAAATTAACCTCACGGACAGGAGACAGTTGTGGGATTGGCACGTTGTGCACTCAGTTATACTACTGAAGACTACACCTATCAGCTCTTTTTTGGTGAAGTATCAACAGGCTTTACTCAATATCAATTAGCCTTTTCTCCTGCAGAGTGCAGTATGAGCTAAATATGCACTAACTCTTATTTACACAACAGCCGGCTTTTTGCATGCAAGAGAACTAACATAACTAGAGTTGGTACCTAAGCATTTACAAAGTTCTGAGGCCCAGGACACAGTCATTATTATTATTTTTAATCATTGTTTTAATTTGATTTTTATATTTTTTTTTTATTCAATTGTGTATATGAATTGCTAATGGCACTCTAGCCATAATGTTATAATGTCTATTCGTTAGAATTTTCTTACCAATAAACAAAATGTAATATTTACAAAACCAGCAGCCGTTGTATTACGATCCCCTCCGAGCGCCCACAATATTTCTTCCTTGTTTTTGAAGGGCCAGCCTGCGTGACACTGCAGTGCCACTCCTAGATGGGCCAGGTGTTTGTGTCGGCCACTTGGGTCGCTTATCTTAGTCACACAGCTACCTCATTGCGCCTCTTTTTTTCTTTGCGTCATGTGCTGTTTGGGGAGTAGTTTTTTGAAGGGCCAGCCTGCGTGACACTGCAGTGCCACTCCTAGATGGGCCAGGTGTTTGTGTCGGCCACTTGGGTCGCTTATCTTAGTCACACAGCTACCTCATTGCGCCTCTTTTTTTCTTTGCGTCATGTGCTGTTTGGGGAGTAGTTTTTTGAAGGGCCAGCCTGCGTGACACTGCAGTGCCACTCCTAGATGGGCCAGGTGTTTGTGTCGGCCACTTGGGTCGCTTATCTTAGTCACACAGCTACCTCATTGCGCCTCTTTTTTTCTTTGCGTCATGTGCTGTTTGGGGAGTAGTTTTTTGAAGGGCCAGCCTGCGTGACACTGCAGTGCCACTCCTAGATGGGCCAGGTGTTTGCGCCGGCCACTTGGGTCGCTTATCTTAGTCACACAGCTACCTCATTGCGCCTCTTTTTTTCTTTGCGTCATGTGCTGTTTGGGGAGTAGTTTTTTGAAGGGCCAGTCTGCGTGACACTGCAGTGCCACTCCTAGATGGGCCAGGTGTTTGTGTCGGCCACTTGGGTCGCTTATCTTAGTCACACAGCTACCTCATTGCGCCTCTTTTTTTCTTTGCGTCATGTGCTGTTTGGGGAGTAGTTTTTTGAAGGGCCAGCCTGCGTGACACTGCAGTGCCATTCCTAGATGGGCCAGGTGTTTGTGTCGGCCACTAGGGTCGCTTAGCTTACTCACACAGCTACCTCATTGCGCCTCTTTTTTTCTTTGCGTCATGTGCTGTTTGGGGAGTCGTTTTTTGAAGGGCCAGCCTGCGTGACACTGCAGTGCCACTCCTAGATGGGCCAGGTGTTTGTGTCGGCCACTTGGGCCGCTTAGCTTAGCCATCCAGCGACCTCGGTGCAAATTTTAGGACTAAAAATAATATTGTGAGGTGTGAGGTGTTCAGAATAGACTGAAAATGAGTGGAAATTATGGTTATTGAGGTTAATAATACTTTGGGATCAAAATGACCCCCAAATCCTATGATTTAAGCTGTTTTTGAGGGTTTTTTGAAAAAAACACCCGAATCCAAAACACACCCGAATCTGACAAAAAAATTTTGGTGAGGTTTTGCCAAAACGCGTTCGAACCCAAAACACGGCCGCGGAACCGAACCCAAAACCAAAACACAAAACCCGAAAAATTTCCGGCGCTCATCACTAGTATATGTACACAAGGGAGATGAAATTGTCTATGCAGTCGAATAAGACAGAATATTAGAGTATAAATCACTAGCTACACAAGCTATTCAGAGACTGCAAGTAGATCTGTTCAGAGAGAAAGAGACACTGATGCTATTATTTAATGTAGAAAATATTCAAGACAGAAATTAGTCCGTATGAAGAAAAACTGTCACGTTACCCATCTGGATGTTATGAGATCTAGAGTTCTTTGTACTAAGCCAGCGGAGGAGATATACTGTGTCTTTATACTTCATGACATAGATCAGTTCTCTACATTCAGCTTACTGGATACAGAGTAATGTAACTTTACATTCAGAACAGAGAAATGTCATTTATTTTGGGCTACACTGGTAACCAGGATAAAGAATTACATAGTTACACATCTAAGCAGGAATTTCTAAAGTGGCCTCAGACTCAGTAAAGGAACTTTCACACTCTCATATATTTGGAATATAACAGAACATTGTTGTTTATCATCTTTATGGGCCACAACTTGCGCAACCCAGGTTTTTTCAGAGTCCCCGGGTCACTTATTCAGCGCGGTTATCACCAAATATTGTATTGTGTATTGCATGCAATTGTTTTGTATAGGAGAGTGGGGTAGCTAGGACATGGTTGTATGCATAAACCTAGTTATTACTTATTAGTATATGAATAAGGTGTGTCAAATAATATTACAAATATAATACCAACTGTTGTTGCTGGAGGTTAATTAGAAGAGCTGGAAAGAAGAACGGGTATATGGGTGATATATGATTTATATATATATATATATATATATATATATATATTTATATGTACATATATGTATAGATAACAAAACCCACATACAAAGTACAGGTAGAAGTCAGGCAGCCTGTTAGAGCAATAGCTTGGGTGGAGGCACATTATTAGAATTAGTAACCTTATAAGGGAGGGTTACACTGTCGACCTAGTGACTATCGACCTATAGTGGTTGACCCAAACATTGTCGACTTAGACACTGTGGATCCTATGATCCACACCCTTGCATTGTCCTGCTTTACTATGGGGCTGTCACCACTTCAGGAGCTGAAGGAGTTAATACAATCAGGGAGTGAGAGAGAGGCTCTGTGTGAGCTCAGAGTGGAGGACATGGATTAGGGGAAGGAGGGGGGAGGAGAAGTTTCCTGTGTGTGTGGAGAGAGGAGCAGGAGTGAGGACGCTGGTGCTGGGCTTGTTTTTCACACATCGGCTGCTTGTTTTTTATTTTAGAGTTGGCAACATTGGACACAACACATTTCAGTGGAGGAGGCGGGAGAGGAGGTGACGGTGACCGGCAGTGAGGTGAGCGATGTGCCTGGTGTATGAGAGAGCCATCTGTGGGCACCATATGGTATATGTGACCAACTCCCCACACATGGGACCTAGGCCCTAATTCAGACCTGATCGCAAAAGCAAAATCTCTCTCTAATGGGCAAAACCATGTGCACTGCAGGTGGTGCAGATGTAACATGTGCAGAGAGAGTTAGATTTGGATGGGTTATACTGTTTCTGTGCAGGGTAAACACTGGCTGCTTTATTTTTACACTGGAATTTAGATTTCAGTTTGAACACGCCCCACCCAAATCTAACTCTCTCTGCACATGTTTCATCTGCCCCACCTGCACTGCAGATGATTTTGCCCATTACAGAAATATTTTGCTGTTGCAATCAGGTCTGAATTAAGCCCCTTATGCAGTAAGGATTTCTATTTCTGATATAAAGCAGTTTCTGCGATCAAATAGTTGCCGCCCAGAAATTCAGAAATAACGCCCATTGCAGAAACTGTGACTGCATCGCAATATGCAGCTGATCGCAGAACCATGCGCAATTACCGGAACATGGAAGATTTTTCCTATCTGCGCCAGGTAAGGTCGGCTACAATTCTTGTGACACAAGAGGCTGGAAGTGGTCATCGCTGACGTCAGAGGCCCTCCTTAAAAACACCTGGAACGCCTGCGTTTTCTCACACACACCCAGAAAATGGCAGGTTTCCACCCAGAAACGCCGGCTTCCTGTCAGTCAAACAGCGTCTGCATGTGATCACGATGTGTACGCATTTTCTGTCGCTATTATTACTCGGGGATCAGTACTAAATCCCGCCGGTCGAAATACCGACGCCGGAATCCTGACCACACAATCCCGTGCTCGCCACGCTGCGGGCACGGTGCCTCGCTACGCTCGGCACACTATTCTCCCTCTATGGGTGTCGTGGGAGAATATGTCGGGATTGCGGCGGTCGGGATTGCGGCGTCGGTATTTCGACCGCTGGGATTCCGGCCGGCGGCATCTTGACCGCATCCCATTACTCGCACGTGCACAATGCAAACACTGCTCATGCGCAGCCGTTCCATAATAAGCCGGATTGTGATTTGATCATTTTGCAATCCTTATTGAATAAGGTCCTTGGATGGAAGGTGGGCGAGCTGCGGATGGGGGATGGGGATGACCCTGCGGTGTAATACACAGCGCTCATTATATTTATACATGTAGCATCATATACTGGCATATATATTGTGTATATTATATATACAGATGTAGCCATGATCATCGTTGTGTATCGTGGCAGCGATGTTGTGACAAGTGAGCACACTGCGTACGCATGCACACACCATGTTACCCTATGGAGCTAACACCCGCTGCAATCAGTATCACAGCGGCGCGGTCACACTATGCGGCAATGCGTGGGCATGTGTGAATGCATCACGGTATAGATGAGCGTGGCTACATCTGTAGTATAGGTGTATATAGGGAGAGAAAGCTATATCTGTATCCTATCATGTGTATAACCTAGGAGAGTATCCCTGCTGTATAATAACACTGCACAGTATACATATACAGTATATATAGAGAGAGATGTTATTGGTATACAGTCCCCAGCGTATCATGTTTATAACCTAGGGCAGAGTCCCTGCTGTATAATAACACTGCACATCATACATATACAGTATATATAGAGATAGATGTTATTGGCATGTAGTCCCTAGCGTATCATGTGTATAACCTAGGACAGAGTCCCTGCTGTATAATAACACTGCACATTATACATATACAGTATATATAGAGATAGATGTTATTGGCATGTAGTCCCTAGTAGATCATGTGTATAACCTAGGACAGTAACCCTGCTGTATAATAACACTGCACATTATATATATATATATATATATATATATATATATATATATATATATATATATATATATATATATATATATATATATATATATATATATAGAGAGAGAGATAGATGTTATTGGTATATAGTCCCTAGTGTATCATGTGTATAACCTAGGGCAGAGTCCCTGCTGTATAATAACCCTGCACATTATACATATACAGTCAGTGGCGGATTTAGGGGGGGGGGGGGGGGGGGGGCTCACCCAGGCACGTGCCCCCCCTGTCATTTAGGATATATTCATAATACAGTAGCTGCATGGGCTGTGGGGACCGCATGCAACCTGCCATCCCCACAGCCCATGCAGCTATTGTATTAGGAATGTAGCGTGTCACCAGGAAGCAGGGCTGGCCGTAGCGGAGTAGCGTGGTCACAGCGGCGGATTGGGATGCCGGTACATACTACCAGTCGGCCGGCTTCCCTGTTCACTTCAGTGGCCGTACTCCCCCTTCGCTTTGGCTGGCTCCTATATCCGCGGCTGCGGCTATAAGAGCTTCTGCGCATGCTCAGAAACCCATCCAAGCCGGAGCCGCGGCAGTGAAGAGAGGGTCTGCTGGCTGCTGCCCTCAAGGCAAATAACCAGGGGCAGCGAGCGCACCGAGGAGCCAGGAATCCAGGGCCTGACAAACAGTGTTATAGCACGGGGCACCCTGGAGCCAGGGCCGGCGCCACCACTAGGCAGCTTTAGGCAGCTGCCTATGGGCGGCGTCACTTGAGGGGCGGCAACGCTGAGCAGAATGAAATAGTGAGTGACAGCCAGGATGATGTTTGTTGCGCTGACCGGGAGGAATGTGAGACACCTGCTCCATGCTCACCCTGGGTCGGATCTGCCGGGTGGGGGCTGTAGTGGAGCCGCATGTCTGTGTCCTGTACCGCCTCCCCCTTCTGCCTTGGCGCTCGTCCCACCGCTTCCTTCCCCTGACCCGTCACCCGAAGACTGGGGAAAAGACGCGATCGCGAACGCAGCTTCCTCTGCAGGAAACTCTTGGTAGTCAAGCCAGCCAGCAGAGAGTGGTAGCTGCGGTGTATGCACAGCAACAGCAGCAGCTCTCTTATGTCCTCACAAGTCCCAGTTAGCTGGCAGTGTCTCCCCAGGTACAGTGTGCACTATATATATGTGTGTATGTATGTATAGCATATGTGTGTTGTGTAGTGTGACTTTGTGCAGTCTGTGTATTCTCTCCCCCCCCTCCTCCATTACACAGTAACTTTCCCAATAGTAGCACTCCAAGCATACATACACTGTAACAAGACTTTCTGGTGGTCAGCTTGTAGTCAACGTTTCAATGCACTAATGTTTTGGCATTTTCATCATGTTCTTGAAACATTGACTATAAGCTGAATACCAGAAAGCCTTATTATATGGTTGGAGTGCCGCTACTTTGGAAGGATATACTGTGTATATCTATATACATCAAGAATGTATATTTGGTCCTCCCAAATAAATTATGTTACCAGGTGCCCTCCACAAAGTTGTGTATATATAATCCAAGGAAGGCAGCGGCGCTTCGGGATTTGTTGTTATGAAAAAATTGTATTGCTTGTGTAACTTTTAATACAATTTTATTAGCACAACAAATCCCGCAGTGTTGCTGCCTTCCTTGGATTATATGTATATATATATATATATATATATATATATATATATATATATATACTCGGAGTCTTGCAAGTCAGTGCAGTAATCAGTGTTTAATTATAAACATTTGCAGTGTATCCTGAAGATGGGAATACAGTCCCCGAATCATTGATAATTAAATGCTGATTTCTTTCACAGATCTGCTAGACTCCGAGTGATGTATATAGGCCCTCATTCCGAGTTGATCGCTCGCAAGGCGATTTTAGCAGAGTTACACACGCTAAGCCGCCGCCTACTGGGAGTGAATCTAAACTTCTTAAATGTGCGACCGAAGTATGCGCATTATTGCGATCACAAACGAGTTAGCAGTTTCTGAGTAACTCCAGACTTACTCTGCCTGTGCGATCAGTTCAGTGCTTTTCGGTCCCGGCTGACGTCATAAACACACCCAGCGTTCGGCCAAGCACTCCCACCGTTTCTCCAGACACGCCTGCGTTTTTTCCGGAAACGGTAGCGTTTTGAGTCACACGCCCTTAAAACGCCGTGTTTCCGCCCAGTAACACCCATTTCCTGTCAATCACAATGCGAACGTCGGAGCGATGAAAAAGCCGTGAGTAAACTTACTTTCTTCATAGCAAAATAACTTGGCGCAGTCGCAGTGCGAACATTGCGCATGCGCACTAAGAGAATTCTCACTGCGATGCGATGAAAAACTCCGAGCGAACAACTCGGAATGAGGGCCATAAAGCGAGCAGAAAAGACAAGCACTCCACTTTTGCATGTACCTGGGTGCCCTCCCTGGAATTGTCAATTCCACACATTCTACACATACGCAGAGATAGCTTTTCAACATTTCAGATGCTTTAATATTGCATCTTGGGGGAATAGATGCAATGTTAAAGGTACAATATTAAATCATCTGAAAACATTGTAAGCTATTTCTGCGTTTTTTTAAATGCATGTAGTGGCGCCAATTAGTACAGGAGTATACGGTATCTATCAATGTCTCCCTAATCAGAACCCCTAACCCTAGTACCTTAACCCAAACTGATAAACCAACAATAATATCCTATTCCTAATACCCTAAACCCATCCCCCATACTAACCCTAATACCCAAGCTAAAACTGCTAAAATAACCCTAATACCCAAGCTAAAACTGCTAAAATAACCCTAATACCCTCACCTTAATATCCTAACCCAATCCAGTAACTAACCCCTAACCTATCCTGAATACTCTAGTCTCTAACCATAGGAGCAGACTGGATAGGCCATAATGCTCTTATATGCCGTCAACTTCTATGTGAAGAAAATATTATTTTGCGCGGCACAAACTCACATTTATCAGGCAGTTATTTGGAACTTATAAGACGCCGCCTCCCCACATTTCTACCTGAGGGGCTGGCTATTGAAGGGTGGGGGAGAGGGGGACTGCGCTGAAGATTTGCCTAGGGCGCCGAGAAACCTTGCACCGGCCCTGCCTGGAGCAATACATCCCTTGATCACCAGCAGCCTGTAAAGCAGACTGGAATCGCGACCGGAAGCATTAGTGCCGGCGGTGACTCTGATCACCCGTGAGTATGTCTGACTTTGCAATGTGTTTTATTGTTTTCTGTAGTAGCCAGTGTGTGGGTTTTTTCTGTGTGTGCCAATATGTTTTTTTTTCCCCTGTGGGTGCCAATATGTTTTGTTTTATGTGGGTGCAAATATGTTTGTTTTTTTAATTTGGGGGCCAATGTGTTTTTTTTATATCCTATGTCGGTGGTCAATTTGTTTTTGTTTTCTTGTGAAAGCCAGTGTGTTTTTTTTTCTGCGTTGTTCAGTTTGGGGGGGGGGGGTTCCTGTAGGGCCAATTGTGTGTGCGTGTGTGTGTGTGTGTGTGTTTTCCAGTGGTGGGGCAATGTGTTTTTTTTTTTTTCTGTGGTAGTCAATTTAATTTTTTTTGGCTGCAACTGCATTTAACTCAGAATCAGGCCCCGCCTTTGACAGACTCCGCACCCTTTGACAGACCCCACCCCTTAACAGGCCCCGCCACATTAGGGCTGCTTTCATAAATTTCCTGGGTTGGTTTTCCATCCCAATCCGCCCCTGAGCGTGGAGGCGGACGGGATGTGGGGGCACTGCTTCTACTTCTCCTCAGCCCGGACTACTATGGCTACATCCCACCGCTGCCTGTACCTGCTGCGGTCGCTGTCAGTCAGGGCAGCCTGATCATTGCGATGCCCTTGTGTGTGCGGGCGCTGCAGCTCTCCGGGGCCGCCCGGTTCCTGCTCTCTCTCCTCATGCAGAATCTCCACACCAGCTCCACTCTGGCCTCCAAGGCGCCCGTGTCCACCGCAACGGGCCATGGTCATGACGACCATAAGGATGATATGACCGACTCCTATGCCAGGGTAAGACCCTCCCTTATATACCTACTATAGTGTCATTGCCCATATGTGCCATACCCCCTATATCCTATAAACTGTGCCATGTGTACTGAGGTGACTCCCCCTGTATACCTGTCCATACTATTCCTATATACTGTGTGCCCTGTATGAGGTGCCCTGTATGAGGTGATACTCCCTATATACGCACTCACTCTGTCCCCTACCAGACCTGTCCCCACATAAAAATGAGATGTGGCTCGTTGGTATGGCACTGTGACGCCACAACCCTTGTTATGAGACCACACCCACCTTCCCAGGAGCGAGCGCAAAAGTCCCCCCCCCCCCCGCCTTCCCCTGTCATGGTGCCCCCCCTGTCATTTTGTTCTGGATCTGCCCCTGTATACAGTATATATAGCGATAGGTGTTATTGGTATATAGTCCCTAGTAGATCATGTGTATAACCTAGGACAGTAACCCTGCTGTATAATAACACTGCACATTATACATATACAGTATATATAGAGATAGATGTTATTGGTATATAGTCCCATGTGCATCATGTGTATAACCTAGGACAGAGTCTCTGCTGTATAATAAGACTGCACATTATACATATACAGTATATATAGAGATAGATGTTATTGGTATATAGTCCCTAGTGTATCATGTGTATAACCTAGGACAGTGTCACTGCTGTATAATAACACTGCACATTATACATATACAGTATATATAGAGATAGATGTTATTGGTATATAGTCCCTAGTGTATCATGTGTATAACCTAGGACAGCGTCCCTGCTGTATAATAACACTGCACATTATACATATACAGTATATATAGAGATAGATGTTATTGGTATATAGTCCCTAGTGTATCATGTATATAACCTAGGACAGAGTCCCTGCTGTATAATAACACTGCACATTATACATATACAGTATACTGTATATAGAGATAGATGTTATTGGTATATAGTCCCTAGTGTATCATGTGTATAACCTAGGACAGAGTCCCTGCTGTATAATAACACTGCACATTATACATATACAGTATATATAGAGAGAGATGTTATTGGTATATAGTCCAGCAAGCTGTACTGAGTCTGCTAATTATCATATAGGATTATCATGAATGCCTAGCCATAGGTATGTCTAGTGTATTAAATATTAGCAGATTTATTCAAGTTTTATTTGTAGTTATTTGGGGAATGTGTAATGGTTTCATCCCTACACATCATTTGTTTGTTTAAGATTTATTGCTCCAAATGGGTGATGGGGTAGGGGAGGGTCCAATCAATCAATGTGCTTACATACACATGTTTGGGCTTTATATTAGTGTGTAGTTTAACTGAATTAGTGTAGCTGAATCATTGTGTGGTGAAAGATATCAAAGGGAGAAAATTTCTAAGGGATTCGTCTGGGACTTATACTGGACTTTAACTGGACGGAAACTGCATGGAAACTCCAAACAAAATCAAATACATCATCACAATCCACCAAAACTTGGACTGCAGCTACAAATGTATGTACACACCTATTATTCTCCAAACCTCACTTACCCGGAAACTGTACATTCACTTTCTGCAAAAAAAACTGCAATACAACTTTTACTCTGACCCTGCAAATACCTGGAAAACAAATGTTTTATTGAGAAGCATATTTGATGAAGTAACACTGACTTGTGGTTTGCCAACACTGTGTAATTTTCCAACTAACATCAACAAATATTTGATTTACTGGTAATCTGTAGATATTAACATCATTTTAAATACTTGCAAATCATATTTCATTCTGCAAACCTCACTGCTCTCTCATACAGCCACCACTCCTCCTCCTATTCTCATTTTACTACCAGTTTACACACCGTCCACACTATGGCCAGGCTGGCAACCCCCATTACTCATTGTCCTTCTAATCCTTTATTCTGTCCCTGTTACCACCTCTATCCCTCTCTCCCAGTCTCCTACATCTCATCCTCTCTCCTCTCCTCTGTCTGCCTCCCTACCCCTCTTCTGTTTCCCTATTGCAATTCACTTCTGCCCCTTCACACCATTATACCCCACCACTCAACCCTGCTCTCTCCCTCCTCTGCCTGTCTCCTCACCTCTCCTCCACCAGTATCAAACTGCACTCCCTCCCTGTCTCACGCAGGGAGTCTCCCTTCCTAGTCAAGGCCCCAGCACCATCATCACACCCTCTTTATCCTCTCCTTCCAAATTACTCCTACCTCAACGCTACAGCAATCCTGATAATCTCATTCACATCTCTCCCACAAACTCATACCCCCTATCTTGTGCACTCTGGAATGCCAGATCTATTTGCAACAAACGACCCCCACTCGTGACCTTTTCATTTCCAACTCCCTGCACCTCCTGGCCATTACAGAAACCTGGATTACTCCTCATGACACCACTTCTCTTGCTGCTCTCTCTGCTGGGGGCCTCACATTCTCACACACACCCCGACCCGGGGGTCGCCATGGGGGTGGTGTTGGGATCCTTTTACCCTCAAGCTACACATACCAACTTATACCTCCAGAACCTTCTCTTACATTCTCTACATTTGAGGTCCATGCAATACGCCTCTACCAACCTACTAATCTTCGAGTTGCTGTAATTTACCGTCCACCTGGCATTTCCTCCAAATTCCTCGACAACTTTGCTTTCTGGCTACCTCACTTCCTCTCTTCTGACATTCCCTCCATTATTCTAGGTGATTTCAACATCCCTATCGATAACCCCACAAAATCACCTGCCTCTAAACTCCTTAACCTCTCCTCTTCACTTGGTCTCTCCCAGTGGACCACCTCACCCTCCCATGTGAACGGGAGCTCACTGGATCTGGTTTTCACTCACCGCTGTGATATTTCTGATTTCTCCAATTCCCCTTTTCCCCTCTCTGACCACCACTTGCTCTCTTTCAACTTATCTATCTCTGCTTCCCCATCTCTCCCTCCTAAGGCTACCATCACGAAGCGTAACATTGAGGCTATTGACACCTCATCCCTATCCTCCCTGTTTGACTCCCTTCTCTCTCCTCTTCTCTCTCTCACATTCCCTGAACAAGCTGTTATGCACATGAGTGCCTGCAGGAATGTACTGGTGTTTGAACTGTTATGCACACCAGTGCCTGCAGGAATGTACTTGTGCTTGAACTGTTATGCACACCAGTGCCTGCAGGAATGTACTGGTGTCTGAACGGATAGGGATGCAAAACAAATGAACTCACAGACAGACTAGGGAATATGACATTACGTACACAGAAGGTGATCGGGTAACAAAATAAACACAAAGTGAACAGAGAAGCCCAGAGGCTAAGAAACTGGGTGTCTCCCCAGTATTAGTAATGCTCAGATAGAAAAAGCAAGATGTTGTGTTTTAATACGTAGAGAACCCAAAATGATGTTGCTAAGGGCAACAGCAAAACCCTAAAGGGTTACCAACGGGTGTGGCAGTAAACTCCTTGGTCAGAGATGGAATGATAGACACAAGGAGAGTCTCCACAATCCTAATCCTCACTTGCAGTGCACAGGTTCAGCTTACTGCCACTAAACTGACACCTGAACACCTTGCACAGTGAGACAGGATTTATGCAGTTAAGTCTGAGAATACAGCCGCAAACTTGCTAAGTTCACAGAGTAGTAAAAGAACCCCAGCAAGCTAAACGACTGACTCCAGTCTTACTGCTAGGTCTGGATTGGCAGAGTGTAGTACCAAATCCCCAGGCCTATTTGCAGTAAGCAACAACAAATACAAAGCTACACAGTACTGGCTAACTTTCAGGAACTGACTAACCAACAAAGATTCAGCAGCATCTGCTTAACCTGAGAAGAGGCCTTATATAGCAGGTGCTGTCCACGCCCCACTCAGACCTCACAGACTGTGAGCACAAAAACCAGCACCGGATCCCCTGCCGTGCACAGAGCCTGTAACCACTGCACAGCAAAAGACCCGAACCGGAGTATCAGCTGCGCTCAGGTTACTCCGCTAGCACTTGTCTCCCGGTTGCCATGACGACGTGGCAGCACAGGGCAGGAGACCCTAACAGTACCCCCCCTCTGACGAGGGGTCAAAGGACCCCTACCACCGGGTTTATCGGGGAACTGCGAGAAGAAAGAGCGTATCAGTCTGGGGGCATGAAGATCACAACTGCGCACCCACGACCGCTCCTCCGGGCCATACCCCTTCCAGTGCACCAAAAATGACAGCTGACCCCGAACCATCTTGGAGTCAAGAATCCTTTCAACAACAAACTCCCTCTGGCCACGTATCAGAAGAGGGGAAGGTCTTCCACTGGAAGAAGGATTACCAATCGCCCGTTTTAAAAGGGAACAATGAAATGTTTTATTGATACCCAAAGAACGGGGCAGATCTAACTGAAATGCCACCGGATTGATAACCCTGGTGATCTTATAAGGGCCGATGAACCGGGGGCCTAACTTATGAGATGGCTGTCTCAACTTCAAATTCTTGGTAGACAACCAGACGAAGTCTCCTAATTTGAAGCTGCAGGGTCTTTTCCGCTTATCAAAAACCCTTTTGGTCACTAATGACACAGACACAAGGGCTTTCTTCACTTTCCTCCAAATACCTCTAAGGACCGAAACCACAGAGGAACCACCAGGCGTGGAGTCCAGGGGGTCAAAAGAATTGGCCTTAGGATGATGCCCATACACACAAAGGAAGGGAGAGATCCCTGTAGCAGAGTGAGGCGCGTTGTTATAGGCAAACTCCGCCATGGACAGATGAGCAACCCAGTCAGTCTGACACTTGGAGACATAACACCTGAGGAACTGCTCCAAGGACTGGTTCACCCTTTCAGTCTGCCCATTAGACTGCGGATGGTAGCCTGACGACAAGCTGACAGAAATCTGGAGATCGGAACAAAATGCCCTCCAGAATTTGGCCACAAACTGGGATCCGCGGTCAGAGACCACATCAAGCGGCAGCCCAACCAGTGGAACGAAGTGCGCCATCTTTGAAAACCTGTCAACGACAACCCAGATGGCTGTCATCCCCGAGGATTTGGGTAAGTCCACCACAAAATCCATTGAAATGTGGGTCCATGGCTTAGATGGGATAGAGAGTGGATGTAATGGGCCAACAGGAACCCCTCTAGGAGTCTTATTTCGGGCACAGATGTCACATGCCCGAACCCACTGATCCACATCCTTAGCCACCGAGGGCCACCACAACGCCCTAGATAGAAACTCCCGAGTTCTGGCAATACCCGGGTGACCTGCCGACTTCTTGCCATGGAATTCCAGGAACACTCGCTGTCTTAACCTAGGAGGCACAAACAAAAGACCTACCGGAAGGTCTGGAGGATCCTGCTCCTGTGCTCTAAGGACTAATGATAAGAGGTCCTGGGTAATGCCCACTTTAATACATGATGGGGACACAATGGGCAAGGCTCCTCGGTGGTCTCCTGGATTGGAGCAAAACTCTGCGAGAGCGCATCAGCCTTGATGTTTTTTGACCCAGGGCGATATGTTATCAAAAAATTAAAGCGAGCAAAAAACAAAGCCCATTGTGCCTGCCTAGCATTGAGACGCTTCGCTGACTCTAAATATGCCAGATTCTTATGGTCGGTGAGAATTGAGACCACAAACTTAGCCCCCTCAAGCCAGTGTCTCCACTCCTCGAGTGCATCCTTAATAGCCAACAATTCCCGGTTACCCACGTCATAATTCATCTCGGCAGGCGAAAATTTACGGGAAAAGTAAGCACAGGGATGAAGGCGATTATCAGACACTCCCATCTGAGAGAGCACTGCCCCAATACCCATCTCAGAGGCATCCACCTCCACCACCAAAGGACGCTCTGGATCTGGGTGTCGCAGCACCTTGGCCGATACAAATGCCCTTTTGAGACGGGCAAAAGCCGCTTTAGCCTCACAAGACCAGTAAGCAACATCCGCCCCTTTCTTAGTGAGTGCCACCAAGGGCGCCACTATAGACGAAAATCCAGCGATAAATCGTCTATAAAAATTTGCAAAGCGCAGGAAACGCTGAAGCGCCTTCAAACTAGTGGGCTGCACCCAATCCAGGACTGCCTGTACCTTGGAACCCTCCATTTGGAAACCTTCTGGGGAGATAATATATCCTAGAAATGCGATTTGCTGAACTTCAAATTCGCACTTCTCCAGCTTCGCCCCAAGCCGGTGGTCTCTGAGTTTCTGGAGGACTAAGCGTACATGCTTCTGATGTTCCTCCAGGGAATGGGAGAAGATTAGGATGTCATCTAAGTATACAACTAAGAATCTATCCAAATATTCCCTGAGTACATCATTCATGAAATCCTGGAAGACTGCCGGGGCATTACAGAGCCCAAAAGGCATCGCCAAATATTCATAATGCCCTGAGTGGGTATTAAAGGCAGTCTTCCATTCATCCCCCTCTCTTATTCGGATTAGATTGTATGCACCGCGTAGGTCAATCTTAGAAAAAATGGTGGCAGTACGAAGCTGGTCAAACAAGACCGAAATGAGAGGCAGTGGGTATGAGTTTTTAATTGTGATACGGTTCAATTCCCTGAAGTCGATGCAGGGTCGCAACGAACCGTCCTTTTTACCCACGAAGAAGAACCCCGACCCAACTGGAGACTGTGAAGGTCTGATAAATCCCTTAGCCAAGTTCTCCTGAATGTACTCTGCCATAGCCTGAGTCTCAGGACGTGACAGGGAGTACAACCTGCTCTTGGGAAGCTTAGCATTTGGCAACAAATCAATGGCACAGTCATAGGGGCGATGGGGAGGTAGTACCTCTGCAACTTTTTTGGAGAACACGTCCGCAAAATCTGCATAACACCCTGGCAATCCTGGCAAACTTAGCTGCGAGAGCCTGACTGGAAGGCTCAAGTAACTCCTGAAACAATCAGTACCCCAACTAAGAATCTCCCCAGAGACCCAGTCAAATTGAGGATTGTGGGCCCTTAACCAGGGTAACCCCAACACCAATGGGGCAAAAGTACAGACAGTCACATAAAAGGACAATTTTTCAGAGTGTGTGGCTCCAATAAACAAAGAAATCTGGCTAGTGCAAGAGGTAATTTTACCTTGGGATAATGGTTCCCCGTTTAACCCACAAATCTCAATTTCCGATGCCAAGGGTACTAAGGGAACCGAGTGTTTCAGGGCGAATTGGCGGTCCATAAAAACCCCGTCGGCCCCACTGTCCACAAAGGCCTCAGTCTTGACAGTTTGACCGAGGATCTTCAAGGTCACCGGAATGATAAAAGTCTTCTTGGGAAATTCTGACTTCTGGCCTGACAGGATATTTCCCATCACCCTCAGGCCCTGAAGTTTTCTGGCTTTTCTGGGCATGATACTACCACATGACCTTTATTCCCACAGTACAAACACAACCCCTGCTGTCTCCTCCGCGTCTTCTCACGCGAGGAGAGGCGGGTAGCCCCAATCTGCATAGGCTCCTCGGAAAATTCCTCAGAGTCTGAGGTTCCCTTGGGAAAGAAGGAAACCTCGGTCTCCCTTTCAAGCCTACGCTCTCTCAGCCGTCTATCCACCCGGATGGATAACTGCATGAGCTGATCCAAGCTATCAGGCAAGGGATATTGTACCAGTTGGTCTTTTATCTGGTCAGAAAGACCTCTTCGGTACTGGTGTCTCAGGACTGGGTCATTCCACTGGGTATCATGGGCCAACCTCCGAAACTCCATACAGTAAACCTCAACTGGCCTTCGCCCTTGCTTAAGGATCGAAATCTGAGCCTCGGCTGAGGCCGTCTTGTCAGGGTCATCATACAACATGCCCAGTGCCGTAAAAAAAGCATCAACACTTTTAAGCGACGGACAGTCAGGCTGCAACCCATATGCCCAGACCTGTGGGTCTCCTTGTAGCAAGGAAATCACTATGCCCACCCGCTGAATCTCCGACCCAGAAGACTGAGGCCTAAGCCGGAAGTATAGCTTGCAGCTCTCCTTGAAACAAAAGAACTGCGAGCGATCTCCAGAAAAACGATCCGGGAGATTTACTTTCGGCTCCTTAACCCCTGAAGGTGCTGCTGCTGCGGGAGCTCCGCCAGCGGCCTGGGAGGTGTGCATTTTAATGGACAAATCATTAAATTGTCGAGTCAGGACCTGCACCTGATCGACCACCTGTTGCAACGTATTTTGAGGGGTATGCTCCATATTACCACAAAATTTCAACAGGAGTATTAGGCTGCTGAATATGTTATGCACACCAGTGCCTGCAGGAATGTACTGGTGTTTGAACTGTTATGCACACCAGTGCCTGCAGAAATGTACTGGTGTCTGAACGGATAGGGATGCAAAACAAATGAACTCACAGACAGACTAGGGAATATGACATTATGTACACAGAAGGTGATAGGGTAACAAAATAAACACAAAGTGAACAGAGAAGCCCAGAGGCTAATAAACTGGGTGTCTCCCTAGTATTAGTAATGCTCAGATGGAAAAAGCAAGATGTTGTGTTTTAATACGTAGAGAACCCAAAATGCTGTTGCTAAGGGCAACAGCAAAATCCTATAGGGTTACCAACGGGTGTGGCAGTAAACTCCTTGGTCAGAGATGGAATGATAGACACAAGGAGAGTCTCCACAATCCTAATCCTCAATTGCAGTGCACAGGTTCAGCTTACTGCCACTAAACTGACACCTGAACACCTTGCACAGTGAGACAGGATTTATGCAGTTAAGTCTGAGAATACAGCAAAAGAGTAGCAAAAGAACCCCAGCAAGTTAAACGACTGACTCCAGTCTTACTGCTAGGTCTGGATTGGCAGAGTGTAGTACCAAATCCCCAGGCCTATTTGCAGTAAGCAACAACAAATACAAAGCTACACAGTACTGGCTAACTTTCAGGAACTGACTAACCAACAAAGATTCAGCAGCATCTGCTTAACCTGAGAAGAGGCCTTATATAGCAGGTGCTGTCCACGCCCCACTCAGACCTCACAGACTGTGAGCACAAAAACCAGCACCGGATCTCCTGCCGTGCACAGAGCCTGTAACCACTGCACAGCAAAAGACCCGAACCGGAGTATCAGCTGCGCTCAGGTTACTCCGCTAGCACTTGTCTCCTGGTTGCCATGACGACGTGGCAGCACAGGGCAGGAGACCCTAACACAAGCCACTTCCATATACAATGCATCTCTTACTTCTGCCCTTGACTCTGTTGCTCCGCCAACCACTATTCACCCTCACAGATCAATTCCTCAACCCTGGCACACCAAATGCACCAGATACCTACAAAAATGCTCACGTACTGCCGAGCGACAGTGGAGGAAATCACGCTCTAAAGCAGACTTCCTCCATTTCAAATTCATGCTCTCATCCTTCAGTACTGCCCTTTCCCTTGCTAAACAATCATACTTCAAAATCCTCATTTCTACACAGTCTTCCAACCCCCGGCGCCTCTTTGCCACTGTTAACTCCCTCCTCTGCCCACCACCACCACCTCTCCCTTTCTCCATTGTCTGCTCTTGACTTTGCCACTTATTTCACATCCAAGATTGACTCCATATGTCAGGATATCACTTCCCACCAGACCAGCAACCAGCCACCACCCATCCCTTGCCACCCCTCCCCTTCCCTCTTACCAACTCTGACATCTTTCTCCCATGTATCTGGCGAGGAAGTCATGGCCCTCATTCGCCCCCCCCCCACAACCTCCCCGCTCGACCCTCCTTTGCTACCTCTCCCCTTCTGCCTGTTCCCATCTTGCCCACCTTCTCAATCTCTCCCTTTCATCAGGCACTGTCCCCTCTGCCTTCAAGCATGCTCTTGTCTCCCCTATTCTTAAAAAACCTACCCTTGATCCTAACACTATCTCCAACTATCGACCTATCTCTCCCCTCCCCTTTGCCTCCAAACTTCTTGAGCATATTGTATATGATCGCCTCACAGCCTTTCTTTCCTCTCACTCACTGCTTGACCCATTCCAGTCTGGTTTCCGTTCTCTCCACTCCACTGAAACTGCCCTCACGAAAGTCTGCAATGACCTCCATGCAGCTAAATCTAAGGGCCACTACTCTCTGCTTATTCTTCTTGACCTCTCTGCTGCTTTTGACACTGTGGACCACCCTCTCCTTCTGCAAATCCTTCACTCTCTTGGTCTGCGTGATACTGCCCTCTCCTGGCTGTCCTCCTACCTCTCTGATCGTTCCTTCTCTGTCTCCTCTCATGATGCTACCTCCCCCCCACTTCCACTAACTGTTGGTGTCCCCCAAGGCTCTGTTCTTGGTCCTCTCCTTTTCTCTCTCTATACGTCCTCTTTAGGTGAACTCATTAGTTCTTTTAACTTCCAATACCACCTCTATGCTGATGACACTCAAATCTACCTCTCCTCCCCTGATCTCTCCACGGCTCTCTTCACTTGTATCTCCAACTGTCTTTCTGCTATCTCTTCCTGGATGTCCATGCGCTTTCTTAAACTCAACATGTCTAAGACTGAGCTGATTATCTTCCCACCCTCCCGCACAGCCTCACCTCCCACAATCTCATTATCCATTGATGGCACGACTATCTCCCCTAGCCCCCAAGTACGCTGTCTTGGCGTAATCCTTGACTCCTCCCTCTCCTTCAAACCACACATTCAGCACCTCTCACAAACCTGTCATTTTCATCTCAAAAACATTTCTAGAATCAGACCTTTTCTCACCCAGGATGCCACTAAGATCATTATTCACTCACTGATTATTTCCAGACTGGACTACTGTAATCTCCTCTTAACTGGCCTCCCTGACAATTACCTCTCTCCACTCCAATCTATCCTCAATGCTGCTGCCCGGCTCATCTTCCTTACCAAACGCACTGCATCCACCTCCCCTCTCCTACAGGCCCTCCACTGGCTTCCCTTCCCTTTCAGAATCCAATTCAAACTTCTCACACTCACTTTCAAAGCTCTCACCCACTCCTCTCCCACCTACATCTCTGACCTTATCTCCCTTTACTCTCCTACCCGTCCTCTTCACTCTGCTAATGCACGCTGACTCTCCTGTCTTCTGATTACTTCCTCCCACTCCTATCTCCAAGATTTTTCACCTGCTGCTCCCTTTCTCTGGAATTCTTTACCTCTCCCCCTCAGACTCTCCACCTCTCTACAAAACTTCAAACGGGCTCTCAAGACCCATTTCTTTACCAAACCCAGCCAAATCTCATCCTAACCCTCTGTTCCACGCTCTCTATGTACCCCATCTGTGTCATCCCTGTCTGTCTACCCCTCCCCTTAGAATGTAAGCTCTCACGAGCAGGGCCCTCTTCCCTCACGTGCTTACCCTTTTCTTACTTTAATAATCCTCAACTGCCCAGATCCCACAGTTTTTTGGCCACCTGGAACTTATCTCTATGTTTACTGGTGTAGTTATGCTTAGTTGCCCTGTACTTGTCCTATATTGTCTTCAACTGTAAGTCACTGTTTTCCTATGTTTTTTTTTTTTTTAATGTGCATTTGTACTCTGTAATTGGGCGCTGCGGAACCCTTGTGGCGCCATATAAATAAAGGATAATAATAATATAGTCCCTAGTGCAGTGTATTTCAACAGGTGTGCCGCCATCGCCCGACCCACCAGGGACCCTCCGCGCCGCTAGAGACCCGCCGCTGCCGCCAGATGACTTCCGCCGCCCTTACTAACCCAGTGCACGGGTAGCACAGCGCTACACATTTCCGTGAGAGCAGGCCTGTTTTAATAACACTGCACATTATACATATACAGTATATATAGAGAGAGATGTTATTGGTATATAGTCCCTAGTGTATCATGTGTATAACCTAGGACAGAGTCCCTGCTGTATAATAACACTGCACATTATACATATACAGTATATATAGAGATAGATGTTATTGGTATATAGTCCCTAGCATATCATGTGTATAACCTAGGACAGAGTCCCTGCTGTATAATAACACTGCACATTATACATATACAGTATATATAGAGATAGATGTTATTGGTATATAGTCCCTAGTGTATCATGTGTATAGCCTAGTACAGAGTCCCTGCTGTATAATAACACTGCACATTATACATATACAGTATATATAGAGAGAGATGTTATTGGTATATAGTCCCTAGCGTATAATGTATATAACCTAGGACAGAGTCCCTGCTGTATAATAACACTGCACATTATACATATACAGTATATATAGAGATAGATGTTATTGGTATATAGTCCCTAGTGTATCATGTATATAACCTAGTACAGAGTCCCTGCTGTATAATAACACTGCACATTATACATATACAGTATATATAGAGAGAGATGTTATTGGTATATAGTCCCTAGCGTATAATGTATATAACCTAGGACAGAGTCCCTGCTGTTTAATAACACTGCACATTATACATATACAGTATATATAGAGAGAGATGTTATTGGTATATAGTCCCTAGCGTATCATGTATATAACCTAGGGCAGAGTCCCTGCTGTATAATAACACTGCACATTATACATATACAGTATATATAGAGAGAGATGTTATTGGTATATAGTCCCTAGCGTATAATGTATATAACCTAGGACAGAGTCCCTGCTGTTTAATAACACTGCACATTATACATATACAGTATATATAGAGAGAGATGTTATTGGTATATAGTCCCTAGCGTATCATGTATATAACCTAGGGCAGAGTCCCTGCTGTATAATAACACTGCACATTATACATATACAGTATATAGAGAGAGAGATGTTATTGGTATACAGTCCCCAGCGTATCATGTGTATAACCTAGGACAGAGTCCCTGCTGTATAATAACACTGCACATTATACATATACAGTATATATAGAGATATTATTGGTATATAGTCCCTAGCGTATCATGTGTATAACCTAGGACAGTATCCCTGCTGTATAATAACACTGCACATTATACATATACAGTATATATAGAGATAGATGTTATTGGTATATAGTCCCTAGTGTATCATGTATATAACCTAGGGCAGAGTCCCTGCTGTATAATAACACTGCACATTATACATATACAGTGTATATATAGAGAGATAGATGTTATTCGTATATAGTCCCCAGCGTATCATGTGTATAACCTAGGACAGAGTCCCTGCTGTATAATAACACTGCACATTATACATATACAGTATATATAGAGATAGATGTTAATGGTATATAGTCCCCAGCGTATCATGTATATAACCTAGTACAGCGTCCCTGCTGTATAATAACACTGCACATTATACATATACAGTATATATAGAGATAGATGTTATTGGTATGTAGTCCCTAGTGTATCATGTGTATAACCTAGGACAGTGTCCCTGCTGTATAATAACACTGCACATTATACATATACAGTATATATAGAGATAAATGTTATTGGTATATAGTCCCTAGCGTATCATGTGTATAACCTAGGACAGCGTACCTGCTGTATAATAACACTGCACATTATATATATATATATATATATATATATACAGTATATATAGAGATATGTTATTGGTATATAGTCCCTAGTGTATCATGTGTATAACCTAGGGCAGAGTCCCTGCTGTATAATAACACTGCACATTATACATATACAGTATATATAGAGATAGATGTTATTGGTATATAGTCCCTAGTGTATCATGTATATAACCTAGGACAGAGTCCCTGCTGTATAATAATACTGCACATTATACATATACAGTATATATAGAGATAGATGTTATTGGTATATAGTCCCTAGTGTATCATGTGTATAACCTAGGACAGCGTCCCTGCTGTATAATAACACTGCACATTATACATATACAGTATATATAGAGATAGATGTTATTGGTATATAGTCCCTAGCGTATCATGTGTATAACCTAGGACAGAGTCCCTGCTGTGTAATAACACTGCACATTATACATATACAGTATATATAGAGAGAGATGTTATTGGTATATAGTCGCCAGCGTATCATGTATATAACCTAGGACAGCGTCCCTGCTGTATAATAACACTGCACATTATACATATACAGTAGACTTGCCTACCCTCCCGTATTTTGCTTGAGTCCCCCGCTGCCCCGCATATTGAATGGCAGCTCCCGGATTCCCACTGCCACCTTCCCTCCCCCTCAGAAAATGGACTGCGCATGAGCGAACTCGGAATGAATGGGGGCGGGGCCTGAACGGGGAGCCGGTAGTTGGACTGTGGGACCTAAAGCTGCATACACCCCTGCCCCCAGCAGCATGTCACTCACCATGCTTACAGAATAGCTTGTCGTGTCACACCTATCAGAAGCCTGCAGTTTGGAGGAGTCTGTGTGAGATCCTCCAGGTCCCGGCATCTACTCAGAGCTGCTAGCATAGCCACAGCGGTCCCATTATCCGCTTCAAGGAAGACCTGCATTTTTGGGGCGGAGCCTAATAGAATGGGGCCTTGTCCTGACTGCAGCTGATCCTTCTTCTGCTTGGTGAGTGGGAGGTGTGTGTGTCTGTATGCTATATAGGTGTGTGTATGCATGATGTACTGTATATATGTAATCACATGGAACCCCAAACCCCAAGAAAAATCCTGCGTTCGACACTGGAGTAGACATGAGAGAACCTGCCCCTATTACAAGCTAGTCCCCTGTCAGAGGCTTGTTTGCTTAGGCTAAAGGCCCATACACACTGGCCGATATATCGCGGGACTGTCGGGCAGTGTGTACGGCCGATACGTCTGTGAACTCCGTCGTTCACAGACGTATCGCATCCGCCGTGCAGCACAGCCGACGGGCAATATATCTATCGATATATTGGCGCAACGCTGTGTGTGAACGGGGCGGTCGGCCGACCGCCCGCACACATGCTGCGGCGGACAGCGGTGATTGACAGCTGAACTGGGTGGGCGTGTGTACACGCCCGCCCAGTTCATGACGTCAGTCCCTGACGGATCGGGCAGTGAGTATGTTGAACACACTGCTCGATCCGTCCATAGATATATCTGCATATCAATTGATCTGCAGATATATCTATTAGTGTGTACCCACCTTTACTCTTTCTCGCTATATGGAAACTGGCCGCACAGGTGTGTCTATATCACATGGGTGACCCCCGTTTTTAATATCTAATCACAATCATGTTCAGCAATAAATATTTTTTGGGGGGTGCTACCACAGGCAATGTAAATATACAGTAGAAAAAAGGAGAAAAAGATTGCCCTATGGTGGTGCACATTTATGGATATAAGATAAAATATAACTTTTATTACAATATATAATAAAACCAGCGAATATTAAAAGGAAGATAGAATAAGTGTAAATAAAAAAGAAATCGTGATTAAAAGTAAATGTTCCGCGCATTGGATGTTACTGGATTAACTCCTTATAAATATATCTTAGAGATCAAAGTAAATAAAGAGTGTCCTATTTGCTCATATGTAGTGAGTATATTAATGTCCTATATGGTCATATATGATCACTCGTTATCTATATCTCATGAATCACACTGATATCATTTTATCCGCTGAGAGAGCCCCTTAAAGTCCCAACGATCTCAGACATATTAATTTTATTGTCCTTCCCAGGACTTCAAATATCTGTAGTAATAGATAGTTTGAAGACAGGGTAACCAATTATCACTTTATGTTGAACATATTCACCTTATCCAGTGCCAGATTAAGGTCCATATGGGCCTGGAGCTGAAATTTAGGAAGGGCCTATTGTGTGCCTCGGCAGGAGATGTGACAAGCGCTGCGGTGGTGTGACTAGTGATGTGGGGGTGTGATCAGTGTGGGTGTGGTCTAATTAGGGTGTGTGGCCTATGCCATGTGAGTGACACAATCAACACTTACTGATAGACACTACTTACTGACACACACACACACACACACACAAAGCTTACTGACACAATCACCACTTACTGACAGACAATATTTACTAACACACACACTCACAACACAAAACTTACCGTATCAGACACCACTTACTGATAGATATTACTGACTGACACACACGCACAACACAGATAAACTTACTGACACAGACACTACTTACTGACACACACACAACACAATACTTACACCGCTCTCACATCACAATGCCGGGTACCACCCGAGAATTGGAAATGGGTCCATTCCTGGGTGGGACCTGGCATTTGACCCTACACACCACCAACCTGACCCGGCAATTTGCCGGTTCGGGTTGCCATCTGTGGGCGGAGATGGAGTTGGCACCAGGTGCGGAAGCAGTGCTGGGAGATGAGATCATCCCTATGCAGTGAACGGGTCCCGGGTTGCATCGACCTGGGTGACCCATTCACACTGCACCGGACCTGGTATTTAACCCGGGAATAACCCTTCTTTATTCCCGGGTTGAATTACCAGGTCAGGCAATCCAGAATTCGCCCATGACCCCTTTCACAACACACATCGGAACGTGTCGACCCAGCAATATACCCAGTCTATACCAGGTTATTTTTGCGATGTGAAAGGGGTATTACTGACACAGACACCCACCACTTACTGACAGACACTACTTACTGACACACACAGTACAAAACCTACTGACAGACACTACTTACTGACACACACAAAACTTACTGACACAGACACCATGCAAAATGTACTGACACAAACACTACTTACTGACACCAGTGGTGCACACAGTGCCTGCGCGCTGTGGGCGTGGTCACATGTCATTAAGGGATGTGACCATGTGACACTAGGTGGAGTGGTTATATATTATGTGAATCCATGGCACAGACACCGCCTGTCCCTGCGGACTACAGAGACAAGGACAGCAGGATGTGACACTTGTTATAGAATAAAAAATATATGTAAGCTGTGTAGCCAGCACTCATCCTGTTATAATGTGAATTTTTGCTCCAGTGCCCTCCTTCGGTTTTTCAAGCTGTGGACAGAGTACAATGAGGCTGCACTCCCGAGTCTTGCTGGTGCAGTAAGATTTATTTAGTAAGATTCTGGATCAATAAATCTTACTGCATCAGCAAAACTCGGGAGTGTCGCCTCATTGTACTTGTGAGGAGGGGTCCCGACCATTAGAGTTACTCACCGGGGTGTAGTATGAGCTGCCGGCGGCCAGCATACCGGCGCCGGGATCCAGACTGCCGGCTTCCCGACAGCAGGGCGAGCACAAATGAGCCCCTTGCGGGCTCACTGCGGGCACAGTGGCGCGCCTAAGCGCCACGCTATCCTCTCTCCAGGGTGTTCGTGGACCCCCAAGAGGGAGAAAATGTGTCGGTATGCCGGTTGTCGGGATTCCGGGGCCGGTATACTGTGCGCCAGGATCCCAACAACTGGTATACTGAATACCACCCACACACCGCTGGCCCGGCCCCCATCGTCACTTTTTCTCTGTCTGTCTGCCAGGTGCGGGAGGGTGATGACATCACCTTCATGCTCCCAGCAGTCCTTTTCCTGGAAAAGGAAGAAGGTGCTGGCGGCGCCTCCGAGTAAGATCTAGGAGCTTAGTGGTGGTGTTTTACAGTGTGGCGAGGGTATGGCGTACTGGCGGACACATTCTTAATGGTACGCCACACTTGCAGGACTGACTAACACACACACAATGCAAAACATATTGACACACACGACACAACACAAAACTTAGACACACACACAATGCAAAACTTACTGACACAGACACAATGCAAAACTTACTGACACTACTTACTGACGTGTGGTCTTCAGTATGCCGACTGGCGGGATCCCGGCGCACAGTATACCGGTGCCGGGATCCCGACAGCCGGCATACCGACACTTATTCTCCTTCGTGGGGGTCCACGACCCCCCTGGAGGGAGAATAAAATAGTGTGGCGCGCGAAGCGCCACCGTGCCCGTAGTGTGGCGAGCGCAGCGAGCCCGCAAGGGGCTCATTTGCGCTCGCCACACTGTCGGTAAGCTGGCGGTCGGGCTCCCGGCGCCGGTATGCTGGTCGCCGGGAGCCCGACCGCCAGCATATCGTAGTGAACCCCTTACTGAAACACACACTGACACCGACACTACTTACTGACAGACACTACTTACTTAGCGACACACACACACAAATCATCCCCCCCCCACCCCCAAGACTTACTGACATAGACACCACTTACATAGGAGACCTCAGGGCCTGGTGTGGGCTGCTACTCACATGGTTTTGCATGCCCCCTCAGCTCTGACATCCAGGGACCCAGCTCTCCTAAAAGACAGCACTGCAGCAGTCTCCTGCACAGACCCTTCCCTCTTGCATGAGGCATGTTATTGTTGGGAAGCTGCAGCAGGAGTGGTATGCTGCAGCAAAAACATTTACGTTTTGATGGACAAGTGGGCGGAGCTTCGGATCGGTTCGGGGGCGGAGCCTCGGAGATATCTCAGAGGCTCCGTCCCCATACCCATCCGAAGCCCCGCCCCCTCGCACATCAAAACATAATTGCTTTTGCTGCAGCATACCACTCCTGCTGCAGCTTCCCAACATTAACATGCCTCATGCAAGAGTCTTGACATGAGGCTGCTGTCTCGGAACTATTTGCGTGGCCCCGCCCCCTTGCCCGTCCGAAACCCCGCCCCTTGCTCGTCCGAAGCCCCGCCCCCGTGTGACAAGAAGCGGTCGGAACACTGGCTGACCAGTTTGGGGTGGGGGTGAATGGGCAGCCGGAGGAGAGTGAGTGAGCTGTTGTATGTGCTGACAGGAAATGTTTTTTTTTTTTCTGTCAGCACTGGCCACTGCCTGCACTGCACTCTGTGGGCCTATTTTCAATGGGGGGCTTGGAGCTGCAGCTCCATCCGCCCCATTGTTAATCCGGCCATGACCTTATCCAGTACATATCAGTTTAGGTGTGTTGTTCATCTTATTATCACTCCCAGAAACATATACTGGTCTGATAGGTGTGTGTGTGTGAGTGTTTATCTTCTAGGGTAGTGGTTTCCAAACTTTTCTTAATCACAGTGCCCTAGAATATCAGAATTTTTTTACACTGCACCCCTAGGCCAAAAATTTCTTATTGAGAAATTTAGAAAGAAATATTACATGAAGTAGATCGCGTTTATATGTCATCCTTAAGGTCAGTTGTGTGGTGAGGGAAAAGATTTGCTTCTGTTTGGCCACATATTTTATGACTGGCAGCCACCAGCACTGGTTTTGCCTATTATATTGACCATGAATAATTTGAATTGGTCCTGGACCACCAACCCAGGGCACCCCTGCAAGTGTCCCGAGGCACCCCATGAAGCCACGGCACACAGTTTGGGGACCTCTGTTCTAGGGAATAAGTTGTGTTTTCACATCCAGTTATGTTTTAGTGTTGAAACTGTTACTGTTGCCATACTGCTTGGTTTAGAGTGCACGCGAATATACTTCAGAACACATAGATAATTTCTCTGACGTCCTAGTGGATGCTGGGGACTCTGTAAGGACCATGGGGAATAGACTGCTCCGCAGGAGACTGGGCACAACTAAAGAAAGCTTTAGGTCTATCTGGTGTGCACTGGCTCCTCCCCCTATGACCCTCCACCAGACCTCAGTTAGATTTTTGTGCCCGGCTGAGCTGGATGCACACTAGCGGCTCTCCTGAGCTCCTAGAAGAAAGTATAGTTTAGGTTTTTTATTTTCAGTGAGATCTGCTGGCAACAGACTCACTGCAACGTGGCACTAAGGGGAGAATAAGCGAACCTACCTGCTTGCAGCTAGCTTGGGCTTCTTAGGCTACTGGACACCATTAGCTCCAGAGGTATCGAACACAGGACCCGACCTCGTCGTCCGGTCCCGGAGCTGCGCCGCCGTCCCCCTTACAGAGCCAGAAGCAAGAAGGTGGTCCAGAAAATAGGCGGCAGAAGACTTCGGTCTTCAACAAGGTAGCGCACAGCACTGCAGCTGTGCGCCATTGCTCCTCATGCACACCTCACACTCCGGTCACTGATGGGTGCAGGGCGCTGGGGGGGAAGGGCGCCCTGAGCAGCAATATTAACACCTTGGCTGGCAAAAAATACACCATATATAGTCCCCGAGGCTATATAGGTGTAAATTAACCCCTGCCAGAATTACAGAAAATGCGGGACAAAGACCGCCAAAAAAAGGACGGAGCCATCTCCCTCAGCACACTGGCGCCATTTTCCCTCACAGCTCCACTGGAAGGATCGCTCCCTGGCTCTCCCCTGCAGTCCTGCACTACAGAAGGGTAAAAAAGAGAGGGGGGGCAGTAAATTGTTGCCTTACAAGGGTGAGGAATTGTTTGGAGAGGACCTCTTGGATCTCGTCTCCACGGCTACGGCATGTAAATCAAATTTTTTGCCATATATTCCCTCACAATCTAAGAAAGTGCCTCATTATCGAATGCAGTCCTTTCGTTCCAATAAAAGCAAGAGAGCACGTGGATCGTCCTTTCTTGCCAGAGGTAAGGGCAGAGGGAAAAATCTGCACAACACAACTAGTTCCCAGGAACAGAAGTCCTCCCCGGCCTCTGCTAAATCCATCGCATTACGCTGGGGCTCCCCTGAGGGAGTCAGCTCCTGTGGGCGCACGTCTTCGACTGTTCAGCCACGTCTGGGTCCACTTACAGGTGGATCCATGGGCAATAGAAATTGTTTCCCAGGGTTACAAGCTGGAATTCGAAGAAGTGCCTCCTCAACGGTTTTTCAAATTGGCCCTACCGAAACCACCCCTGGAAAGGGAAATAGTGTTACATGCGATTCACAAATTGTGTATGCAACAAGTGGTGGTAGAGGTTCCCCTGCTTCAAAGAGGGCAGGGGTACTACTCAACTCAGTTTGTGGTTCCGAAACCGGACGGTTCGGTCAGACCCATTTTAAAGTTAAAATCCCTGAACTTTTACTTAAAACGGTTCAAGATGGAATCACTCAGGGAGGTCATCGCCAGCCTAGAATGGGGAGATTTTTGGTATCTGTGGACATAAAGGATGCATACCTGCATGTCCCCATATATCCTCCTCATCAGGCGTACCTGAGATTGGCGGTACAGGATGGTCATTACCAATGTCAGACGTTGCCGTTTGGGCTTTCCACGGCCCCAAGAATTTTCACCATGGTAATGGCGGAAATGATGGTGCTCCTGCTAGCAGGGTGTCACAATTATCCCGTACTTGGACGATCTCCTCATAAAAGCGAGATCACGGGTGAAGTTGCTGAGCAGCGTATCACTTTCACTGAATGTGTTACAGCGACAACGCTGGATTCTCGATATTCCATAGTCGCAGCTGAATCCTACAACTCGTCTGCCCTTCTTGGGCATGATTCTGGACACAGACCAGAAAAGGGTTTTTCTTCCAAAGGAAAAAGCGCAGGAACTCATGACTTTAGTCATGAACTTGTTGAAACCAAAACAAGTGTCAGTACATCATTGCACTTAAGTTCTGGGAAAGATGGTGGCAACATACGAAGCCATTCCATACGGCAGATTCCATGCAAGGGCCTTCCAATGGGACCTATTGGACAAATGGTCCGGGTCGTATCTGCAATTGCATCAGCGGATCACCCTGTCCCCCAGGGCCAGAGTATATCTCCTGTGATGGCTAAATAGTGCTCACCTTCTAGAGGGCTGCAGGTTCGGCAGTCAGGACTAGATCCTGGTGACCACGGACGCGAGCCTCCGAGGTTGGGGAGCAGACACACAGGGAAGAAATTTCAAAGGACTTTGGTCAAGTCAAGAGACTTGTCTTCACATCAACATCCTGGAACTAAGGGCCATATACAACGCCCTACATCAAGCGGAGATATTACTTCGCAATCGACCAGTTCTGATCCAGTCAGACAACATCACCGCAGTAGCTCATGTAAACCGCCAAGGTGGCACAAGGAGCAGAGTGGCAATGGCGGAAGCCACCAGAGTTCTTTGCTGGGTGGAGAATCATGTAAGCGATCTGTCAGCAGTTTTCATTCTGGGAGTGGACAACTGGGAAGCAGACTTCCTCAGCAGACACGATCTGCATCCGGGAGAGTGGGGACTTCGTCAGGAAGTCTTTGCGCAGATTGCATGTCGGTGGGGGCTACCCCAAATAGACATGATGGCATCCCGTCTCAACAAAAAGCTACAAAGATATTGCGCCAGGTCAAGAGACCCTCAGGCGGTAGCTGTGGACGCCCTAGTGACACCGTGGGTGTTCCAGTCGGTATATGTGTTTCCTTCTCCTCCTCCTCTTCCTCTCATACCCAAGGTGTTGAGAATAATAAGAAAATGAGGAGTGAGAACAATTCTTATTGTTCCAGATTGGCCACAAAAGACCTGGTATCCGGATCTGCAAGAAATGCTCACAGAAGATCCGTGGTCTCTTCCTCAAAGGCAGGACTTGTTACAACAAGGTCCCTGTCTGTTCCAAGACTTACCGCGGCTGTGTTTGATGGCATGGCGGTTGAACGCCGGATCCTAGCGGAAAAAGGTATTCCGGATGAGGTCATTCCTACGCTAATAAGGGCTAGGAAGGACGTGACATCTAAACATTATCACCGAATATGGAGAAAATATGTTTCTTGGTGTGAGTCCAGGAATGCTCCTATGGAAGAATTCCACCTAGGCCGTTTTCTTCACTTCCTATAAGCTAGAGAGAATTTGGGCCTAAAATTAGGCTCCATTAAAGTTCAGATTTCGGCCTTATCCATTTTCTTTCAAAAAGAATTGGCCTCATTACCTGAAGTTGAACCACTTAAGACAGTGGAGTGGAAATAGCTCACCTGGAAGGTGGTCATGTTGTTAGCCTTGGCTTCGGCTAGGCGAGTTTCGGAATTGGCGGCTTTATCACAAAAAAGCCCCTATCAGGTTTTCCATATGGATAGAGCGGAATTGCGGACCCGTCCTCAATTCCTGCCTAAAGGGGTCTCATCCTTTCATATGAACACGTGACTTGGAGGATTCCGAGTCCCTTGATGTGGTCAGGGCTTTGAAAATTTACGTGGCCAGAACGGCTAGGATCAGAAAAACAGAAGCACTGTTTGTCCTATATGCAGCCAACAAGGTTGGCGCCTCTGCTTCAAAGCAAACTATTGCTCGCTGTATCTGTAACACGATTCAGCAGGCTCATTCTACGGCTGGATTGCCGTTACCAAAATCGGTCAAGGCCCATTCCACTAGTAAGGAGGGCTCTTCTTGGGCGGCTGCCCGAGGGGTCTCGGCACTACAACTATGCCGAACTGCTACTTGGTCGGGGTCAAATACCTTGCAAAGTTCTATAAGTTTGATACCCTGGCTGAGGAGGATCTCCTGTTTGCTCAATCGGTGCTGCAGAGTCATCCGCACTCTCCCGCCCGTTTGGGATCTTTGGTATAATCCCCATGGTCCTTACGGAGTCCCCAGCATCCTCTAGGACGTTAGAGAAAATAAAATTTTACTTACCGGTAAATCTATTTCTCGTAGTCCGTAGAGGATGCTGGGCGCCCGTCCCAAGTGCGGACTTCTTCTGCAAGACTTGTATATAGTTATTGCTTACATAAGGGTTATGTTATAGTTTCATCGGTTTGAACCAAGACTATGTTGTTGTTCATGCTGTTAACTGGGTAGTTTATCACAGGTTATACGTTATGATTGGTGTGGCTGGTATGAATCTTGCCCTTGGATTAACTAAAATCCTTTCCTTGTATTGTCCATCTCCTCTGGGCACAGTTTCCCTAACTGAGGTTTGGAGGAGGGGCATAGAGGGAGGAGCCAGTGCACACCCAGAATCCAAAGTCTTTCTTAAAGTGCCCTATCTCCTGCAGAGCCCGTCTATTCCCCATGATCTTTACGGAGTCCCCAGCATCCTCTACGGACTACGAGAAATAGATTTACCGGTAAGTAAAATCTTATTAACAACGTTCCTATTATATCATCAGATATGAATACGGCACACATCGGCGTGCGCAGGACATTTTATTAGGGGGTGCACGATTAGAAAGACGTGTTTAGCACCACCTATCAGGCGTGTCTACCACCACATATTGGCACTCAATGCAAACTAAATACAGGTTGAGTATCCCTTATCCAAAACGCTTGGGACCGGAAGAATTTTGGATATCGGATTTTTCCGTATTTTGGAATAATTGCATCCCATAATGAGATATCATGGTGATGGGACCTAAGTCTAAGCACAGAATGCATTTATGTTACATAGACACCTTATACACAGCCTGAAGGTCATTTTAGCCAATATTTTTAATAACTTTGTGTATTGAACATAGTTTGTGGACATTGACCTTCAGAAAACAAAGGTTTCACTATCTCACTCTCACGAAAAAAATTCCATAATTCGGAATAATCCGTATTTCGGAATATTTTGATATGGGATACTCAACCTGTAATATATATAGATAGATAGATAGATTAATGTATATAATGTATTCATGTATATACTGTCGATAAATGTATATAAGTCATGGAGACTGACCATATCACAACACACAGCGACTTGGTGGAAATTCATTGATATAGCGACCCACATGACCGGAAGTTACGATTATCTATATGGAACGCATTTGAGCGGGAAGGGCAGTGTGTGAGAGCTTGATGGGAGTTCCTGTGAAGACGCAGACCACATGACCGGAAGTGACGATAACGGAAGAGCGATGTTTTGAATGTTCTAACGAACTGTTCCACAGCTGACTTTGTTTTTTATGAATTGTGGGGGTATATAAGAGAGGTCTATTGCTACATGGGCACTATCCGCTTTTGAAAAAGGTTAAATTCGAGACGCTTTAAGCGGGATCTTGTACTCTGTATCCTGATGGATTCCTGCACACCGTTTGTACACTGCCTGGAAGGGTGAGCTGTGGGTAACTGGGACTCGTACTTACCTTGCTGTAAACTACCATCCCAGCAATCCAGTGTGGTGTTCTCTTGGGAATTGCAGGATAAAGACATATGATATGCTTGTTATTCTACTTTACCAAGTGAGTGCATTTATGTAAAAATAAAAAACCTATTTGTATAAGGGAATATTGCACGATCGGTCTCTCTTTCTGCTGTATGTGTATCGGAGGCAACTCTGACACATATCCTACAGGTTGAAAGCACAAAGAAAGCTGGGTCCATTTTGGATTTCTTGTGGAGTCTATTTGAGGAAATCTTGAACATAAAGATACCTTGATATGCCTGAAATTTCTGGGAACTTTGTGAGTGAGATGTGTTAAACATATTGGATATTCTATGAAAAGGATTTCTACACTATTGTGTTTTTCTCTTACGTCCTAGAGGATGCTGGGGACACCGTAAGGACCATGGGGATAGACGGTCTACGCAGGAGACATGGGCACTTTAAGAAAGAACTTTAGGTATGGGTGTGCACTGGCTCCTGCCTCTGCCCCTCCTCCAGACCTCAGTTTACTACTGTGCCCAGAGGAGACTGGGTGCATTACAGGGAGCTCTCCTGAGTTTCCTGTCAGAAAGTATATTTGTTAGGTTTTTTATTTTCTGGGAGCCTGCTGGCAACAGACTCCCTGCATCCTTGGGCTGAGGGGAGAGAAGCAGACTTACTTCTGTGAGTTTCAATGCTCTGCTTCTTAGGCTACTGGACACCATTAGCTCTAGAGGGATCGGTATGCAGGTCTCACCCTCGCCGTCCGTCCCAGAGACGCGCTGCCGTCCTCCTTGCAGAGCCGGAAGATAGAAGCCGGGTGAGTATGAGAGGAAAAGAAGACTTCAGAGGCGGCAGAAGACTTCATAATCTTCACTGAGGTAACGCATAGCAGTAAAGCTGTGCGCCATTGCTCCCATACACCTCACACATGGCAGTCACTGTAAGGGTGCAGGGCGCAGGGGGGGCGCCCTGGGCAGCAATAAAACCTCTTTTCTGGCAAATATATATATATATATATATATATATATATATATATATATACAGCTGGGCACTGTATATATAAAGAGCCCCTGCCAGGTTTTTAGTATATTTGAGCGGGACAGAACCTCGCCGCCGAGGGGGCGGAGCTTCTTCCTCAGCACTCACTGGCGCCATTTTTTCCACAGCACAGCGCTGAGAGGAATCTCCCCGGACTCTCCCCTGCTTATCCACAGTGAAAGAAGGTTTTAAAAAAAAGGGGGGGGGGGGAGGCACATAATTGGCGCAATATACAGATTACAGCGTTATCTGGGTAAACATTGTGTTTTTTCCTGGGTCATTAGCGCTGGGTGTGTGCTGGTATACTCTCTCTATGTCTCTCCAAAGGGCCTTAAGGGGGAACTGTTTTCAGATAAGAGGATTCCCTAAGTGTGTGGTGTGTCGGTACACATGTGTCGACATGTCTGAGGTAGAAGGCTCTCCTAGTGAGGAGGTGAAGCAAATGAATGTGATGTCTCTGTCGGCAACGCCGACACCTGACTGAATGGATATGTGGGGAATGTTTTAAGTGCAGATGTAAATTTTATTGCACAAAAGATTAGACAAAGCTGAAACTAGGGAACAGCCAGGGAGTCACCCCACGTCTGTCCCTATATCGCAGGGACCTTCGTGGTCTCAAAAGCGCCCACTATCCCAAATAGTAGACACTGATACCGACACGGATTCTGACTCCAGTGTCGACTACGATGATGCAAAGTTACAGCCAAAATTGGCTAAATGTATTCGATATATGATTATTGCAATAAAAGATGTTTTGCATATCACAGAGGAACCCCCTGTCCCCGACACGAGGGTACACATGTATAAGGGAAAGAAACCTGAGGTAACATTTCCCCCTTCTCATGAGCTGAACGAGTTGTATGAAAAAGCGTGGAAATCTCCAGACAAAAAACTGCAGCTTCCCAAAAGGATTCTTATGGCGTATCCTTTCCCGGCAAAGGACAGGATACGGTGGGAATCCTCCCCTAGGGTGGACAAAGCGTTGACACGCTTATCCAAAAAGGTAGCGCTGCCATCCCAAGATACGGCTACCCTAAGGGATCCTGCTGATCGTAAGCAGGAGGTTATTTTGAAGTCCATTTACACACATTCTGGTACTTTACTCAGACCGGCTATTGCGTCGGCTTGGGTTTGTAGTGCGGTAGCAGCGTGGACAGATACCTTATCAGCGGAGATTGAGACCCTGGATAAGGATACCATCTTATTGACCCTAGGACATATAAAGATGCTGTCTTATATATGAGAGATGCTCAAAGAGACATTGCTTTACTGGGTTCTAGAGTCAACGCTATGTCGATTTCTGCTAGATGAGTCCTATGGACCTGGCAATGGACAGGTGATGCCGACTCAAAAAGGCATATGGAGGTCTTACCTTACAAAGGTGAGGAATTGTTTGGAGAAGGTCTCTCGGACCTGGCCTCCACAGCTACGGCTGGTAAATCCAATTTTTTGCCTTATATTCCCTCACAGCCTAAGAAAGCGCCACATTATCAAATGCAGTCCCCCCAGTGGGGGCACGTCTTCGACTTTTCAGCCATATCTGGATTCACTCACGAGTGGACCCCTGGGCAATAGAAATTGTTTCCCAGGGTTACAAGCTGGAATTCGAAGAGGTGCCTCCTCGCCGGTTTTTCAAATCGGCCCTGCCGGCTTCTCCCCCAGAAAGGGAGTTAGTGTTACATGCAATTCACAAATTGTATCTTCAACAGGTGGTGGTCAAGGTTCCCCTACTTCAACAGGAGAGGAGTTATTACTCAACCCTGTTTGTAGTCCTGAAACCGGACGGTTCGGTCAGACCCATTTTAAATTTAAAAGGGCATTCCGGATTAGGTCATTCCTACTCTGATAAAGGCTAGGAAGGACGTAACAGCTAAACATTATCACCGTATATGGCGAAAGTATGTTTTTTGGTGTGAGGCCAGGAATGCTCCTACGGAAGAATTCCATCTGGGCCGTTTCCTTCACTTCCTACAAACTGGAGTGAATTTGGGCCTAAAATTCGCTCCATTAAGGTTCAGATTTCGGCCTTATCCATTTTCTTTCAGAAATAATTAACTTCTCTCCCAGAAGTACAGACTTTTGTGAAGGGAGTGCTGCATATTCAGCCTCCTTTTGTACCTCCGGTGGCGCCTTGGGACCTTAATGTGGTGTTGAGTTTCCTTAAGTCGCACTGGTTTGAACCACTTGAAATGGTGGAGTTAAAATATCTCACTTGGAAGGTGGTCATGTTGTTAGCCTTGGCTTCGGCTAGGCGAGTGTTGAAATTGGTGGCTTTGTCTCATAAAAGCCCCTATCTGGTTGTCCATATGGATAGAGCGGAATTGCGGACCCGTCCTCAATTTTTGCCTAAGGTGGTGTCATCTTTTCATATGAACCAACCTATTGTGGTGCCTGTGGCTACGCGAAACTTGGAGGATTCTGAGTCCCTTGAGGTGGTCAGGGCTTTGAATATATACATGGCCAGAACGGCTAGAGTCAGAAAAACAGAAGCACTGTTTGTCCTGTGTGCAGCCAACAAGGTTGGCGCTGCTTCAAAGCAGACTATTGCTCGCTGGATCTGTAACACGATTCAGCAGGCTCATTCTACGGCTGGATTGCCGTTACCAAAACCGGTCAAGGCCCATTCCACTAGGAAGGTGGGCCCTTATTTGGCGGCTGCCCGAGGGATCTCGGCACTACAGCTGTGCTGAGCTGCTACTTGGTCGGGTTCAAACACCTTTGCAAAATTCAATAAGTTTGATACCCTGGCTGATGAGGACCTCCTGTTTGCTCAATCGGTGCTGCAGAGTCATCTGCACTCTCCCGCCCATTTGGGAGCTTTGGTGTAATCCCCATGGTCCTTATGGAGTCCCCAGCATCCTCTAGGACGTAAGAGAAAATAAGATTTTAAACCTACCAGTAAATCTTTTTCTCCTAGTCCATAGAGGATGCTGGGCGCCCGTCCCAGTGCGGACATATTTCTGCAAGACTTGTATATAGTTATTGCTTACATAAGGGTTATGTTACAGTTAAGATCAGTCTTTGGCTGATGCTGTTTTGTTCATGCTGTTAACTGGTTAGTATATTCCATGTTATACGGTGTGGATGGTGTGGGCTGGTATGAATCTTGCCCTTAGATTAACAAAAATCCTTTCCTCGTACTGTCCGTCTCGTCTGGGCACAGTTTCTCTAACTGAGGTCTGGAGGAGGGGCATAGAGGGAGGAGCCAGTGCACACCCATACCTAAAGTTCTTTCTTAAAGTGCCCATGTCTCCTGCGGAGCCAGTCTATCGCCATGGTCCTTACGGAGTCCCCAGCATCCTCTACGGACTAGGAGAAAGAGATTTACCGGTAGGTTTACAATCTTATTTTTTTTCTCTTTTACATGTGTGGTATTTGATGTTTTTACCTGATGGTGAACACAAACACACAGTCTATAGGTTGTGAAATACAAGTATAAGATTGAAGAGAACAAGCATTAGTAATATGACTTGTTACATTTGGAAGGCGCCTTAGTGGAGAATATTATATCCTAGAACTGTGAAAATGTTTTGCAGTAGGTGAAACTTCTTTATATCTTTGCTGGGCTGACTTCTGGACCTTGTTGCGCACTCTGTAAACCACTTATTTTCCTTGAGTTGGTGGGGTGTGGTCTGGACAACGGAGGCGTGTCCGGACCATTTGGGGGGGGCGGTCCGTGGTGGCTGCGTGATGTCACACGCAGCTGCTGTGACCCAAAGCGTGGTGGGTAGCTCCCTGCCGCTGCACAGGAGCTATGCTGGCAGGGAGCTACTAGTCAGGTACATAAGCATCGCCGCTGTGCGATGCTTTTATACCTGTGTGGGGTGGGTTGACCCTGACATGCACGGCAGACTTGCCCTGTGCTGAGCATCCCCCCGCATGTCAGAGGAAATGATCGTAGAAGTGCTAAATTTACTACATCTACGATCAACTTTGAATTCCCCCCTTAGTGTCTATGTTTCATTTAAATCAGGAACTTATCCTGCTGGCTTCTCAGCATTCCAGTTCTTCTAGTTCTGCGCGCCCATTTCATCTCCTGCATGTGATACACCCCTTAGCAATCTATATTGATCAGACTGCTTAGCAAGGCAGCGAGCTGGTCTTCCCTGCACACATTTGGCAGGGGGAAAGGGGTCTCTGTACTGCACATCTGACTGGAAATGGGAGCCCAGCATCATAAAGATGCATCATGTTCCTTATACAATATAACACTACAACTGATTACAATGGTCATCTTCAGGCTATTAAATAAAAAAATGTTTTTTTTTTGTTTTGTTTTTACAGGTAACTTAAGGAGCTGGAGTCCCACTATGAATAGAAGACAAGGCTGTGGAAAGAGATGACGTGGAAAGGCTCCTTGTTCCCTGATCTAGCCAACTAAAGATATAATTTCTTCTTAAGCTTCTGAATTTACATGATGAGTCTCACAGGAGAGAGACCACATCTGTGCTCTGAGTGTGACAGAAGCTTTACATGTAAATCACATCTTCTCATACATCAGAGGATTCACACAGGAGAGAAACCATTTACATGTTCTGAATGCAGCAAGTGTTTTTCCATGAAGTCACAGCTTGTTATACATCAGAGAGTTCACACAGGAGAGAAACCATTTGAATGTTCTGAATGCAGCAAGTGTTTTTCCCAGAAGTCAGAGCTTGTTATACATCAGAGGCGTCACACAGGAGAGAGACCACATCTGTGCTCTGAGTGTGACAGAAGCTTTACATGTCAATCAGGTCTTATCAGACATCAGAGGAGTCACACAGGACAGAGACCATTTGAATGTTCTGAATGTAGGAAGTGTTTTTCCCGGAAGTCACATCTTGTTATACATCAGAGGAGTCACACAGGAGAGAGACCACATATGTGCTCTGAGTGTGACAGAAGCTTCACACGTAAATCACATCTTATCAGACATCAGAGGAGTCACACAGGAGAGAGACCCTTTGAATGTTCTGAATGTAGCAAGTGGTTTTCCCAGAAGTCAGAGCTTGTTATACATCAGAGGCGTCACACAGGAGAGAAACCATTTACATGTTCTGAATGTAGCAAGTGTTTTTCCCAGAAGTCAGTGCTTGTTACACATCAGAGAGTTCACACAGGAGAGAAACCATTTGAATGTTCTGAATGCAGCAAGTGTTTTTCCCAGAAGTCAGAGCTTGTTGTACATCAGAGGAGTCACACAGGAGAGAAACCATTTACATGTTCTGAATGCAGCAAGTGTTTTCCCCGGAAGTCAGAGCTTGTTGTACATCAGAGAGTTCACACAGGAGAGAAACCATTTGAATGTTCTGAATGCAGCAAGTGTTTTTCCCAGAAGTCAGAGCTTGTTGTACATCAGAGGAGTCACACAGGAGAAAACCCAATTATATGTTCTGAATGCAGCAAATGTTTTACCAGGAAGTCATATCTTGTTATACATCAGAGGAGTCACACAGGAGAGAAACCATTTAAATGTTCTGAATGCAGCAAGTGTTTTTCCCGGAAGTCAGAGCTTGTTGTACATCAGAGGAGTCACACAGGAGAAAACCCAATTATATGTTCTGAATGCAGCAAATGTTTTACCAGGAAGTCATATCTTGTTATACATCAGATGATTCACACAGGAGAGAAACCATTTAAATGTTCTGAATGCAGCAAGTGTTTTTCCCAGAAGTCAGAGCTTGTTGTACATCAGAGGAGTCACACAGGAGAAAACCCAATTATATGTTCTGAATGCAGCAAATGTTTTACCAGGAAGTCATATCTTGTTATACATCAGATGATTCACACAGGAGAGAAACCATTTAAATGTTCTGAATGTAGCAAGTGTTTTTCCCATAAGTCATTTCTTATTAGACATCAGAGGAGTCACACAGGAGAGAAATAATTTATATTTTATGAGTGCAGCAAATGTTTTTCCCACAAGTCATATCTTGTTATACATCAGAGGAGTCACTCAGGAGAGAAATAATTTATATGTTCTGAATGTAGGAAGTGTTTTACTAGAAAGAAAACACTCAGTAATCACATGCGGAGTCACTCTGAGGGCCTGAATGCAGCTTGTGTATCATAAGTAATGTAACTTATCACAACTGTATGAATTCAATGGAGCCAATATTTATTTTCTGAGTGTGACAAGTGTTTTATATAAATGACTCTTGATAAAGACAGGAGAGGTCAGACAAGTGGACCTGGAGGTACTTTTCCCCTTGGGAAGGTCTCTGTGTTAGGAACTAGAGCTGCAGTATAACAATAGCCAATGACCGTGGGACTGCCATTACTGAGCTCTGTAATATACAGCTGTTCTGCTCATGCAGGTGCTGGGACTAGTAGAGAGTTCCAGCAGCTCCTCTCAGTACTGGGATTCCTTCTCTGACCAGCAGGGCTATGAGTACTGGGTATTTCTACAGGAACAATGTATGCTGTTCTGTTTCACCGTATGGGTTATTGTATGGGGTGTTATTTTTAACCACTTTTTAGATGCCATTTTGTCCATGTTTAACTCCATTTTGTATATGTATGACCTCATTGCTTTATATACTGTACATACATTTTATTAGGATTAGTGCTTTGCAGACATATAGGCACCAGTTAGAAATATAGTGTCACGTTAAGTTACAAGTTTTCTTTCTCGTTTGACATAGTGTGAAAGACATAGTGAGTGAGAAGTGTATACAGCTTTTAGGATGGCTGATTATAATAAATATATGTTCCTGTTATCAGTATCTCAGATGGAAACTGTCTAGTAAGATGTTTGGGGTATTGTGTTCATAAGTAGGGGAAAGGGTACAGTTGTCTAGAATAACATATATTATGTTATCCTGAATGACTACTGCACCCAGCGTCACAGACCCTGAATGTAATATCTGGTAAGACAATGTTAGCGTATCCTTGCAGGGTTATAAAGCCTAGAGACTTACACATAGCAAGTAGTTCTGATGGAAGCTAGGTCTGGCTGAAGCGGACGTAGACTTCTACAAACCCCCTCCAGCTTGTAACTTGCGACAAAGTTATTAGGCGGGACCCTGGAGAATGATTGAACTACATTATTTAAACTAGTTAATCGATGACCATCATCTGGGACAGATCTTATAACATCTGGGATAAGAGCTGAGTGTTCTAATTTGTTCTTGTTATTATTGTAACTGACTAGAACTTGTTACTTGCATGTTTTCATTATTGTAACTTTGATAAATGATTATCCTTTTTAATATGTCCTGTGAGAGTCTCCATATTTAACACATTGTATTCCAGAACCTGGTCGCTTGAGATTTTCAACAGACAACAGTTATATTTACTAAGTATCAGTTTTTCAAAGCCACTGATTCTCACTGTCTATGATCGCTGGATGATAAAGGGCAGTAATAATACATGTAAATTCAGGCTTGTTTTGCTTGTATTTCTATTGCCCTTTATATCCAGCACACAAATGGAGTGACAATCTGTGGCTTTCAAAAAAACTGTGTAGTAACTACAGTATACCCGCTACAGGTACAACAGCTTACTGTCGCATGTTACAACGCGTGCAAACGGATCGTACGTTAGTCTTAATCCAACGTCCAGTTTCAGTTGTACAATTTCAGCGTTGATTACGTTCAGTAACGCTTTGATTGTTTCATAAAAACCCGGTTTAATGCACAAACTCCGCCGTTCTATCCCATGATAATTGCAGTCTACAATCTTGTAAATCCAATGTATTCCACGTGTGCGGATATTGTATCTCAGTAAGTGCTACTTCCCATTCGCCATCGGTTTAGCCAACTTTGTCGTATAGTTAGAAATATTATTTTGCGGGAAAGTAACCGCCGAGGCTGGGTAAGGTTATGTAGAACGACTTGTCATCCATCGCTCGTCTTGTTTAGATAGTGATGAGCTTTATATGTCTTTTATCAATGATGCCGCGACCCAACTGTTAAATTTTGCGGGGTACCCGCGCCACTTGACTAATGCGTATTTTCGGCCTCTGACCGTCTTATTTTTAAAAATCTTTTCCACTTTGTAAACCCTGTTATAGTTTTTTGGTATGCTTTGAAGCTCTTCGGGGTAAAACTACCTGTTATAACTTCACCGTACAGATCTGCCAACTTATAAAGCGGCTTAAGCCCTTTAGTGTTCACACTATGTACAACAAATATCTCCTCAGAAAAACTCTGTTCGTAACCTTTCTGAAATATGTCCTTATATTTAGAAATACGGACGTGGTCACCGATTCCTAAACAAACGGGGGCTTTCATACTTCTAAAGTAATCACCGTAGGTCATTGTGAAGACACTCAATGCGTTACTGAGTCATTCACATCGTTTGGAGCGCACTTAATCGTTCTATGGTATGTGTTATTATAGCTGCGTATGAAGTCTTGTAAAACGTCTATATATCTGTAGGTATTCTTTGCCGTGAAATGGAGCCACATGCGTGTCTTTAAAGTCCTATTGAAGCGCTCTATAACAGACGCTTTCACATCGTTATTGGTCGTGAAATGCTTTATACCGTATTTTTCTAACAACTTTTTTAGGTTTCTGTTTAGAAACTCTTTACCATTATCGGTTTGTAGCTTCATCGACACAGCACCCTGCTGGTATATTTTTTCAAAAGCATTAGCGAGTGTTGCGGCGCTCTTAGCGGTCAGACTTTCAGCCCACACCCTCTTACTGAATATATCGATGACTGTTCATATGTATTTAACACCATCGTTGTATTTTGACAGATCTATCAGCGAAACCAAATCGCATTGCCACTGTTGGTTTATACCCGATACACAAATCATGTTCCTTTTATAGTTTTTTCTTGCCGGTTTGTGCAACGTGTATGCGTCTTGTTCTTGTAACCACTTTCTTACGTCGGATCTTTTAAATTTATTTTTAACCGACCCCTAATATTTATCAATGCTGCTAAAACTACCTGGTTTTAACACTGTGTAATATGCATCTTTCATCCGCTTGATTTGACGCGCTGCGTTGCGTGACATTCTGCGACTGGTGTTACGTGACACTCTTTTAAAAGCCATTATCTTTTAATACTGTTTAATATATATATATATCTTTTTATTTAAAAGCACGATAGTTTAAAATTAAGATGTCATTTTGAGTCAATACAATGACCTGTAGGTGGTTCTAATGTTCTTTTGCAGAGATTAACACGTTGTGTACATTAATAACCAGATGTTTTTGTTACAAGCATGGTAGTTCGTAGATCTAAGGATTTTGAAATTGTGCGGTCATGGGTAGTCCGTAGATCTAAGGATTTTGAAATTGTGCTGTCATCATTAATCATGCATGGTCATTAAAATCAATATGCTTTTTAAATCAGTGCCATGTGTGATGCTTCCGTGCATCTAAGAAAATGGACATGGTCATTAGTCATTATGCTTTTTAAACCTGTACCATGTATGACATATGGTACTATTTAAAAATCACACTATGTGCCATGCATGAAGTTTCAAATGGTGAATTTTTTCATCACAAGCTGGTTTGTGATACAGCTTTATTGCGTATTCTGCAACTGGTGTTACGTGACACTCTTTTTTTCAAAGCCATTATCTTTTAATACAGTTTAATATCGAACTCTATAAATGTTATATTACATTTTATATAAAAGCGACATCAAACACTCATTTAATATTAAAGGGGGAGTGCCACTGGAGAAAGGGGTGGAGCAACTGTCAGTTTGACAGAAAGGTGGTCTTTCTCTACTTATACTGTCTACCTTTAACCTTTTGACCTTATCCTATTGACTGTCGGTTTAATTACTGTAGATCTTTTAATTCAGGCTCACTGACACGCTGGAGATGGTTTTTTTTTGCCACCACTCTTCATGACCTCCCACGAAACGGCCACTTCCTGTCATTCACTTGCGATTGAATACTCACTGTGAGCTTAATTGCAAATCAATTGTGTGTTTGCACTGCAACAGTGGCATAGCATACAACAGTGACCACCAGTATACGTTGTCTGCCTGAAAAACACTCCATATCTGTGCTCAGTGTGCTGCATATATCTGTGCTCACATTGCTTTATTGTGGAGACTGGGGACCACCAGTATATTATATAGGAGGAGTACAGTGCAGAGTTTTGCTGACCAGTGACCACCAGTATTATACGTTCTCTGCCTGAAAAACGCTCCATATCTGTGCTCAGTGTGCTGCATATATCTGTGCTCACACTGCTTTATTGTGGGGACTGGGGACCACCAGTATATTATATAGGAGGAGTACAGTGCAGAGTTTTGTTGACCAGTGACCACCAGTATACGTTGTCTGCCTGAAAAACACTCCATATCTGTGCTGCATTGTAGTATATAGTAGGAGTACAGTGCATAATTTTGCTGACCACCAGTATATAATATATAGGAGTACGGTACAGAAGGCCACTGCTGTACCTGCCTCTGTGTCGTCAAGTATACTATCCATCCATACCTGTGGTGCATTTAAGTTTTGCACAGTTTGCTGACCACCTGTATATAATATATAGCATTACGATACAGTAGGCCACTGCTGTACCTACCTCTGTGTCGTCAAATATAATATCCATCCATACCTGTGGTGCATTTAAGTTTTGCACAGTTTGCTGACCACCAGTATATAATATATAGCATTACGGTACAGTAGGCCACTGCTCTACCTACCTCTGTGTCGTCATTTGTCAAGTATACTATCCATCCATACCTGTGGTGCATTTCAGTTGTGCGCAGTATATATAGTAGTAGGCCATTGCTATTGATACTGGCCTATAATTCCACACATTAAAAAATGGAGAACAAAATGTGGAGGTTAAAATAGGGAAAGATCAAGATCCACTTCCACCTCGTGCTGAAGCTGCTGCCACTAGTCATGGCCGAGACGATGAAATGCCATCAACGTCGTCTGCCAAGGCCGATGCCCAATGTCATAGTAGAGAGCATGTAAAATCCAAAAAACAAAAGTTCAGTAAATTGACCCAAAAATCAAAATTGAAAGCGTCTGATGAGAAGCGTAAACTTGCCGATATGCCATTTACGACACGGAGTGGCAAGGAACGGCTGAGGCCCTGGCCTATGTTCATGGCTAGTGGTTCAGATTCACATGAGGATGGAAGCACTCATCCTCTCGCTAGAAAAATGAAAAGACTTAAGCTGGCAAAAGCACAGCAAAGAACTGTGCGTTCTTCTAAATCACAAATCCCAAGGAGAGTCCAATTGTGTCGGATGCGATGCCTGACCTTCCCAACACTGGACGGGAAGAGCATGCGCCTTCCACCATTTTCACGCCCCCTGCAAGTGCTGGAAGGAGCACCCGCAGTCCAGTTCCTGATAGTCAAATTGAAGAGGTCACTGTTGAAGTACACCAGGATGAGGATATGGGTGTTGCTGGCCCTGGGGAGGAAATTGACAAGGAGGATTCTGATGGTGAGGTTGTTTGTTTAAGTCAGGCACCCGGGGAGACACCAGTTTTCTGTGGGACGAATATGGCCGTTGACATGCCTGGTCAAAATGCAAAAAAAATCACCTCTTCGGTGTGGAATTATTTCAACACAAATGTGGACAACAGGTGTCAAGCCGTGTGTTGCCTTTGTCAAGCTGTAATAAGTAGGGGTAAGGACGTTAACCACCTCGGAACATCCTCCCTTATACGTCACCTGCAGCGCATTCATCATAAGTCAGTGACAAAAAACTTTGGATGATAGCGGAAGCAGTCCACTGACCACTAAATCCCTACCTCTTGTAACCAAGCTCCTGCAAACCACACCACCAACTCCCTCAGTGTCAATTTCCACCTTACACACGAAAGCCAATAGTCCTGCAGGCCATGTCACTGGCAAGTCTGACGAGTCCTCTCTTGCCTGGGATTCCTCCAATGCATCCTTGAGTGTAACGCCTACTGCTGCTGGCACTGCTGTTGTTGCTGCTGGGAGTCGATCGTCATCCCAGAGGGAAGTCGGAAGACCACTTGTGCTACTTCCAGTAAGCAATTGACTGTCCAACAGTCCTTTGCGAGGAAGATGAAATATCACAGCAGTCATCCTGCTGCAAAGCGGATAACTCAGGCCTTGGCAGCCTGGGTGGTGAGAAACGTGGTTCCGGTATCCACCGTTAATTCAGAGGCAACTAGAGACTTGACTGAGGTACTGTGTTCCCGGTACCAAATACCTTCTTGGTTCCATTTCTCTAGGCAGGCGATACCGAAAATGTACACAGACGTCAGAAAAAGAGTCACCAGTGTCCTAAAAATACAGTTGTACCCAATGTCCACTTAACTACGGACATGTGGACAAGTGGAGCAGGGCAGACTCAGGACTATATGACTGTGACAGCCCACTGGGTAGATGTATTGCCTCCCGCAACAAGAACAGCAGCGGCGGCACCGGTAGCAGCATCTCGCAAATGCCAACTCGTTCCTAGGCAGGCTACGCTTTGTATCACCGCTTTCCATAAGAGGCACACAGCTGACAACCTCTTACGGAAACTGAGGAAGATCATCGCAGAATGGCTTACCCCAATTGGACTCTCCTGGGGATTTGTGACAACGCCACCAATATTGTGCGTTCATTACATTTGGGCAAATTCCAGCACGTCCCATGTTTTGCACATACATTGAATTTGGTGGTGCAGAATTATTTAAAAACGACAGGGGCGTGCAAGAGATGCTGTCGGTGGCCCGAAGAATTGCGGGCCACTTTCGGCATTCAGCCACCGCGTGCCGAAGACTGGAACACCAGCAAACACTCCTGAACCTGCCCTGCCATCATCTGAAGCAAGAGGTGGTAACGAGGTGGAATTCAACCCTCTATATGCTTCAGAGGATGGAGGAGCAGCAAAAGGCCATTCAAGCCTATACATCTGCCCACGATATAGGCAAAGGAGGGGGAATGCACCTGACTCAAGCGCAGTGGAGAATGATTTCAACGTTGTGCAACCCTTTGAACTTGCCACACGTGAAGTCAGTTCAGACACTGCCAGCCTGAGTCAGGTCATTACCCTCATCAGGCTTTTGCAGAAGAAGCTGGAGAGATTGAAGGAGGAGCTAAAACAGAGCGATTCTGCTAGGCATGTGGGACTTGTGGATGGAGCCCTTAATTTGCTTAACCAGGATTCACGGGTGGTCAATCTGTTAAAATCAAAGCACTACATTTTGGCCACCGTGCTCGATCCTAGATTTAAAACCTACGTTGTATCTCTCTTTCCGGCAGACACAAGTCTGCAGAGGTTCAAAGACCTGCTGGTGAGAAAATTGTCAAGTCAAGCCGAACGTGACCCTTCAACAGCTCCTCCTTCACATTCTCCCTCAGCTGGGGGTGCGAGGAAAAGGCTAAGAATTCCAAGCCCACCCGCTGGCAGTGATGCAGGGCAGTCTGGAGCGAGTGCTGACATCTGGTCCGGACTGAAGGACCTGCCAACGATTACTGACATGTCGTCTACTGTCACTGCATATGATTCTCTCACCATTGAAAGAATGGTGGATGATTATATGAGTGACCGCATCCAAGCAGGCACGTCAGACAGTCCGTACGTATACTGGCAGGAAAAAGAGGCAATTTGGAGGCCCTTGCAGAAACTGGCTCTATTTTACCTAAGTTGCCCCCCCTCCAGTGTGTACTCCGAAAGAGTGTTTAGTGCATCCGCTCACCTTGTCAGCAATCGGCGTACGAGGTTACTTCCAGAAAATGTGGAGAAGATGATGTCCATCAAAATGAATTATAATCAATTCCTCCGTGGAGAGATTCACCAGCAATTGCCTCTAGAAAGTACACAGGGACCTGAGATGGTAGATTCCATTGGGAACTAATTAATAATCTGTGAGGAGGGGGATGTACACAGTGAAAGGGGTGAGGAATCGGAGGATGATGATGAGGTGGACATCTTGCCTCTGTAGAGCCAGTTTGTGCAAGGAGAGATTGATTGCTTCTTTTTTGGTGGGGGCCCAAACCAACCAGTCATTTCAGTCACAGTCGTGTGGCAGACCCTGTCGCTGAAATGATAGGTTCGTTAAAGTGTGCATGTCCTGTTTATACAACATAAGGGAGGGTGGGAGGGCCCAAGGACAATTCCATCTTGCACCTCTTTTTTCTTTCATTTTTCTTTGCATCATGTGCTGTTTGGGGACAATTTTTTTGAAGGGCCATCCTGCCTGACACTGCAGTGCCGCTCCTAGATGGGCCAGGTGTTTTTGTCGGCCACTTGTGTCGCTTAGCTTAGTCACACAGCGACCTTGGTGCGCCTCTTTTTTTCTTTGCATCATGTGCTGTTTGGGGACAATGTTTTTGAAGTGCCATCCTGCCTGACTCTGCAGTGCCACTCCTAGATGGGCCAGGTGTTTGTGTCGGCCACTTGTGTCGCTTAGCTTAGTCACACAGCGACCTTTGTTGCTCCTCTTTTTTTCTTTGCATCATGTGCTGTTTGGGGACTATTTTTTTTAAGTGCCATCCTGCCTGACACTGCAGTGCCACTCCTAGATGCGCCAGGTGTTTGTGTCGGCCACTTGGGTCGTTTAGCTTAGCCATCCAGCGACCTTGGGGCAAATTTTAGGACTAAAAATAATATTGTTAAGTGTGAGGTGTTCAGAATAGACTGAAAATTAGTGGAAATTATGGTTATTGAGGTTAATAATAAGAATTTACTTACCGATAATTCTATTTCTCGTAGTCCGTAGTGGATGCTGGGGACTCCGTAAGGACCATGGGGAATAGCGGCTCCGCAGGAGACTGGGCACAAAAGTAAAGCTTTAGGACTACCTGGTGTGCACTGGCTCCTCCCCCTGTGACCCTCCTCCAAGCCTCAGTTAGGATATTGTGCCCGGACGAGCGTACACAATAAGGAAGGATTTTGAATCCCAGGTAAGACTCATACCAGCCACACCAATCACACCGTATAACTTGTGATCTAAACCCAGTTAACAGCATGATAACAGAGGAGCCTCTAGAAAAGATGGCTCACTACAGCAATAACCCGATTTTTGGTAACAATAACTATGTACCAGTATTGCAGACAATCCGCACTTGGGATGGGCGCCCAGCATCCACTACGGACTACGAGAAATATAATTATCGGTGAGTAAATTCTTATTTTCTCTGACGTCCTAGTGGATGCTGGGGACTCCGTAAGGACCATGGGGATTATACCAAAGCTCCCAAACGGGCGGGAGAGTGCGGATGACTCTGCATCACCGAATGAGAGAACTCCAGGTCCTCCTCAGCCAGGGTATCAAATTTGTAGAATTTTACAAACGTATACAGAGCTGCTCTGCAAAGTTGTAAAGCCGAGACCCCTCGGGCAGCCGCCCAAGATGAGCCCACCTTCCTTGTGGAGTGGGCATTTACAGATTTTTGGCTGTGGCAGGCCTGCCACAGAATGTGCAAGCTGAATTGTACTACAAATCCAACGAGCAATAGTCTGCTTAGAAGCAGGAGCACCCAGCTTGTTGGGTGCATACAGGATAAACAGCGAGTCAGATTTTCTGACTCCAGCCGACCTGGAAACATATATTTTCAGGGCCCTGACAACGTCTAGCAACTTGGAGTCCTCCAAGTCCCTAGTAGCCGCAGGCACCACAATAGGTTGGTTCAGGTAAAACGCTGAAACCACCTTAGGGAGAAACTGAGGACGAGTCCTCAATTCCGCCCTGTCCGAATGGAAAATCAGATAAGGGCTTTTACAGGATAAAGCCGCCAATTCTGACACGCGCCTGGCCCAGGCCAGGGCCAACAGCATGACCACTTTCCATGTGAGATATTTTAACTCCACAGATTTAAGTGGTTCAAACCAATGTGACTTTTGGAACCCAAAAACTACATTGAGATCCCAAGGTGCCACTGGAGGCACAAAAGGAGGCTGTATATACTAGAGATGAGCGGGTTCGGTTCCTCTGAATCCGAACCCGCCCGAACTTCATGTTTTTTTACACGGGTCCGAGCGACTCGGATCTTCCCGCCTTGCTCGGTTAACCCGAGCGCGCCCGAACGTCATCATCACGCTGTCGGATTCTCGCGAGGCTCGGATTCTATCGCGAGACTTGGATTCTATATAAGGAGCCGCGCGTCGCCGCCATTTTCACACGTGCATTGAGATTGATAGGGAGAGGACGTGGCTGGCGTCCTCTCCGTTTAGAAATAGATAGGAGAGTGAGAGTGAGACACTTCATTTACTGGAGCTTAGGAGGTGTACTCAGAGAGTGCAGAATTTTGCTGATAGTAGTTAGTTTAGTTATACTAGTGACTGACCAGTGACCACCAGTGCAGTTTTATTATTATTATTTAATATAATCCGTTCTCTGCCTGAAAAAAACGATACACAGTGACTCAGTCACATACCATATCTGTGCTCAGCCCAGTGTGCTGCATCATCTATGTATAATATCTGACTGTGCTCACACAGCTTAATTGTGGGGGAGACTGGGGAGCAGTTTGTTTGTTATAGGTTATAGCAGGAGCCAGGAGTACATATTAAAATTAAACAGTGCACACTTTTGCTGCCAGAGTGCCACTGCCAGTGTGACTGACCAGTGACCTGACCACACTGACCACCAGTATAGTATACTATATTGTGATTGTCTGCCTGAAAAAGTTAAACACTCGTCGTGTGACTTGTGTGGTGTTTTTTTATTCTATAAAAAACTCATTCTGCTGACAGACAGTGTCCAGCAGGTCCGTCATTATATAATATATACCTGTCCGGCTGCAGTAGTGATATATATATATTTTTTATATCATTATTTATCATCCAGTCGCAGCAGACACAGTACGGTAGTTCACGGCTGTAGCTACCTCTGTGTCGGCACTCGGCAGTCCATCCATAATTGTATACCACCTACCCGTGTTTTTTTTTTCTTTCTTCTTTATACATACTACATCTCATTATCATCCAGTCTATATTAGCAGCAGACACAGTACAGTACGGTAGTCCACGGCTGTAGCTACCTCTGTGTCGGCACTCGGCAGTCCATCCATAATTGTATACCACCTACCCGTGGATTTTTTTTCTTTCTTCTTTATACATACTACATCTCATTATCAACCAGTCTATATTAGCAGCAGACACAGTACAGTACGGTAGTCCACGGCTGTAGCTACCTCTGTGTCAGCACTCGGCAGTCCATCCATAATTGTATACCACCTACCCGTGGTTTTTTTTTTCTTTCTTCTTTATACATACTACATCTCATTATCATCCAGTCTATATTAGCAGCAGACACAGTACGTTAGTCCACGGCTGTAGCTACCTCTGTGTCGGCACTCGGCAGTCCATCCATAATTGTATACCACCTACCCGTGTTTTTTTTTCTTTCTTCTTTATACATACTACATCTCATTATCATCCAGTCTATATTAGCAGCAGACACAGTACGTTAGTCCACGGCTGTAGCTACCTCTGTGTCGGCACTCGGCAGTCCATCCATAATTGTATACCACCTACCCGTGTTTTTTTTTTTCTTTCTTCTTTATACATACTACATCTCATTATCAACCAGTCTATATTAGCAGCAGACACAGTACGGTAGTCCACGGCTGTAGCTACCTCTGTGTCGGCACTCGGCAGTCCATCCATAATTGTATACCACCACCTACCCGTGGTTTTTTTTCTTTCTTCTTTATACATACTACATCTCATTATCATCCAGTCTATATTAGCAGCAGACACAGTACGGTAGTCCACGGCTGTAGCTACCTCTGTGTCGGCACTCGGCAGTCCATCCATAATTGTATACCACCTACCCGTTTTTTTTTTCTTTCTTCTTTATACATACTACATCTCATTATCATCCAGTCTATATTAGCAGCAGACACAGTACGTTAGTCCACGGCTGTAGCTACCTCTGTGTCGGCACTCGGCAGTCCATCCATAATTGTATACCACCTACCCGTGGTTTTTTTTTTCTTTCTTCTTTATACATACTACATCTCATTATCATCCAGTCTATATTAGCAGCAGACACAGTACAGTACGGTAGTCCACGGCTGTAGCTACCTCTGTGTCGGCACTCAGCAGTCCATCCATAATTGTATACCACCTACCCGTGGTTTTTTTTTTCTTTCTTCTTTATACATACTACATCTCATTATCATCCAGTCTATATTAGCAGCAGACACAGTACGGTAGTCCACGGCTGTAGCTACCTCTGTGTCGGCACTCGGCAGTCCATCCATAATTGTATACCACCTACCCGTGGTTTTTTTTTTCTTTCTTCTTTATACATACTACATCTCATTATCAACCAGTCTATATTATACTGTTTGGGGAGTGTTTTTTGGAAGGGCCATCCTGCGTGACACTGCAGTGCCACTCCTAGATGGGCACGGTGTTTGTGTCGGCCACTAGGGTCGCTTATCTTACTCACACAGCTACCTCATTGCGCCTCTTTTTTTCTTTGCGTCATGTGCTGTTTGGGGAGGGTTTTTTGGAAGGGACATCCTGCGTGACACTGCAGTGCCACTCCTAGATGGGCCCGGTGTTTGTGTCGGCCACTAGGGTCGCTTATCTTACTCACACAGCTACCTCATTGCGCCTCTTTTTTTCTTTGCGTCATGTGCTGTTTGGGGAGGGTTTTTTGGAAGGGACATCCTGTATGACACTGCAGTGCCACTCCTAGATGGGCCCGGTGTTTGTGTCGGCCACTAGGGTCGCTTATCTTACTCACACAGCTACCTCATTGCGCCTCTTTTTTTCTTTGCGTCATGTGCTGTTTGGGGAGGGTTTTTTGGAAGGGACATCCTGCGTGACACTGCAGTGCCACTCCTAGATGGGCCAGGTGTTTGTGTCGGCCACTAGGGTCGCTTAGCTTAGTCATCCAGCGACCTCGGTGCAAATTTTAGGACTAAAAATAATATTGTGAGGTGTGAGGTATTCAGAATAGACTGAAAATTAGTGGAAATGATGGTTTTTGAGGTTAATAATACTTTGGGATCAAAATGACCCCCAAATTCTATGATTTAAGCTGTTTTTTAGGTTTTTTGGAAAAAAACACCCGAATCCAAAACACTCCCGAATCCGACAAAAAAAATTCGGTGAGGTTTTGCCAAAACGCGGTCGAACCCAAAACACGGCCGCGGAACCGAACCCAAAACCCGAAAAATTTCCGGCGCTCATCTCTAGTATATACAGTACCCCTTTTACAAACGTCTGAACTTCAGGGACTGAAGCTAGTTCTTTTTGGAAGAAAATTGACAGGGCCGAAATTTAAACCTTAATGGACCCCAATTTCAGGCCCATAGACACTCCTGTTTGCAGGAAATGTAGGAATCGACCCAGTTGAAATTCCTCCATCGGGCCTTACTGGCCTCGCACCACGCAACATATTTTCGCCAAATGCGGTGATAATGTTTTGCGGTTACATGCTTCCTGGCTTTGATCAGGATAGGGATGACTTCATCCGGAATGCCTTTTTCCTTCAGGATCCGGCGTTCAACCGCCATGCCGTCAAACGCAGCCGCGGTAAGTCTTGGAACAGACAAGGTCCTTGCTGGAGCAGGTCCCTTCTTAGAGGTAGAGGCCACGGATCCTCCGTGAGCATCTCTTGAAGTTCCGGTTACCAAGTCCTTCTTGGCCAATCCGGAGCCACGAATATAGTGCTTACTCCTCTCCATCTTATAATTCTCAGTACCTTGGGTATGAGAGGCAGAGAAGGGAACACATACACTGACTGGTACACCCACGGTGTTACCAGAGCGTCTACAGCTATTGCCTGAGGGTCCCTTGACCTGGCGCAATACCTGTAGAGTTTTTCCCAACGGTTTATAATCATGTGGAAGACTTTTGGGTGAAGTCCCCACTCTCCCGGGTGGAGGTCGTGTCTGCTGAGGAAGTCTGCTTCCCAGTTGTCCACTCCCGGAATGAATACTGCTGACAGTGCTATCACATGATTTTCCGCCCAGCGAAGAATCCTTGCAGCTTCTGTCATTGCCCTCCTGCTTCTTGTGCCACCCTGTTTACGTGGGTGACTGCCGTGATGTTGTCCGACTGGATCAACACCGGCTTACCTTGAAGCAGAGGTCTTGCTAAGCTTAGAGCATTGTAAATGGCCCTTAGCTTCAGGATATTTATGTGAAGTGATGTCTCCAGGCTTGACCATAAGCCCTGGAAATTCCTTCCCTGTGTGACTGCTCCCCAGCCTCGCAGGCTGGCATCCGTGGTCACCAGGACCAAGTCCTGAATGCCAAATCTGCGGCCCTCTAGAAGATGAGCACTCTGCAACCACCACAGGAGGGACACCCTTGTCCTTGGTGACAGGATTATCCGCTGATGCATCTGAAGATGCGACCCGGACCATTTGTCCAGCAGGTCCCACTGGAAAGTTCTTGCGTGGAATCTGCCGAATGGGATTGCTACGTAGGAAGCCACCATTTTTCCCAGAACCCTTGTGCATTGATACACTGAGACTTGGCTCGGTTTTAGGAGGTTCCTGACTAGCTCGGATAACTCCCTGGCTTTCTCCTCCGGGAGAAACACCTTTTTCTGGACTGTGTCCAGGATCATCCCTAGGAACAGAAGACGAGTCGTCGGAACCAGCTGCGATTTTGGAATATTGAGAATCCAACCGTGCTGCCGCAACACTACCTGAGATAGTGCTACACCGACCTCCAACTGTTCTATGGATCTTACCCTTATCAGGAGATCGTCCAAGTAAGGGATAACTAAAACTCCCTTCCTTCGAAGGAGTATCATCATTTCGGCCATTACCTTGGTAAAGACCCGGGGTGCCGTGGACCATCCAAACGGCAGCGTCTGAAACTGATAGTGACAGTTCTGTACCACAAACCTGAGGTACCCTTGGTGAGAAGGGTAAATTGGGACATGAAGGTAAGCATCCTTGATGTCCAGAGACACCATGTAGTCCCCTTCTTCCAGGTTCGCAATCACTGCTCTGAGTGACTCCATCTTGAATTTGAACTTCTGTATGTAAGTGTTCAAAGATTTTAGATTTAAAATCGGTCTCACCGAGCCGTCCGGCTTCGGTACCACAACAGTGTGGAATAATACCCCTTTCCCTGTTGCAGGAGGGGTACCTTGATTATTACCTGCTGGGAATACAGCTTGTGAATGGCTTCCAAAACTGCCTCCCTGTCGGAGGGAGATGTCGGTAAAGCCGACTTTAGCAAACGGCGAGGGGGAGACGTCTCGAATTCCAATTTGTACCCCTGAGATACCACCTGAAGGATCCAGGGGTCTACTTGCAAGTGAGCCCACTGCGCGCTGAAATTCTTGAGACGGGCCCCCCCCCCGTGCCTGAGTCCGCTTGTAAAGCCCCAGCTTCATGCTGAGGGCTTGGCAGAGGCCGGAGAGGGCTTCTGTTCCTGGGAACTGGCTGATTTCTGCAGCCTTTTTCCTCTCCCTCTGTCACGGGGCAGAAATGAGGAACCTTTTGCCCGCTTGCCCTTATGGGAACAAAAGGACTGCGCCTGATAATACGGCGTCTTCTTATGTTGAGAGGCGACCTGGGGTAAAAACGTGGATTTCCCAGCTGTTGCCGTGGCCACCAGGTCTGAAAGACCGACCCCAAATAACTCCTCCCCTTTATAAGGCAATACTTCCATATGCCGTTTGGAATCCGCATCACCTGACCACTGTTGTGTCCATAACCCTCTTCTGGCAGAAATGGACAACGCACTTACTCTTGATGCCAGTTGGCAAATATTCCGCTGTGCATCACGCATATATAGAAATGCATCTTTTAAATGCTCTATAGGCAATAATATACTGTCCCTATCTAGGGTATCAATATTCTCAGTCAGGGAATCCGACCACGCCAACCCAGCACTGCACATCCAGGCTGAGGCGATTGCTGGTCGCAGTATAACACCAGTATGTGTGTAAATACATTTTAGGATACCCTCCTGCTTTCTATCAGCAGGATCCTTAAGGGCGGCCATCTCAGGAGAGGGTAGAGCCCTTGTTTTCACAAGCGTGTGAGCGCTTTATCCACCCTAGGGGGTGTTTCCCAACGCACCCTAACCTCTGGCGGGAAAGGATATAATGCCAATAACTTTTTTGAAATTATCAGTTTTTATCGGGGGAAACCCACGCTTCATCACACACCTCATTTAATTTCTCAGATTCAGGAAAACTACAGGTAGTTTTTCCTCACCGAACATAATACCCCTTTTGGTGGTACTCGTATTATCAGAAATGTGTAAAACATTTTTCATTGCCTCAATCATGTAACATGTGGCCCTACTGGAAGTCACATTTGTCTCTTCACCGTCGACACTGGAGTCAGTATCCGTGTCGGCGTCTGTATCTGCCATCTGAGGTAACGGGCGCTTTAGAGCCCCTGACGGCCTATGAGACGTCTGGACAGGCACAAGCTGAGTAGCCGGCTGTCTCATGTCAACCACTATCTTTTGTAAAGAGCTGACACTGTTAATTCCTTCCAACAGTTCACCCACTCAGGTGTCGACCCCCTAGGGGGTGACATCCCTATTACAGGCAATTTGCTCCGCCTCCTCATCATTTTCCTCCTCATACATGTCGACACAAACGTACCGACACACAGCACACACACAGGGAATGCTCTGATAGAGGACAGGACCCCACTAGCCCTTTTGGGAGACAGAGGGAGAGTATGCCAGCACACACCAGAGCGCTATATATATACAGGGATAACCTTATATAAGTGTTTTTCCCCTTATAGCTGCTGTATTGTTAATACTGCGCCTAATTAGTGCCCCCCTCTCTTTTTTAACCCTTTCTGTAGTGTAGTGACTGCAGGGGAGAGCCAGGGAGCTTCCCTCCAACGGAGCTGTGAGGGAAAATGGCGCCAGTGTGCTGAGGAGATAGGCTCCGCCCCTTTTTCGCAGACTTTTCTCCTGCTTTTTTATGGATTCTGGCAGGGGTTAAAATTCATCCATATAGCCCTGGGGGCTATATGTGATGTATTTTCGCCAGCCAAGTGTTTTTATTGCTGCTCAGGGCGCCCCCCCCCTAGCGTCCTGCACCCTCAGTGACCGAAGTGTGAAGTGTGCTGAGGAGCAATGGCGCACAGCTGCAGTGCTGTGCGCTACCTTGGTGAAGACAGGATGTCTTCTGCCGCCGATTTTCCGGACCTCTTCTTGTTTCTGGCTCTGTAAGGGGGCCGGCGGCGCGGCTCTGGGACCGGACTCCATCTGGAGCTAATGGTGTCCAGTAGCCTAAGAAGCCCAATCCACTCTGCACGCAGGTGAGTTCGCTTCTTCTCCCCTTAGTCCCTCGATGCAGTGAGCCTGTTGCCAGCAGGTCTCACTGAAAATAAAAAACCTAAAACTAAACTTTTCACTAAGTAGCTCAGGAGAGCCACCTAGTGTGCACCCTTCTCGTTCGGGCACAAAAATCTAACTGAGGCTTGGAGGAGGGTCATAGGGGGAGGAGCCATTGCACACCAGGTAGTCCTAAAGCTTTACTTTTGTGCCCAGTCTCCTGCGGAGCCGCTATTCCCCATGGTCCTTACGGAGTCCCCAGCATCCACTAGGACGTCAGAGAAAATACTATGGGATCAAAATGACCCCCAAACTCTATGATTTAAGCTGTTTTTGAGGGTTTTTTGTTAAAAAAACACCCAAATTCAAAACACACCCGAATCCGACAAAAAAATTTCAGGGAGGTTTTGCCAAAACACGTCCGAATCCAAAACACGGCCACGGAACCGAATCCAAAACCAAAGCACAAAACCCGAAAAATTTCCGGTGCACATCACTAGTTGTAACTGGAAAACCTGCCTGAGAGTCCTTATTTCAAGTACCCCTGTTACAAATATATATGATGTGTGTATATGTTATGTCTTAGAGGCTGAGCACAGGTTCTCAAACTCGGTCCTCAGGACTCCACACGGTGCATGTTTTGCAGGTCTCCTCACAGAATCGCAAGTGAAATAATTAGCTGCACCTGTGGGCCTTTTAAAATGTGTCAGTGAGTAATTAATACACCTGTGCACCTGCTGGGTTACCTGCAAAACATGCACTGTGTGGGGTCCTGAGGACCGAGTTTGAGAACCTCTGTCTTAGAGAAAATGCCTAGTCTTGTAATACATTGCATTGTCCTGCTTTACTATGGGGCTGTCACCACTTCAGGAGCAGAAGGAGTTAATGCAATCAGGAAGTGAGAGAGAGGCTCTGTGTGAGCTCAGACTGGAGGACATGGATTAGGGGAAGGAGGGGGGAGGAGAAGCTTCCTGTGTGTGTGGAGAGAGGAGCAGGAGTGAGGACGCTGGTGCAGGGCTTGTTTTTCACACATCAGCTGCTTGTTTTTATTTTAAAGTTAGCAACATTGGACACAACACATTTCAGTGGAGGCTGCGGGAGAGGAGGTGACTGTGACCGGCAATGAGGTGAGCGATGTGCCTGGTGTATGAGAGACGTCTGTGGGCACCATATATGGTATGTGTGACACGTGGGGATCTAAGGCCTTATTCAGACCTGATCCAAAAGCAAAATCTTTCTCTAATGGGCAAAACCATGTGCACTGCAGGTGGGGGAGATGTAACATGTGCAGAGAGAGTTAGATTTGGGTGGGTTATACTGTTTCTGTGCAGGGTAAATACTGGCTGATTTATTTTTACACTGCAATTAAGATTTCAATTTGAACACACCCCACCCAAATCTAACTCTCTCTGCACATGTTACATTTTCCCCACCTGCACTGCACTATGATTTTGCCCATTAGAGAGATATTTTGCTGTTGCAGTCAGGTCTGAATTAGGCCCCTTATGCAGTAAGGATTGCTATTTCTGATATAAAGCAGATTCTGCGATCAAATAGTTGCCGCCCAGCAATTGAGAAAAAACACCCATTGCAGAAACTGTGACTGCATCGCAATATGCAGCTGATCGCAGAACCATGCGCAATTACCGGAACATGGAAGATTTTTCCTATCTGCGCCAGGTAAGGTCGGCTACAATTCTTGTGACACAAGAGGCTGGACGTGGTCATCGCTGACGTCAGAGGCCCTCCTTAAAAACTCCTGGGACGCCTGCGTATTCTCACACACCCCCAGAAAATGGCAGGTTTCCACCCAGAAACGCTGGCTTCCTGTCAGTCAAATAGCGTCTGCATGTGATCACGATGTGTACGCATTTTCTGTCGCTATTATTACTCGCACGTGCACAATGCAAACACTGCTCATGCGCAGCCGTTCCAGAATAAGCCGGATTGTGATTTGATAATTTTGCAATCCTTATTGAATAAGGTCCTTGGATGGAAGGTGGGCGAGCGGGGGATGGGGGATGGGGATGACCCTGCGGTGTAATACACAGCGCTCATTATATTTATACAGGTAGCATCATATACCGGCATATATATTGTGTATATTATATATACAGATGTAGCCATGATCATCGTTGTGTATCGTGGCAGTGATGTTGTGACAAGTGTGCCCACTGCGTACACATGCACACACCATGTTACCCTATGGAGCTAACACCCGCTGCAATCAGTATCACAGCGGCGCGGTCACACTATGCAGCAATGCGTGCTCATGTGTGAATGCATCACGGTATAGATGAGCGTGGCTACATCTGTAGTATAGGTGTATATAGGGAGAGAAAGCTATATCTGTATCCTATCGTGTATAACCTAGGACAGCGTCCCTGCTGTATAATAACACTGCACATCATACATATACAGTATATATAGAGATAGATGTTATTGGTATATAGTCCCTAGTGTATCATGTGTATAACCTAGGACAGTATCCCTGCTGTATAATAACACTGCACATTATACATATACAGTATATATAGAGATAGATGTTATTGGTATATAGTCCCTAGTGTATCATGTGTATAACCTAGGACAGCGTCCCTGCTGTATAATAACACTGCACATTATACATATACAGTGTATATAGAGATAGATGTTATTGGTATATAGTCCCTAGCGTATCATGTGTATAGCCTAGGACAGCGTCCCTGCTGTATAATAACACTGCACATTATACATATACAGTATATATAGAGAGAGATGTTATTGGTATATAGTCCCTAGTGTATCATGTATATAACCTAGGACAGCGTCCCTGCTGTATAATAACACTGCACATTATACATATACAGTATATATAGAGATAGATGTTATTGGTATATAGTCCCCAGTGTATCATGTGTATAACCTAGGACAGAGTCCCTGCTGTATAATAACACTGCACATTATACATATACAGTATATATAGAGATAGATGTTATTGGTATATAGTCCCCAGCGTATCGTGTATATAACCTAGGACAGAGTCCCTGCTGTATAATAACACTGCACATTATACATATACAGTATATATAGAGATAGATGTTATTGGTATATAGTCCCTAGCGTATCATGTATATAACCTAGGACAGAGTCCCTGCTGTATAATAACACTGCACATTATACATATACAGTATATATAGAGATAGATGTTATTGGTATATAGTCCCCAGCGTATCGTGTATATAACCTAGGACAGAGTCCCTGCTGTATAATAACACTGCACATTATACATATACAGTATATATAGATATAGATGTTATTGGTATATAGTCCCTAGCGTATCATGTATATAACCTAGGACAGCGTCCCTGCTGTATAATAACACTGCACATTATACATATACAGTATATATAGAGATAGATGTTATTGGTATATAGTCCCTAGTGTATCATGTGTATAACCTAGGACAGCGTCCCTGCTATATAATAACACTGCACATTATACATATACAGTACACTATCAGTGGCACATGCAGGGTAGTTTCCTAGTACCTGGGAACCCCCCTGATGAGCTGAATTTTCTATTTTTGAGACGGGGAGACAGCTGTGTCTGTCTCAGCTAAATGCTGCGATCGCGAATGCGACCATGAAACTGCTGCAGCAACAGAGAGATACTGTATGTATAGTTGTTCTCTTCTTACAGGATGTCCGGGGGAAAGCTGCTGCCTGCGTATGCTCGGACACAGGAGCTCCCTCCGTTCTCACACTGCTGCTTCCTACCCCTGGTGAGGTATACAGTATGCATACTGTACAATTGCGTGTATGTATATGTGTAGTTATGTAAGTATGTGTGTGTGTGTGTGTGTGTGTGTATATATATATATATATATATATATAATATATATATAAATAAATAAATAAAGTGATGAGCGGGTTCGGTTTCGGAAACCGAACTCCCCCGAACTTTACCTTTTTTTACACGGGTCCGAGCCATACTCGGATTCTCCCGTATGGCTCGGCTAACCCGAGCGCGCCCGAACGTCATCATCCCGCTGTCGGATTCTTGCGAGATTCGGATTCTATATAAGCAGCCGCGCGTCGCCGCCATTTTCACACGTGCATTGAGATTGATAGGGAGAGGACGTGGCTGGCGTCCTCTCCGCGAGACAGTTGATCTGATAGCTTTACTTGTTAAATTATTTTTCTCTAACGTCCTAAGTGGATGCTGGGGACTCCGTAAGGACCATGGGGAATAGCGGCTCCGCAGGAGTCTGGGCACATCTAAAGAAAGCTTTAGGACCACCTGGTGTGCACTGGCTCCTCCCCCTATGACCCTCCTCCAAGCCTCAGTTAAATCTCTGTGCCCGAACGAGAAGGGTGCACACTAGGGGCTCTCCTGAGCTTCTTAGTGAAAGTTTTAGTTTAGGTTTGTTATTTTCAGTGAGACCTGCTGGCAACAGGCTCACTGCATCGAGGGACTAAGGGGAGAAGAAGCGAACTCACCTGCGTGCAGAGTGGATTGGGCTTCTTGGCTACTGGAAATTAGCTCCAGAGCGAGATCACAGGCCCAGCTTGGATGGGTCCCAGAGCCGCGCCGCCGGCCCCCTTACAGAGCCAGAAGGCAGAAGAGGTCCGGAAAATCGGCGGCAGAAGACGTCCTGTCTTCAACAAGGTAGCGCACAGCACTGCAGCTGTGCGCCATTGCTCTCAGCACACTTCACACTCCGGTCACTGAGGGTGCAGGGCGCTGGGGGGGGGGGGCGCCCTGAGAAGCACTAAAAAACACCTTGGATGGCAAAAAATGCATCACATATAGCTCCTGGGCTATATGGATGCATTTAACCCCTGCCAGAATACATAGAAAAACGGGAGATAAGGCCGCCGATAAGGGGGCGGAGCCTATATCCTCAGCACACCACTGGCGCCATTTTCCCTCACAGCTCCGTTGGAGGGAAGCTCCCTGTCTCTCCCCTGCAGTCACTACACTACAGAAAGGGTTAAAAAAGAGAGGGGGGGCACTAATTAAGCGCAGTATTAAAGATACAGCAGCTATAAGGGGAAAAACACTTATATAAGGTTATCCCTGTATATATATATATAGCGCTCTGGTGTGTGCTGGCAAACTCTCCCTCTGTCTCCCCAAAGGGCTAGTGGGGTCCTGTCCTCTATCAGAGCATTCCCTGTGTGTGTGCTGTGTGTCGGTACGTTTGTGTCGACATGTATGAGGAGAAAAATGATGTGGAGACGGAGCAGATTGCCTGTAATAGTGATGTCACCCCCTAGGGGGTCGACACCTGAGTGGATGAACTGTTGGAAGGAATTACGTGACAGTGTCAGCTCTGTATAAAAGACTGTGGTTGACATGAGACAGCCGGCTACACAGCTTGTGCCTGTCCAGACGTCTCATAGGCCGTCAGGGGCTCTAAAGCGCCCGTTACCTCAGATGGCAGATATAGACGGCGACACGGATACTGCCTCCAGTGTCGACGGTGAAGAGACAAATGTGACTTCCAGTAGGGCCACACGTTACATGATTGAGGCAATGAAAAATGTTTTACACATTTCTGATAATACGAGTACCACCAAAAAAGGGGTATTATGTTCGGTGAGGAAAAACTACCTGTAGTTTTCCTGAATCTGAGAAATTAAATGAACTGTGTGATGATGCGTGGGTTTCCCCCGATAACAACTGATAATTTCTAAAATGTTATTGGCATTATATCCTTTCCCGCCAGAGGTTAGGGTGCGTTGGGAAACACCCCCTAGGGGGGATAAAGCGCTCACACGCTTGTAAGGGCTCTACCCTCTCCTGAGATGGCCGCCCTTAAGGATCCTGCTGATAGAAAGCAGGAGGGTATCCTAAAATGTATTTACACACATACTGGTGTTATACTGCGACCAGCAATAGCCTCAGCCTGGATGTGCAGTGCTGGGTTGGCATGGTCGGATTCCCTGACTGAAAATATTGATACCCTAGATTGGGACAGTATATTTTTGCCTATAGAGCATTTAAAAGATGCATTTCTATATATGCGTGATGCACAGCGGAATATTTGCCGACTGGCATCAAGTCTAAGTGCGTTGTCCATTTCTACCAGTAGAGGGTTATGGACACGTCAGTGGTCAGGTGATGCGTATTCCAAACGGCATTTGGAAGTATTGCCTTATTAAGGGGAGGAGTTATTTGGGGTCGGTCTTTCAGACCTGGTGGCCACGGCAACAGCTGGGAAATCCACGTTTGTACCCCAGGTCGCCTCTCAACATGAGAAGACGCCGTATTATCAGGCGCAGTCTTTTCGTGGACAAGGGGCAAAAAGGTTCCTCATTTCTGCCCCGTGACAGAGGGAGAGGAAGAAGGCTGCAGAAATCAGCCAGTTCCCAGGAACAGAAACCCTCTCCCGCCTCTGCCAAGCCCTCAGTATGACGCTGGGGCTTTACAAGCAGAATCAGGCACGGTGGGGGGCCCGTCTCAATAAATTTCAGCGCAGTGGGCTCACTCGCAAGTAGACCCCTGGATCCTTCAGGTGATATCTCAGGGGTACAAATTAGAATTCGAGACGTCTCCCCCTCGCTGTTTCCTAAAGTCAGCTTTACCGATGTCTCCTTCTGACACGGAGACAGTTTTGGAAGCCATTCACAAGCTGTATTCCCAGCAGGTGATAATCAAGGTACCCCTCCTGCAACAGGAAACGGGGTATTATTCCACACTGTTGTGGTACCGAAGCCAGACGGCTCGGTGAGACCGATTCTAAATCTAAAATCTTTGAACACTTACATACAGAGGTTAAAATTCAAGATTGAGTCACTCAGAGCAGTGATTGAGAACCTGGAAGAAGGGGACTACATGATGTCTCGGGACATAAAGGATGCTTACCTTCATGTCAAAATCTACCCTTCTCACCAAGGGTACCTCAGGTTTATGGTACAGAACTGTCACTATCAGTTCAGACGCTGCCGTATGGATGGTCCACGGCACCCCGGGTCTTTACCAAGGTAATGGTCGAAATTTATGATATTCCTTCGAAGGAAGGGAATTTTAGTTATCCCTTACTTGGACGATTCCCTGATAAGGGTAAGATCCAGGGAACAGTTGGAGGTCGGTGTAGCACTATCTCAGGTAGTGTTTGCGACAGCACGATTGGATTCTCAATATTCCAAAATCGCAGCTGGTTCCGACGACTTGTCTTCTGTTCCGAGGGATGATCCTGGACACAGTCCAGAAAAAGGTGTTTCTCCCGGAGGAGAAAGCTAGGGAGTTATCCGAGCTAGTCAGGAACCTCCTAAAACCGAGCCAAGACTCAGTGCATCAATGCACAAGGGTTCTGGGTAAAAATGGTGGCTTCCTACGAAGCAATCCCATTCGGCAGATTCCACGCAAGAACTTTCCAGTGGGACCTGCTGGACAAATGGTCCGGGTCGCATCTTCAGATGCATCAGCGGATAACCCTGTCATCAAGGACAAGGGTATCCCTCCTGTGGTGGTTGCAGAGTGCTCATCTTCTAGAGGGCCGCAGATTCGGAATTCAGGACTGGGTCCTGGTGACCACGGATGCCAGCCTGCGAGGCTGGGGAGCAGTCACACAGGGAAGGAATATCCAGGGCTTATGGTCAAGCCTGGAGACATCACTTCACATAAATATCCTGAAACCAAGGGACATTTACAATGCTCTAAGCTTAGCAAGACCTCTGCTTCAAGGTCAGCCGGTGTTGATCCAGTCGGACAACATCATGGCAGTCACCCACGTAAACAGACAGGGTGGCACAAGAAGCAGGAGGGCAATGGCAGAAGCTGCAAGGATTCTTCGCTGGGCGGAAAATCATGTGATAGCACTGTCAGCAGTATTCATTCCGGGAGTGGACAACTGGGAAGCAGATTTCCTCAGCACGACCTCCACCCGGGAGAGTGGGGACTTCACCCAGAAGTCTTCCACATGATTGTGAACCGTTGGGAAAAACCAAAGGTGGACATGATGGCGTCCCGTCTCAGCAAAAAACTAGACAGATATTGCGCCAGGTCAAGGGACCCTCAGGCAATAGCTGTAGACGCTCTGGTAACACCGTGGGTGTACCAGTCAGTGTATGTGTTCCCTCCTCTGCCTCTCATACCCAAGGTACTGAGATTGATAAGATGGAGAGGAGTAAGCACTATATTCGTGGCTCCGGATTGGCCAAGAAGGACTTGGTAACCGGAACTTCAAGAGATGCTCACGGAGGATCCGTGGCCTCTACCTCTAAGAAGGGACCTGCTCCAGCAAGGACCCTGTCTGTTCCAAGACTTACCGCGGCTGCGTTTGACGGCGTGGCGGTTGAACGCCGGATCCTGAAGGAAAAAAGGCATTCCGGATGAAGTCGTCCCTATCCTGATCAAAGCCAGGAAGGATGTAACCGCAAAACATTATCACCGCATTTGGCGAAAATATGTTGCGTGGTGCGAGGCCAGTAAGGCCCGACGGAGGAAATTCAACTGGGTCGATTCCTACATTTCCTGCAAACAGGAGTGTCTATGGGCCTGAAATTGGGGTCCATTAAGGTTCAAATTTCGGCTCTGTCAATTTTCTTCCAAAAAGAACTAGCTTCAGTCCCTGAAGTTCAGACGTTTGTAAAAGGGGTACTGCATATACAGCCTCCTTTTGTGCCTCCAGTGGCACTTTGGGATATCAATGTAGTTTTGGGTTCCAAAAGTCACATTGGTTTGACCCACTTAAATCTGTGGAGTTAAAATATCTCACATGGAAAGTGGTCATGCTGTTGGCCCTGGCCTGGGCCAGGCGCGTGTCAGAATTGGCGGCTTTATCCTGTAAAAGCCCTTATCTGATTTTCCATTCGGATAGGGCGGAATTGAGGACTCGTCCTCAGTTTCTCCCTAAGGTGGTTTCAGCGTTCACCTGAACCAACCTATTGTGGTGCCTGCGGCTACTAGGGACTTGGAGGATTCCAAGTTGATAGACGTTGTCAGGGCCCTGAAAATATATGTTTCCAGGACGGCTGGAGTCAGGAAATCTGACTCGCTGTTTATCCTGTATGCACCCAACAAGTTGGGTGCTCCTGCTTTTAAGCAGACTATTGCTCGTTGGATTTGTAGTACAATTCAGCTTGCACATTCTGTGGCAGGCCTGCCACAGCCAAAAATCTGTAAATGCCCACTCCGCAAGGAAGGTGGGCTCATCTTGGGCGGCTGCCCGAGGGGTCTCGGCTTTACAACTTTGCCGAGCAGCTACTTGGTCAGGAGCAAATACGTTTGTAAATTCTACAAAAATGGATACCCTGGCTGAGGAGGACCTGGAGTTCTCTCATTTGGTGCTGCAGAGTAATCCGCACTCTCCCGCCCGTTTGGGAGCTTTGGTATAATCCCCATGGTCCTTACGGAGTCCCCAGCATCCACTTAGGACGTTAGAGAAAATTAGAATTTACTTACCGATAATTCTATTTCTCGTAGTCCGTAGTGGATGCTGGGCGCCCATCCCAAGTGCGGATTGTCTGCAATACTGGTACATAGTTATTGTTACCAAAAAATTTGGGTTATTGCTGTAGTGAGCCATCTTTTCTAGAGGCTCCTCTGTTATCATGCTGTTAACTGGGTTCAGATCACAAGTTGTACAGTGTGATTGGTGTGGCTGGTATGAGTCTTACCCGGGATTCAAAATCCTTCCTTATTGTGTACGCTCATCCGGGCACAGTATCCTAACTGAGGCTTGGAGGAGGGTCATAGGGGGAGGAGCCAGTGCACACCAGGTGGTCCAAAAGCTTTCTTTAGATGTGCCCAAACTCCTGCGGAGCCGCTATTCCCCATGGTCCTTACGGAGTCCCCAGCATCCACTACGGACTACGAGAAATAGAATTATCGGTAAGTAAATTCTTATTTACTATTGTGGGGAGGATTGGGGATTGGGGAGCAGCTGTTAGGAGGAGTACAGTGCAGAGTTTTGCTGATAGTGACCACAAGTTTTTTGTCCGTTCTCTGCCTGAAAAAAACGCTCCATACCATCTGTGCTCAGTGTGCTGCATGATATATGATATGTGCTGAGTGCTCACACTGCTTAATTGTGGGCACTGGGGAGCAGCTATAGCAGGAGTACAGTGCAGAGTTTTGCTGACAGTGACCACCAGTATACGTTTGTCTGCCTGAAAAACATTCCTGTGGCTTTTTTTTTTATACTAGTAGTTTAGCAGTCTGCTGACAGTGTCCACCAGGTCCATTATACTGTATATAGCAGTACGGTAGGCCACTGCTGTACCTACCTCTGTGTCGTCACTCGTCATCCATAAAGTATACTATCCATCCATCTACATTGTATACCTGTGGTGGCTTTTTTTCATACTAGTAGTACTAGTTTAGCAGTCTGCTGACAGTGTCCACCAGGTCCATTATACTGTATATAGCAGTACGGTAGGCCACTGCTGTACCTACCTCTGTGTCGTCACTCGTCATCCATAAAGTATACTATCCATCCATCTACATTGTATACCTGTGGTGGCTTTTTTTTATACTAGTAGTACTAGTTTAGCAGTCTGCTGACAGTGTCCATCAGGTCCATTATACTGTATATAGCAGTACGGTAGGCCACTGCTGTACCTACCTCTTGTCACGATCCGGCTATCTGGACGCCATTACCTGCCGTTTAGGTGTCTTCTGAGACTGGCCCAGCGTTCCAAGTCCGTATCTCATCTGTGTCAGCACTCTGTAGATCCCTCCTGTCATTCTGAGACACTACCACAGCGGTGCCATGTTTGAATCCAACATGGCGTCTCCCGGCCTCCGCCGCCGTTCCTGTGTTATTGCTGCAGGTTCTCAGAATAGTGTATCATGCCTGCCGCGGCCTCTGCTGCCCTCCAAGTGTCTCAGCATATGGCTGTCATCTGGCGTCTCCTGTCCTCCGCGGCCGGCGCCGCCATTGGCAATATTTTTGCACATTTCATTTCAAACCAGTTTTCCCTCCAGGTTCCAGCATGGGCGCAGCCATGTTGGATTTGATCACATGCTCCAATCCACCGTCTCTGGAATCTGCATAATTGCCCAGCCAATGCCTGCATAGCAGCAGGTATAAGTATCCTGTGTCTGGGCCAGATAGATGTCAGTGCTTTGAAAGTCATACCTTGTTCCAGTCTCTCTCTCCTGTGGCTTGTTTCTCCAGGTTCCAGTTCCTGTCTCCAGCATCCACAAAGAGACCCGCACCTGCTTTCCATCCTGCGGTGCAGCCTGACTCTACAGTCCTCCCTGGCTGTCCAGTTTCCAGCTATCTACTATCTGCTTCCAGCAGCCAGCTTTCAACTGATTCCAGCTTCTACAAAAGACCGGTGCTGATCCAACGGATCCTATCTTACCAGCAGTATCCACTACCACCGGTAATCATCTATCAGCTATTCTGTTTCTACGCTCCCTAGCATCTCACATCATCCCCTCTGTATTTCATCACCTGGCTGGTTCCATCCAGCATCCACTCCGTGTCTTACCACCTGGCTGGTTCCATCCAGCTGATACAGCAGCTTACTCAAGTTACCTGATTCACCTGTTACAACTACTGGCATGTTCCTTGGCTGTCTCCACTACTACAACCAGGCCTGGTAAGGTTTTTCCATCAAAGGACTTTAACATCTGTTCTAACCTACCAGTGCTCTGTGATACCTTCTATGGTTACGTGTTCCAGGAACTGTGTTATTTGCCACTGTCATTGCTAAACCTTGAATGCTGCTTGTTATTACACGGAGTCTGTTAATAAACTTTTATTTTGAATTTTAAACTGGTTGTCATGGTCACACCTTCGGGTAATCATTCTGCACTTTCATGTCCAGGGGTCTGATTAAACCTCCCAAGTTTAATTTCATCTCAGCCCCTACAACTGAGGCTTCCTCCCGTCAGCCTAAACCCTCAGTTGTGACAGTAAGCACTGACCATATGAATCCAGCCGGAGACCAGGATCAAGTGGCTAGACCTATGCAAGAACTGGCAGCCAGACTCGAACATCAGGAGGCTGCACAAGGTCACATCATCCGCTGTCTTCAGGATCTCTCTACTCGGCTGGATGGGATTCAGACGACCCTCCGTGGACCTGGCACGTCTGGTGCGTCCACCACAGTGACTCCAGCTGTAACCCCACCCACCTTACCCATTTCCATACCACGTCTTCATCTTCCAACGCCAGCAAAATTTGATGGATCTCCAAAGTTCTGCAGGGGATTTCTCAACCAATGCGAAATCCATTTTGAACTTCAACCTGGCAACTTCCCCAGTGACCGTACCAAAGTTGCTTATATTATTTCTCTTCTCAGTGGCTCAGCCCTTGATTGGGCATCACCTTTATGGGAGAAATCTGATCCCCGCTGTCCTCCTATACTGACTTTGTAGCATCATTCAGGCGCATCTTCGACGAGCCAGGCCGGGTATCCTCTGCTTCATCTGAGATTCTACGTCTACGCCAGGGAACACGTACTGTGGGACAGTATCTTTATACAGTTCAAAATCCTGGCATCTGAACTGGCCTGGAACGATGAGGCCCTGTATGCTGCATTCTGGCATGGCTTGTCAGAACGCATTAAAGATGAGTTAGCTACCAGAGACTTGCCTTCTAAGTTGGATGAGCTAATTTCACTATGCATGAAGGTTGATCTACGGTTCAGAGAGAGAGCAACCGAGCGAGGAAGATCATCCGTTCCTAAATCTTCTGCTCCTCCTCCTCGTCAACCATCTCCCTCCAAGGATGAGCCTATGCAAATTGGTCGTTCCCGTCTATCTCCCGCTGAGCGCCGAAGACGCCTCTCCGAGTCTCTATGTCTCTACTGTGCAGCTCCGTCGCACACTATTAATGCCTGTCCCAAACGTCCAGGAAACTCCAGATCCTAGCTCGCCAAGGAAAGGGCCGGCTAGGAGTAATGATCTCCTCTCCATCTCCTCATGATTGTAACCTCCCAGTGTCGCTCCAAATTGCTCAACGTTACAGGAACGTCATTGCCCTCCTAGATTCCGGAGCAGCTGGGAATTTCATAACCGAAGCTTATGTTAAACGGTGGTCCCTACCCACCGAGAGACTGTCCTCGTCCATCTCTTTGACTGCCGTGGATGGCAGCAAGATTTTTGACGCAGTCATTTCCTTAAGGATTCTTCCAGTTCGTCTGAGAGTGGGAGTTCTTCATTCTGAGTATATTTCTTTTCTAGTGATTCCAAGAGCCAAACATCCAGTGGTTTTAGGCCTTCCATGGCTCCGTCTCCACAACCCATCGATTGACTTGACGACTACGCAAATACTGGCATGGGGTCCCTCCTGTGCTGAGACTTGTTTAGCCAAAGTTCTTCCTGTTTGTTCTTCCTTCCCCAGGTCATCTGATGTTCCACCTCCTCCATATCAAGACTTCACGGACGTGTTCAGTAAAGCCTATGCTGATATTCTTCCTCCTCATAGAGAATGGGACTGCCCAATCGACCTCATTCCAGGGAAGGTTCCACCGCGAGGCCGAACTTATCCGTTGTCTCTGCCTGAGACACACTCCATGGAAGAGTACATCAAAGAGAATCTGGCGAAGGGTTTCATCCAACCATCTTCTTCTCCAGCCGGCGCAGGCTTCTTCTTCGTTAAGAAGAAAGACGGTGGTCTGCGTCCGTGCATCGACTACAGAGGTCTGAACGACATTACCGTCAAGAACCGATACCCTTTACCCCTGATTACAGAGCTCTTCGATAGAGTTGTGGTGCAACCATTTTCACAAAGCTGGACTTGAGGGGTGCCTACAATCTCATCCGGATCCGTGAGGGTGACGAGTGGAAGACCGCCTTTAACACCCGTGACGGACATTATGAGTACCTCGTCATGCCCTTCGGATTGAGCAACGCTCCAGCTTGTATTCCAGCCCTTCGTGAATGAGATCTTCAGGGACATCTTCTACCGCCATGTCGTGGTTTATCTAGATGATATCCTCATCTTTGCTAATAATCTAGAAGATCATCGTTTCTGGGTAAAGGACGTTCTTTCCCGTCTCCGTGTCAATCACCTCTATTGCAAATTGGAGAAGTGTGTGTTTGAAGTTAAAACCATTCCGTTTCTTGGTTACATTGTGTCCGGTTCTGGACTAGAGATGGATCCTGAGAAACTCCAAGCAATCCAGAATTGGCCTATACCCTTAGCCCTCAAAGGGGTCCAGAGGTTCTTGGGGTTCGCCAATTATTATAGAAAGTTTTATACGAGACTTTTCCACCATTGTGGCGCCTATCACTGCATTAACCAAGAAAGGTGCTAATCCGTCCAAGTGGTCCGAAGAAGCTACGCAGGCCTTTCACTTTCTGAAGCAATGGTTCATCTCTGCACCAGTTCTGAAACAGCCCGACACCGACTCTCCTTTCATCTTAGAGGTAGATGCCTCCTCCGTTGGAGTAGGAGCAGTGTTATCCCAGAGGGCCAAAGATGGCCATCTACATCCTTGCAGTTTCTTCTCCCGGAAGTTCTCCCCAGCTAAGCGCAACTATGCCATTGGCGATCAGGAGTTGCTAGCCCTCAAGCTCGCTCTGGAGGAGTGGAGATACCTGTTGGAGGTAGCTTCTCATTCAATCACCATACTTACCGACAACAAAAATCTTTTATATCTCAAAGGCGCACAATGTCTGAACCCTCGTCAGGCCAGATGGGCACTTTTCTTCTCTAGGTTTGACTTTAAACTCCAGTTCTGTCCGGGTTCTCAGAATCGTAAGGCCGATGCCCTTTCCCGCTCATGGGAGCAAGTAAATGAGTCCGAGTCTGCAGACAAGCATCCTATTATTAATCCGTTGGCATTCTCCATGGTAGGGATGGACTCTACGCCCCCACCAGGGAAAAGTTTTGTTAAGCCAGTTCTAAGGAAGAAGCTCATGCATTGGGGCCATGCTTCCCGTTTTGCTGGACATACAGGCATTCAGAAAACCCTTGAGTTTATCTCTAGGTCCTACTGGTGGCCAACTCTGAAGAAGGACATTATGGAATTTATTGCCTCCTGCCCAAAGTGTGCCCAACACAGTCTCCCGCCAGTCGCCTGCGGGGCAATTGGTTCCATTATCTGTTTCCCGTCGACCATGGACCCATTTGTCGATGGACTTTGTTACTGATCTACCTATCTGCAACAAGTTTAATACCATCTGGGTGGTAGTTGACCGGTTCACCAAGATGGCACATTTCATCCCTCTCGCCGGTCTTCCGTCAGCTTCCAAGTTGGATCAAGTGTTTATACAAGAGATCTTCCAACTTCACGGTCTTCCTGAAGAGATCATCTCGGATCGTGGAGTACAATTTGCAGCCAAATTTTGGTGAAGTTTGTGTCAAGCCCTCCAAGTCAAGTTAAAGTTTTCCACAGCTTACCATCCTCAGACCAATGGTCAAACCGAGAGGGTAAATCGGGACTTGGAGGCCTTCCTCCGTATATATGTGTCTTCCTCTCAAGATGACTGGGTTCAACTCCTTCCTTGGGCCGAGTTCAGCCACAACAATCAATACCATTCCTCATCTTCTTCTACACCATTCTTCATCAATTATGGATTCCACCCTAAAGTCCCAGAATTCCAACCGCTTCCCGCAACTTCTGTTCCAGCAGTGGATGTCACCTTGCGTCAGTTTTCAAATAACTGGAAGAACGTCCGCGCAGCCCTGCTTAAAGCCTCATTCAGGTATAAGAAGTTTGCCGATAGGAAGCGTAGAGCGGTTCCTGCTCTCAAGGTAGGTGATCGTGTGTGGTTGTCCATGAAGAATTTGAGATTGAGAGTTCCCAGCATGAAATTTGCACCTCGCTACATCGGTCCTTTCAAGATTGAACAAGTCATCAATCCTGTTGCCTACAGATTAGTTACCACCCTTCTTGAAAATACCCAGGACATTTCATGTTTCCTTGTTGAAACCGCTGATCCTGAATCGGTTTCATTCCGCACTTCCTCCAGCTCCCAAAGTTCAGACTCAACGGGGAGTCGAGTACGAGGTGGCCAAGATTTTGGACTCACGTTTCCGTTACGGTCAGTTACAGTACCTCAATGACTGGAAGGGCTATGGTCCTGAAGAACGTTCTTGGACCAATGTCTCAGACGTCCATGCTCCTGCCTTGGTCCGAAATTTCCACTCAAAGTTTCCTTTAAAGCCTAAGAAGTGTCCTGGGGCCACTCCTAAAGGGGGGGTGCTGTCACGATCCGGGTATCTGGACGCCATTACCTGCTGTTTAGGTGTCCTCTGAGACTGGCCCAGCGTTCCAAGTCCGTATCTCATCTGTGTCAGCACTCTGCACATCCCTCCTGTCATTCTGAGACACTACCACAGCGGCGCCATGTTTGAATCCAACATGGCGTCTCCCGTCCTCCGCGGCCTCCGCCGCCGTTCCTGTGTTATTGCTGCAGGTTCTCAGAATAGTGCATCATGCCTGCCGCGGCCTCTGCTGCCCTCCAAGTGTCTCAGCATATGGCTGTCATCTGGCGTCTCCTGTCCTCCGCGGCCGGCGCCGCCATTACCACTATGTTTGCACATTTAATTTCAAACCAGTTTTCCCTCCAGGTTCCAGCATGGGCGCAGACATGTTGGATTTGATCACATGCTCCAATTCCTCCAATCCACCGTCTCTGGAATCTGCATAATTGCCCAGCCAATGCCTGCATAGCAGCAGGTATAAGTATCCTGTGTCTGGGCCAGATAGATGTCAGTGCTTTGAAAGTCATACCTTGTTCCAGTCTCTCTCTCCTGTGGCTTGTTTCTCCAGGTTCCAGTTCCTGTCTCCAGCATCCACAAAGAGACCCGCACCTGCTTTCCATCCTGCGGTGCAGCCTGACTCTCCCTGGCTGTCCAGTTTCCAGCTATCTACTATCTGCTTCCAGCAGCCAGCTTTCAACTGATTCCAGCTTCTACAAAAGACCGGTGCTGATCCAGCGGATCCTATCTTACCAGCAGTATCCACTACCACCGGTAATCATCTATCAGCTATTCTGTTTCTACGCTCACTAGCATCTCACATCATTCACTCTGTGTTCATCACCTGGCTGGTGCCATCCAGCATCCACTCCGTGACTTTAGTACCTGGCTGATTCCATTCAGCTTTAACTCTGTGTTTCATCACCCGGCTGATTCCACTCAGCATCCACTCCGTGTCTTACCACCTGGCTGGTTCCATCCAGCTGATACAGCAGCATACTCAAGTTACAGATTCACCTGTTACAACTACTGGCATGTTCCTCGGCTATCTCCACTACTACAACCAGGCCTGGTAAGGTGATTCCATCAAAGGACTTTAACATCTGTTCTATACCTACCAGTGCTCTGAGATACCTCCTATGGTTATGTGATCCAGGAACTATATTATTTGCCACTGTCTTTGATTTACTTTGAATGCTGCTTGTCATTTCACGGAGTCTGTTAAATAAACTTTTATTTTGAATTTTAAACTGGTTGTCATGGTCACACCTTCGGGTAATCAATCTGCACTTACATGTCCAGGGGTCTGATTAAACCTCCCAGGTTTAATTTCATCTCGGCCCCTACAACTGAGGCTTCCTCCCGTCAGCCTAAACCCTCAGTTGTGACACAGAAGACTGGAGCACCACCAAAAATACCTGAACCTGCCCTGCCATCATCTGAAGCAAGAGTTGGTAACGAGGTGGAATTCAACTCTCTATATGCTTCAGAGGATGGAGGAGCAGCAAAAGGCCATTCAAGCCTATACATCTGGCCACGATATAGGCAAAGGAGGTGGAATGCACCTGTCTCAAGCGCAGTGGAGAATGATTTAAACGTTGTGCAAGGTTCTGCAACCCTTTGAACTTGCCACACGTGAAGTCAGTTCAGACACTGCCAGCCTGAGTCAGGTCATTCCCCTCATCAGGCTTTTGCAGAAGAAGCTGGAGACATTGAAGGAGGAGCTAAAACCAAGCGATTCCGCTAGGCATGTGGGACTTGTGGATGGAGCCCTTCATTCGCTTAACCAGGATTCACGGGTGGTCAATCTGTTGAAATCAGAGCACTACATTTTGGCCACCGTGCTCGATCCTAGATTTAAAACCTACGTTGGATCTCTCTTTCCGGCAGACACAAGTCTGCAGGGGTTCAAAGACCTGCTGGTGAGAAAATTGTCAAGTCAAGTGGAATGTGACCCGTCAACAGCTCCTCCTTCACATTCTCCCGCAACTGGGGGGTGCGAGGAAAAGGCTAAGAATTCCGAGCCCACCCGCTGGCGGTGATGCAGGGCAGTCTGGAGCGAGTGCTGACATCTGGTCTGGACTTAAGGACCTGCCAACGATTACTGACATGTCGTCTACTGTCACTGCATATGATTCTCTCACCATTGAAAGAATGGTGGAGGATTATATGAGTGACCGCATCCAAGTAGGCACGTCAGACAGTCCGTATGTATACTGGCAGGAAAAAGAGGCAATTTGGAGGCCCTTGCAGAAACTGGGTTTATTCTACCGAAGTTGCCCTCCCTCTAGTGTGTACTCCGAAAAAGTGTTTAGTGCAGCCGCTCACCTTGTCAGCAATCGGCGTACGAGGTTACATCCAGAAAATGTGGAGAAGATGATGTTCATTAAAATGAATTATAATCAATTCCTCCGTGGAGACATTCACCAGCAGCAATTGCCTCCAGAAAGTACACGGGGACCTGAGATGGTGGATTCCAGTGGGGACGAATTAATAATCTGTGAGGAGGGGGATGTACACAGTGAAAGGGGTGATGAATCGGACGATGATGATGAGGTGGACATCTTGCCTCTGTAGAGCCAGTTTGTGCAAGGAGAGATTGATTGCTTCTTTTTTGGTGGGGGCCCAAACCAACCAGTCATTTCAATCACAGTCGTGTGGCAGACCCTGTCGCTGAAATGATGGGTTCGTTAAAGTGTGCATGTCCTGTTTATACAACATAAGGGTGGGTGGGAGGGCCCAAGGACAATTCCATCTTGCACCTCTTTTTTCTTTCATTTTTCTTTGCGTCATGTGCTGTTTGGGGAGTATTTTTTTGAAGGGCCATCCTACCTGACACTGCAGTGCCACTCCTAGATGGGCCAGGTGTTTGTGTCGGTCATTTGTGTCGCTTAGCTTAGCCATCCAGCGACATTGGTGCAAATTTTAGGACTAAAAATAATATTGTGAGGTGTGAGGTGTTCAGAATAGACTGAAAATTAGTGGAAATTATGGTTATTGAGGTTAATAAAACTATGGGATCAAAATGACCCCCAAATTCTATGATTTAAGCTGTTATTTAGGTTTTTTTTTAAAAAAACACCCGAATCCGACAAAAAAATTTCGGTGAGGTTTTGCCAAAACGCGTCCTAACCCAAAACACGGCCGCGGAACCGAACCCAAAACCAAAACAGAAAACCCGAAAAATTTCCGGTGCACATCACTAATATATATATTAATAAATATATATGAGAGAGAGAGATGAGGGGGCTCAGTTCCCTGGTGGCATCGTGTGCTCTGTAGGGGTGCTGCTGCAGTCACTCTGGTGTACCTGTGCTGTGTTAGGAGTGCTGTGACAGGTGTTTCATGTGCTGTTATGGTCAGGTGCTGCAGCTGTACATGAGTGTTGCTATCCTGGCTGCCACTGTGTTGTACCCGGGGCAGGGGCACTGTAAAATATAGGGGTGCTGATGTCTTAATAACATTACACTGGCCTGTCTGCTATGAAAATTCAGGGGTGCTGCTGCTGTTAAAATATCATCGCACTGCTCCTGTATGCTGTAAGAATACAGGGGCTTTGTTCTGTGTGCTGTAATAATAAAGGGGTCTGTCCTGTGGAATGAACAACAATTTGGAGGAAAAAATAGTGGAAGTGGAAAAATAGTTTGCAAGTGATTAGCAGTGTAGCTGACAGTCTGAGCTCAGCTAGTCCCAAGAACCATTGAATGAAAGGCAATTTGAACACTGCAGTCCAAAGTCCACCTAGAGTACAGTGTGCTATGTAGCCAGATATGTACCTCTCCTTGTTATGCTGGGGGCATTGCACTAAAAATCAGCCTCCTAGTACGGACGGATTGTAACTAATTATATCCGCTTTCAGACTTATTGATTAACACCTTGCTCTGCTCACATGCGGACTCTGCCACTAATTATCTGCTGCTTGTTGGACTAACATCTTGTATTAGTTATATGTGGGTTTAATAATAATCGTACATCTGATTATATATGCTACATGTGTGATATTGGAAGCACAGTTACATTTTCCCATTAGAGCCTCATTGGGACTGTGGTAAAATATAGTGTATACGGAGGCTAATTTGATGGTACTTATGTGCTTTATTTTAATAATTTGGAACTGTCTTTTTATTATTATTATTAGTATATTGGTACTGGCCGGTATCTTACTGTATTAATTGTGTATGTGTAAAAGTAAAAATGTAATTCTATACAAAGTGAGTAGCGCTGTCTTACTGTTTGTCTGGTTTTCCTCAAAATTTGGGGACATTAGGATCCGTTCCCCGAGATTAGCTGCTCTCACTTTGTAAGTGACAGCGCCGAGTGTATATATTGGTATTACTTGGTCTTGTGTTGCACAGTAATAGTTACATTTCCAGTCCACTCCGAGCTGTAGCACTGATATTTCTTTGGTATACCGCAGCAATTCTCCCAATAATTAGCCCCGGAATCCTGGGGCAGATTGATCTCTAAATAGAAGGATGAGAGGAGAATGCGCTCATAGTGCAGATTGTATTTATTTCTTAAGACATTTTTCTCAAACCAAATCAACAGTGTGAATGAGACTCGTACCCTATAAACCCACACGGTGGGATGGTTACCACATGATAGAATGAAATTCCAAAAGCAAGTGCTGCGCACCGCCGTCTGCAGTGCAAGATATACATGAGTGTGGCCAGACAATCTGCAGTGCCAGATACACATATGCCCCCAGCAGTGCCAGATACACCTATGCCCCCAGCAGTGCCAGATACACCTATGCCCCCAGCAGTGCCAGATACACCTATGCCCCCAGCAGTGCCAGATACACCTATGCCCCCAGCAGTGCCAGATACACCTATGCCCCCAGCAGTGCCAGATACACCTATGCCCCCAGCAGTGCCAGATACACCTATGCCCCCAGCAGTTCCAGATACACCTATGCCCCCAGCAGTGCCAGATACACCTATGCCCCCAGCAGTGCCAGATACACCTATGCCCCCAGCAGTGCCAGATACACATATGTCCCCAGCAGTGCCAGATACACATATGCCCCCAGCAGTGCCAGATACACACATGCCCCCAACAGTGCCAGAGACACCTATGCCCCCAGCAGTGCCAGAGACACCTATGCCCCCAGCAGTGCCAGAGACACCTATGCCCCCAGCAGTGCCAGATACACCTATGCCCCCAGCAGTGCCAGATACACCTATGCCCCCAGCAGTGCCAGATACACCTATGCCCCCAGCAGTGCCAGATACACCTATGCCCCCAGCAGTGCCAGATACACATATGCCCCCAGCAGTGCCAGATACACACATGCCCCCAGCAGTGCCAGATACACCTATGCCCCCAGCAGTGCCAGAGACACCTATGCCCCCAGCAGTGCCAGAGACACCTATGCCCCCAGCAGTGCCAGAGACACCTATGCCCCCAGCAGTGCCAGAGACACCTATGCCCCCAGCAGTGCCAGATACACCTATGCCCCCAGCAGTGCCAGATACACCTATGCCCCCAGCAGTGCCAGATACACCTATGCCCCCAGCAGTGCCAGATACACCTATGCCCCCAGCAGTGCCAGATACACCTATGCCCCCAGCAGTGCTGCTTACCGAGGCTCACCATTAACCTTCTGGTCTCTGCCGCCGCTGAGAGGGTCCCGTCTCTAGTGTCAGGAAAGGGTGCCTGCTACACGGTGCTCTCCTCAGTGTGGTGTCTTACTCGGCCACGTACCCCGCGTGTGCATGTGGCTGGCTCTGCGTATCATGTGTATAACCTAGGGCAGCGTCCCTGTTGTATAATAACACTGTGCACATTATACATACACAGTATATAGAGGTCAGACCTCCATGGGTCAGAATGTATTTTTTTAATGCCCATTCCACAGACGCTTAATCGAATTGAGAGCTGGGGAAATCTGAGGCCAAGGTAACACCTTGAACTCCTCTGTCATGTTCCTCAAACCATTCCTGAACATTTTTGCAGTGCGGCAGGGTGCATTATCCTCCGTGAAGATGTCACTGCCATCAGAGAATACTATTACCATGAATGGGTGTACTTAGTCTGCAACAATGTTTAGGTAGTTGGTACGAGTCAAAGTAACATCTGCATGAATGACAGGACACAAGGTTTGTCCGCAGAACATTGCCCAGAGCATCACACTGCCTCTGCCAGCTTTTCTTCTTCTTCCCATAGTGCATTCTGGTGTCATCTCTTCCCCAGGTTAATGAAGCACATGCACACACCCATCCACATGATTTACAAGAAAATGTGATTCATCAGTCCAGGACATCTTCCATTGCTGGTCAGTGGTGGCCAGAGATCAGCATGGGCACTGTGACCGGTGTGCGGCTATGCAGCCCCACAGCCCCATACACATCAAGCTGTGATGCCCTGTGTATACTTACACTTTTCTATCATAGCCAGTATTACCTTATTCAACAATTTATGCCACAGGACCAGATGGGCTAGTCTTTGCTCTCCTTGCACATCAGTGAGCCTTGGGCACCCATGACCACAGGGCTGGATTAAGGGTGGGGCAACAGGGGCTGTCATTCCGGGGGACCCTCACACGTAGAGAGCCGCCACACACTGCCCCCAGATCCCAGCCACTACTACTAAATAAGGACAGGAGTACAGCATCTAGCTGTCTCTGCTCATTTAGCTCTGTTTTTCAGAGACAGTTTTGTCTCCGTCTCTGTACCCACCATGAGCCACCTGCTCCTCTCACATGGCCACTTATCCAAGCTCCTCCTGTGTGTCAGTAATCTGCTCTCCACCCTGCTGGGCTCATCATCCATTGTTCTGAGATGCAGCACCCTGGGGATACGTGTTCCCGGTGAGACTTGTGCACACTCCTCCTCTCCTTCAGCTGTGCGGAGGTTTCCGGTAACTACACCGCTCCATCACCAGCAGCAATGTGTCCACCACCCAATCCCCTGTGTGTCTGCATTCACTCCAAATACTTCTTATTTATCTATACCAGCAGCAACCAGTTCTCATCGTTTCCCAAGGCTGTGATGGTTCTGTAATGCTGGTTATTGAGAACAGTGTAAAGCGCAGGATCATGTCTGGAGACCGGACAGGCATTTGGTCACTGACCCACCATGTACACAAATATATAATAAATATGCATACATCACAAGTCTGGTGGAAACAAATTGAGGCTTTCTCTCTCTCTCTCTCTCTCTCTCTCTCTCTCTCTCTCTCTCTCTCTCTCTCTCTCTCTCTCTCTCTCTCTCTCTCTCTATATATATATATATATATATATATATATATATATATATATATATATATATCTATATTAGTATGATCCCTTAGTGCGCTCTTAGTGTACACTACTGAGGTCTTTATGTACTTTGTTGGTTAGTTTCTAAATTAACTAACATAGATACTGTAATATTTCCAAATAAGGGGCAAGCTTCACCACAGAGCGGATCCTTTGCCGATAGGAATCAAATGTAGATTAAAAAAAAGATTATATTGGATTCCCATGCATGCAGACCTATAGGACAACTGCTGGAAAACAAAAGGGATTTATTTACCCTAAGCTCATAAGTGGATCCTTCCTTTTGTGCTTCACAGATATTTTGAAAAATTGCGGAAATATCAACCTAATGAGGCAAGATAAATAAACAATATATCTACATTTTGGAGAAGAATATAATTCACTAATAATCATATTATCATGTAGGGTGGCCTATAATAAGGAACCCCATCAAATGCCATCATAGTTTGGGAATCTTCTTCCTCAAGTTTTCCAACCCTGTTTTTAATAAATAAATAAAAAATTTCAGCACAATTTGGTCCAATTAAAACTAATTTCCTTTATGAATTTATACAGCTATTCCAAATTAAATAGAGAGCTGTTATTTAGAAAACACCCCTGAAGAAGTCGATATAGATGAAACGCATTGGGTGAAAGCTCTTTAATATTGTTTTATATATATTTCTTACATTTACAATGCTGAAACATACAATTGTATCTTCAATGTAAAATTTCATTATCAATTCATTTTAAATTTAAAGCTTATAATAAAAAGATATATGTGATTTTAATATGGGTGTTTATATGTGTAAGGTCATCCTCTCTTTATAAAATAGCCGTCAAAAATTATCTAACTATATCGGTTTATAAAATAAGTGCGCTCCACAGAGATATTCTTATATATATATATATATATATATATATATATATATATATATATATATATATATATATAATACAGTTGTGCTCATAAGTTTACATACCCTAGTATAATTTGTGATTTTCTGGCCATTTGTCTGAGAATATGAATGATAACTCACAAACTAGTCTTTCACTCATGGTTAGTGGTTGGATGAAGCCATTTATTTTCAAACAACTGTGTTTACTCTTTTTAAATCATAAGGACAACTAGTGATAAGCGGATTCGGTTTTACTCGGTTCTCAAAACGGCATCTTATTGGCTTACGGATGTCACGTGTTTTGGATGGCCAATAAGATGCCGTTTTGAGAACCGAGTAAACTGAATCCGCTCATCACTAATGACAACAGAAACTACCCAAATGACCCTGATCAAAAGTTTACAGTTCTTAATACCGTGTTTTGCTCCCTTTAACATCAATGACAGCTTGAAGTCTTTTGTGGTAGTTGTGGATGAGGCTCTATATTTTCTCAGATGGTAAAGCTGCCCATTCTTCTTGGCAAAAAGCCTCCAGTTCCTGTAAATTCTTGGACTGTCTTGCATTAATTGCATGTTTTGAGATCTCCTCAGAGTGGCTCAATGATGTTGAGGTCAGGAGACAGAGAGGGCCACTCCAGAACCTTCACTTTATTCTGCTGTAGCCAATGACAGGTCGACTTGGCCTTGTGTTTTGGATCATTGTCATGTTGAAATGTCCAAGTACATCCCATGCAGCAGCTTCCGGGCTGATGAGTGCAAATTTTCCTCCAGTATTTTCTGATAACATGCTGCATTCATTTTGCCATCAATTTTGACCAAGTTTCCAGTGCCCTTGTAGCTCACAGATCCCCAAAACATCAGTGATCCACCTCAGTGTTTCATAGTAGGAATGGTCTTCCTTTCATCACAGGCCTTGTTGACTCAATTTTTTGGTCTCATCACTCCAAATGACTTTATTCCAGAAGTTTTGAGGCTTGTCTCTGTGCTGTTTGGAGTATTGTAAGCGGGATGCTTTGTGGCATTTGCGTAGTAAATTTCAGCTGAAGTTATTTATGGATTTTTCTTTGCATCCCGAACAATTTTCCTGGCAGTTGTGGCTGAAATTTTTGTTGATCTACCTGACCGTGATTTGGTTTCCACAGAATCCCTCATTTTCCACTTCTTAATTGGAGTTTGAACATTGCTGATTGGCATTCTCGATTGCTTGGATATCTTTTTATATCCCTTTCTTGTTTTATACAGTTCAATTACCTTTTCCCGCTTCAGTCGATATCAGGTTTATTGTCGACGTTTCGATCCTGTAATTAGGATCTTTATCAAGACAAGCTTCCGTGTACAGAAAATTATTTTAAAGCATCACATATTGATTGCTACAAAAATATACAAAATAAAGACCATGGCCCTCATTCCGAGTTCGCTCGCTAGCCGCTTTTCACAGCAGTACACGCGCTAAGCCGCCGCCCTCTGGGAGTGTATCTTAGCATAGCAGAATTGTGAATTAAGTATTCGCAATATTGTGAAAAGATTATTAGTTTCTGAGTAGCTCGAGATTTACTCTTCCAGTGCGATCAGTTCAGTGCTTGTCGTTCCTGGTTTGACGTCACAAACACACCCAGCGTTCGCCCAGACACTCCCCCATTTCTTCAGTCACTCCCGCGTTTTTCCCAGAAACGGACGCATTTTTTCACACACTCCCATAAAACGGGCAGTTTCCGCCCAGAAACACCCACTTCCTATCAATCACACAACGATCACCAGAGCAGAGAAAAAAACCTTGTAATGCCGTGAGTAAAATACCAAACTTCTTAGCAAATTTACTTGGCACAGTCGCAGTGCAAACATTACGCATGCGCAGTTTACGAAAAAATCGCTGCGATGCGATGAAAAAGAACGAGTGAACAACTCGGAATGAGGGCCCAAATACACAGACAAAAACATAAATGCACAAACAGACTCCCAGGTCCCAAGAACTATTCAACTAGGGTGAATTAACCCCCAGTAAATATAGATTATACGGTTTTAACAGTAACACATCTCAAACCAGGTTCACCGTGAGTTAGGTAAAAACCATATGGATGAAACACAATGGGCTTCTGTATAATGATAAGCTACAACCATCCTAAAACACATTACAGTGTAACCACTAAATGCAAACACCATGGTGACAATATGTTAACACAGTCATCCACTTACTCTACCGAATCAATATGTCATATTCAGACAGTATCATGGCTGTGCGGCATAACATCCAAAATTCATATGACAATTCTATAGTAATCAAGAAATGTGGCTGGTGAGCAAAAAGACATACACCACTCAACCCTCAGGAGTGTACAGAGAGTGTAACTCACACTGTAGTAAATTAACTCTCAGCCATTGAATAAATCAGACAAATTAAGTAATCTCTGTTGATAAAGTAACATAAATAAATGTAACAATCAAACTGAAACAAATGTTAATGGAATGTATCGCCAAAGAGCAGCTCAGTACTTACCAACAGGTGTCTCGTCTAACACATGGTACCCCTACAGCCACACAGCAAACAAGCATGTGTGGTGACCTTAAATACCCCCGGACCGGAAGTGGGCTGTGTATATGGAAATAGAAACCTACTCCATATACACACATCACATTCAAAAGTACCAAAAGTAACTAAGCCTGTAAACTCGCATAAACAAAAGGATAAACCCCAGGGACGATGTACGTCCCTGATACAGCAGGTCGCGGTGTTCGTGGAGCGCACTGCGTTCCACCTCCCGGAAACCGGAAGTCCAGGGCGTTACGGAGGTCGCATGGAGAAGTGCGGCACAAGTAACATAAAGAAGATAAGAAGAGGTGCGCTGGCAGTGTCAACAAAGCAGGGATAGCTAAACCGCAACACCGCTGTAGATAAGTCATAAAAAATAATAATAATAACAAAAGCCAACTATGAGCGGGGACACAACAATAAAAATAATGCGTTCCAAAACCCAGAAGCCAGAAACGCAATGCGTTCCAAACGCTATAATGTAGGGACCAACGCTCAGATACCTGGTGGACGAGGATAAAAAGAAGAGATATAACAGAATAGTTATACATACAGAATATGGATAAACCACTGCTCCCAGGCTAATTATTAAACAACCTTACCAAATAGATACTGACTGTTAACATTAGGACCATGGAGTGCATATCGGACTATCGGTGACTTAGATCTGAGATAGACAAAGTTTTTTTAGTCAATAATGGGACCTAGGAGTATCTGTATGAAGATAAGAATATAAAAAAAATATGAATTAAAAATAACACATATATACATAATATACAGTAACAAATAAGACACAGCACAATGTATTGCACCTATACATCTATTAAGGCCTATGCAATACTATACAATAGATTGAACATGCCTCAATCGTAAATAGTTTATCAGATAAAACATAGATGTCATATTGATAATAGTAGGCTTTAATCAATTGTAGATAAAGATAATAACTCATGCTGTGCCTCCTTAGTAGTCTATATACACGTGGTCCGTACCAATACACTGTAGTTGGACTAGAGGTAGATTAATCATATTACCACCCCCTACGCGCTATAAGGGTTATTCTCTTTGTATATTATATATATATATTTTTTTTTTAACAGAAAGTAGTCGCGCAATCCAACAACAAAGTCTTTGAAGTATACGTCAGTCCATATGTATTACTGCAGCAGTCCTCCTTTAGGAGTAAAGCCGTACTCCTCAGCACATGTGGAAAAGAGAATAATGGAGGGCGCAATGGTGAGTATAAAATCACAAGTAATTTACTGGCATCATAATCACTCACGTACATTCAAAGTATAAAATAACCAGCGCGATGTCGATCATCAGTGTGGACTCCGGATACTCACACCGATGAACCCCGTCGCTCTCCGGATACCAACAGCCGCTAAATCCTTCTAGCCGCACGGACTCAATTCACGGACCACACGCGCCGACAATTCAAACGCTGGATCCAAGTACCTCGTCCTGCTGGCCATGCCCAGCGCGTTTCGTCACAAGACTTCGTCAGGGGCTGTGGCTAACAATGGTGTCCCATACAATTTATAGCACAGCAGTATAATTGATCTTGAGCAGCACAAATAGTTAAAATACATCTGCACATTGAAAAATTAACATCAAAAAGCTTTTTAAAACACATATGTGATACAAGTTAAATAACATAAAAATATATATAGTTAAAAATACATAAAAATTACAAACAAATAACTGAGATAAGATGATACTAATTAAACATATATACCCATTAAACATTTGGCTGCACCTAACGGATATACCCTACCCCTCTACATGATTTTAATTCAACCTTATATGGAAAACTAAGTATTAGATAATATCTTATGCTCATAATATTAATTACTGTCCGATTAAACATTCATTAGGCTATACTACTAGTAAACCAAAACAATCAGATTAATTGATAAATTAAAGCATCTCCATCCTTATTGCTTTGACACCATTATAAACCCAAACACAAAGGAGCCAATGGCCCGACTACAATGCGTCAGAGTCAATAATGTCTCCGCAACGAGTTTTTTAATGCAGAAAAGGGGTAATGTCATAATTTTCATTCAGCCCATAAGGGTTAATGGTATTGAGTGTATCTATCCAATACATTTCTCTTTTTCCTAAGAGACATCACCTCCCCTATCATCTAATTTTACATGCTCAATTGCCTTAAAAGAAAAATTACTAAGCAGACCCCCATTGCAATTAAAAAAATGTCGAGGTACACTATGATCTTTCAGTTTATTAACAATACTCCTCCTAGTATGCTCGAGTATGCGAATCTTTAATTGCCTTTTAGTTTTCCCTACGTATCTTGCACCGCAAGAGCACTCTAAAAGATAAATTACAGAAGTAGTCTGGCAATTCATGAAACTTTTTATTTCCCAAGATTTTAATTTAGCAGTGTCCCAAATTTTCTTCCTATGTTTATCCATCAATGGACAAACCTTACAATGATTGCATGGGTAACAACCAGTTGTTCTAGTTTTGCCTAACCATGTTTCACCTGGTATGGAACTTAAATTACTTGGAGCTAATTAGTTTTTTTTAGAGATCTTGCCCTCCTAAAAACTACTTGTGGATCTTTAGGTAACAGATCTTTAAGAATAGGATCAAGTGTTAAAATACCCCAATGTTGAGGCGTGGCCTGGCTGTACTCCAAGGCAGACGTGCTGCTCCAGAGCTCCTGAGCATAGACCCACTAACCCGCTTTTTGTGAGTCCACACTGGGTCCTGAGCACCCTCAGACACTGTACTTGCGCCTGTGAGTGCCCCGCGGTGCGAGTCCGAGCGGCGACGACCCCCTGCAAGCCGCTGCGGCATTGAGGCCTACGCCGCCCACTGAAGCCGGGGCCTTGAGTTTCGGGATGGCTCGGCGGGAAGCTCCGGATCGGTGCGCGGCCGTTGCGGGACCCGGACGGCGCCCTGCAGACACCCCTGGAGCCCCCCTGATTACCTGGAGACCTCCCTGGGACGCTCGGGTACCTTTTTATATAGGGGAAACCCCCCTGAAGCCTGCAGGCTCCACACACAAGGCCACGGATCCCAGCCTCACACAGTAGCGGCGGCCATCTTGGATGCCAAGTCTCAGCACACAAGCTTCACAGAGACAGGAGCTATTACCCTCCTGCACTGGACTTGGCTCACTATAGCTCTACCCTGGCTGTGCCCTGCCTGAGCCACCCCTAACACTGTTGATAACCTCCTGGTGGGCTCATACCACCTCCTGTGGATGACCGCGGCTGGCTAGCTCTGGCTGTCCGTCGGGAGGCTCCACTGCGGACCCCACCCCGGGGCTGGATTCTGGTCCCGGCCTTGCCGCCACCTGGCCCCTCCGTTGCGGCCTACTCTCAGTCCCGGTGCCGGAGGCCCACCTACACTGGCGACCCTGCTTGCGAGCCCTGCACCCGGCACGGTGTCAACAGGACAGCTCGACACAGCTCACACTCTGGTTTGTCCGGCTCAGTGTCACCCGACCCGCGACCCCCGACTGGTTGCCGTGGACCGCTCACCCCCCCCTCCCTGCTCCGCAGCCCTGGGACCGCGGGGTACAAGCAGGGGACCTGAGCTGTGGTCACCTTGGCCCCCACACATGCTCGCTCATCATTTCTCTCCCCTGCATTTGCATTATACCTCTATACCGATGCCCTCTGTTATGCTGCTGGCCAGGGGCATGTTCTGCTGAATGCCTACGGGTGCGACCCTGGGGGTCTTCCTATGTTTTTTCTTTATGCTCAATCCATGATGGATCACTAACTACTTATGTTACGGCTCAACTCTGACCTATGACCCTCTTTATCTTCGGGACTGTCACACACCATGCCTAAATCTAAATCCAAATCTAAGAAAGCCTCAGCTTCGGCGGAAATATCGTCCTTCATTTCTAAAATGAAGTCTAGTACAGCTAAATTACCAGCCGTCCCCCCCCCCCCCCCCTGATGTGGTTTCGGAATCTGAGGAAGACTCATCTGCTCCAGATCCCTCCATGAAAGATTGCTTTTCCTCAATTTTAACGGAAATGAAATCGCTGAAACAGGCCTTCCACTCGGAGATCCACAAAGCCATCTCCGGTCTCAAGGCGGAGATATCTGATCTAGGGGCCCGCACTAATGATGTTGAAAAGAAAATCGATTAAGTCATCACTTTCCAGCAGGAGCTGGAACGCTCGGTCCACGTCATGCAGGAGGATATCTACCTACTCCAAGACCAACAGGAGGACGCTGATAACCGCGCACGACGTAATAACTTGCGTATTAAATATATTCCAGAGTCGGTGGAATCAGCACAACTGGAGGATTTCCTCCTCCGGTTCTTTCAGCACCTCCTGCCGGACATTCCGGGCGAACAGTTTCTCCTGGATAGGGCCCACCGCTCTCTACGTCAGAAGCCCTCAACTTCGTCCCCCCCGCGAGACGTAGTTTTACGCTGTCATTATTTCAAAACTAAAGAAAGAATTCTAATGGCTGCTCGGAACAAGGACGTGTGCCTGTTCGAATCACATAAGCTCATGGTGTTTCAGGACTTATCCCCTACTACTCTCAAGAGGCGCTTCGACCTAAGGGAATACACCCAAATCCTCAGGGATAACCAAATCCGTTACAGATGGGGTTTCCCCTTCGCCCTCATTGTACAGCTGGATGGGAAGAGACTGCTGGCACGATCCAGGGAGGAGGCTCACAGGCTTCTGTTGAGACTGAACTTGCCCCCGCCGGAGTCCAATAAATCTCCCTCCCCGCGGGATGCCCCAGATCTCCGACACACACCGAACTCTCCCCTCCCACAGCGAGCACCTCGGCGTCTTTGGTCGACAGTCCCGGAGAAAACCTCTACAACTCATGACCCTCCGTGAAAGTTCCTCCACAGATGCTTTAATGGGTTACTATATGTTAATTGTTACTGTTATGCAAACTGGTTTAGAGGCTTAACAGTTCCTCTCCGAGTTGAGCTTATATAATTGAGCATATGCTCTGTCTGTTTCTTAGTTTCTAACTGTGATTCATTACGCTTGGTCGCTGCTACGACCCCCTCGGTCGCCCCCCCCCCCCAGTGTTTAAGTTGGTGGGCCCCTTGGTGGTCGGAGCCGCGCCCTCCACCGAGCCACTATAGTCAGGTTTGGGCATAGGGGAGATCTTATCTCCCCTAAATTCCCCATACGGGTGCTCAAACATACGGACCCGTACGCAGCGTACAATGGGTCGCTGGCTCGGTCAAAACTACATGTTCATTTTACAATGTTCTAGATGTTTCTTTTTGTCTCTTTTGCTTCTTTTTCTTCTTTCCCCACTTCCTACTCTCCCTCTCCCCCACCTTCCCCCTGTTCCCCAGGGAGATCATCCATGGGTCGTTAGGTTCACTCATGCTATGCTTATACTGGTAACATTATGTCTGTCAATGTAGTATCCTATAATGTAAAGGGCCTCAATAGTCCTCAAAAGAGGTCCAAGTTATTTCTTTTTCTGAAACAGGTGAGGGAAGATCTGGTATTCCTCCAGGAGACGCATTTTAGAGGTACTTCCCACCCTGAACTGCGCTCCAGACGCCACCCTGTTGCTATTCACGCCTGCGATCGCACCCAAAAGAAGAGAGGAGTCGCCATACTGATACCCGCTCATTTACATTTGGAATCTGACCGAATCATTAAAGACAAACGCGGTAGGTTTCTTATTATAGTAGGCAAACTCAATAATGTTCCCATCACTATGGTCAACATCTACGCTCCCAATGCTAATCAGGCCTCGTTCTTTGCTTCCTTAGACTCTAAAATTGCCCAATGTAGGAAAGGTGACATCTTAATTGCAGGCGACTTCAACACCATATTACACCATAATCTTGATCGCTCCCATCCCCTCCCATTGTCTCAGTCCCACATAAGCGCCCGCAACTCTAGAGCCTTACAGTCGCTACTTAAAAACCACCTACTATTTGACTCCTGGAGGGTTGTCGACCCCTTAGTCAAAGATTATACGTTTTTTTCCCCAGTCCACAACCTATATACTAGAATTGATATGATTATGGTTGGAAGAGATCTGACCTCTAGAATCCAGAACTGCTGTATTTATCCAATTACGTGGTCCGATCACGCTCCGATATCTCTGACTCTGACTGGGCTGGCCCGTACCCCTTCCCTCCCTTCTTGGTCCCTTAACGATGCCCTTCTCCAACAGCCTGAAGTGTTACAGCAAACTACTCAGGCATTGTCTGATTACTTCAACGAGAACCAAACACCCGGTATATCTGATATGACCCTGTGGGAGGCACATAAAGCGGTCATCCGGGGCCACTTCATCCAGACCGCGGCCAGGCTTAATAAACAGCGTTCCCAAAAGATTCTAGAGTTAACCAATCAGCTCCATCAAATGGAGGAAGCTCATAAATCCTCCCTAAACCCTACTGATTTAGAAAAGGTACTTAAAACCAGGGGCGAACTAAATATGCTTATATCACACAAGACTGAACAGTGCCTTAGACGTCTAAACCAGATCTATTATGAAAAAGGTGATAAAGCAGATAAACTTCTAGCCAGAAAGCTGAGGGCTCAGATCTCTTCCAAAAATATTCTATCTATTCGCACCAAACAAGGAACTCTAACTCATGATCCTGACCGTATTCTGGGTGAATTCGAGGAATTTTATAAATTATTGTATAACTCGGGAGGGACTCCCTCCTCGTCTTCGAGACTTGATGGGGGGATTGACTCTCTCCTAGATAAATGTAACCTACCATCATTGAGTAGCTCGACAGTAACCCAGTTAGGGTCAGAGATCACTACCGAGGAAATAGAGAATGCACTTAAAACTCAGAAACCAGGTAAGGCCCCTGGACCTGATGGGATGTCAATTATGTACTACAAGAAATTCAAGGGGACCTTATTACCCCACCTATGTAAGCTCTTCAATGGTTTCCTAAAGGGTAACCCTCTATCACCCCATGCCCTGGAGGCACGAATAGTTTTAATCCATAAGCCTGGGAAAGACCCCAACTCCTGTGCTAGCTACCGCCCCATTTCCTTATTAAATAACGATATTAAAATATTTGCCAAAATCCTAGCCCTAAGATTAAACCCAGTTCTCCCGCGCTTAATACACGCTGACCAGGTGGGCTTCATCCCAGGCCGACAAGCTAGAGACAATACACGCAGAACTATTGATCTGGTCCATCTTATTAGCAAAACTAAATTGCCCTCCATCCTTCTCTCGCTCGATGCAGAGAAGGCTTTTGATAAAATACTATGGCCCTTCATGTTCACCACCCTAAGCAGGTTCGGCCTGGGGGGGAAGCCTACTTCAAGGTATTCAGGCACTCTACTCCAATTCCTCTGCTAGAGTTCGGGTTAACGGCAAAGACTCTCACCTCTTCCACATCAGCAACGGTACACGCCAGGGATGCCCCCTGTCACCACTAATTTTTGCTATGACAATCGAACCTTTGGCGTGTATGATTAGGGCCAACCCCGACATCAAAGGTATCTCTGTTGGTGACGAGGAATTCAAACTGTCATTATTCGCGGATGACGTTCTATTAACTCTCTCCTCTCCCAATATATCTATCCCTAATCTATTTAAAACTCTATCATTATATTCCCACTACTCGGGTTATCGTATTAATTACTCTAAATCAGAAGCCCTCCCCCTGCACCTTGACGAGAATGCCAGATCTCTCCTTGCTGCTAACTTTAACTTTTCTTGGCGCTCCAAGAAAATCAGGTATTTAGGCGTATATATCACAAACTCCTACGACTCTTTATACTCCGAAAACTTTCCTGCCCTTTTTATGTGTATAGAGTCTGACCTTCGAGCTTGGGACAAACAGATTATAGCCTGGTTCGGACGAATAGTATCAGTAAAAATGAACATCCTTCCCAGGATTTTGTATCTGATTCAAACAATTCCTGTAAGCATCCCCGCGGTGGCCTTAAGCCGAGTGCAGAAACTCTTTGTAAAATTTATATGGTCTGGTAAGCCCCCTAGAATCAGGACCGCCACTCTGGTACGTGACCCGTTAGCAGGAGGCAGAGGATTGCCGGATATCCGCAAATACTATCATGCAACTCACCTGAGTCAGGCTCTTGCATGGTTCTCCCCAGCCCCCCACCTGCCCTGGATTCGAATCGAACTCTTAGCGGCCGGGGTCTCCACTCTGGTTTCCCTCCTTACGCCGACTAAGCCACTGCGGACAATGCATACATGTGTCCCTTCGACAAAATTCACCTGCTCCTTGTGGTTTTTCTGCATTCGGCATTATGGCCTATCCACTTTTCCATCACCCATCACGTCCATTTGGGATAATCGGGATTTCCCCCCAGGCTCCACCTTACGATCCCACTCCTGGCTCCATTTGAACCCACGCCCGGGTCTGGTATATGATTTTATAGAAGGGTCGTCATGGCGTTCCCTACAATCTCTATGTGACAGATATGATATTTCCCAACCTGTATCTTATGAATATTTACAGCTCCGTTCCTTTTTAAGCTCCCTTTCTAAACCCCAGGTTATTCGCCAGCTCACCCCCTTGGAACGTCTTTGTATTTACTCTCCTATGCGGCAGGGCATTATTTCTATACTCTACGGTTTATTACGTTCCCTGAAGGTAGCAAACATACTTCCCCATGAACGTAAGTGGGAGCAGGATCTAGCCCCCCCCCCCGATGACGATTCTTGGGAAATCATTAGACAAAAAGTAGCCCAGTCCTCAATTTCCTCACTAGTGAAGGAAAATTCTTATAAAGTCTACACTAGATGGTACCGGGTCCCTGACACATTGCATAGGATCTTTCCCGGGACCTCCCCACTGTGTTGGCGTGGGTGCGGCCAAACCGGAGATTTTAAACACATCTGGTGGTCATGCCCAAAAATGCGCACGTTTTGGACTCAGGTGGAAATTCTTATTGGTTCTATTTTCTGCTCACGGATAACCCTGGGCCCCTGGTCAGCCCTGCTGGGCCTTCCCTTACCCAACCTAGATAGCCATGCGAATAGCCTAGTACTCCAAATCTTACATGCGGCCCGATGTGTAATAGCTAAAAATTGGAAAAAAACCAATACCCCCCCTAGGAGCATGCTAATAGCTAAAATATGGCATATCTCCGTGATGGAGAAAATTACAGCATCCTTACACGACAGATCAGATAAATATAGGAAGATATGGGGACCATGGTTCATCTTTACTACGCCCTCTACTCCCGGGGTGGGATGTGTTTGAGGTATGATGTATAATGCGGTAAGTGGCACTACTCTACGCCACTCAGGTCCCAATAAATAAAAGAGGTGTTAGGCCGCTCTGGGCTGCACAGTTGACATGGTTTATAGCTAGGAGGTAAGGCCTTACATGGCACGTCTTTACCTTACTAGCCTCTCTGACGATCCATCATTCTCCCACCCCCTCCTCCTTCCCTTTCTTTCCCCCACTCTTTCTCTCTTTTCTTCAGACTTTTTCTTCTTACGATCTTTCTCTTTTATTCTTTTGTACAAATACAGAAAAATTGATGTCGATTTATATATTTGCTATTGATGACGTATTCCCTTGCTTTTGTTATACTTGGTTACTCCCCATGGGATAACATGTATGTGATCTAGCTTTTATTTGGAGTTGTCATCTCCTGTTTGTTTTGTATCAGCATACTCGACTTCTCGCTAATAAAAATATTAAATAAAAAAATAAAAAATACCCCAATGTTTTTTCAAATTTTTTTTTATATCATTACTTTTAGTATTGTAAGTCGTAATGAAAGGCATAAACATGGAATCTTGTATATTGCTTTTCTCTTTATACACCAATAATTGTTTCCTGTCAAGACCATCAGCTTTTTCTTTATACCTAGTAACCAGTCCAGCTGGATATTGTTTCTCTAAAAACCTTTTTTCATAAAGTGCAGCTTGCTCATTAAATTTATCCTGTTCTACACAGTTCCTCTTAAGCCTCAAAAATTGTGAATATGGTATATTCATCACCCACTTTTTGAGGTGACAGCTCTTAAAATGTACATAATTGTTGCTATCAACCTTCTTAACATATGTATAGGTATTAATACTTTTCCCAGGGGTCCAATCTGTTGAATCAATAACTAAATCTAAAAACTCAATTTTACTTTTCTGATAATTTGATGTAAAGTTCAAATTATAACGATTATTATTAAGAAAAGCCATAAATCTATTAAAATCACTCTCGGTCCCCTTCCAAATCAATATATCATCTATATACCTATAGAAACTATGTATAAAATCTGAAAATGGGTTATTATGAAAAATCACTTCTGATTCCCATTTTCCTAAATAAAGATTGGCGAAGCTCGGGGCATAAGGGGTCCCCATCGCACAGCCGCACAGCTGGTTAAAAACCCCTTACGCCCCGAGCTTCGCCAATCTTTATTTAGGAAAATGGGACTCAGAAGTGATTTTTCATAATAACCCATTTTCAGATTTTATACATAGTTTCTATAGGTATATAGATGATATATTGATTATTTGGAAGGGGACCGAGAGTGATTTTAATAGATTTATATCTATTTATGTATTGGATACATACACTCAATACCATTAACCCTTATGGGCTGAATGAAAATTATGACATTACCCCTTTTCTGCATTAAAAAACTCGTTGCGGAGACATTATTGACTCTGACGCATTGTAGTCGGGCCATTGGCTCCTTTGTGTTTGGGTTTATAATGGTGTCAAAGCAATAAGGATGGAGATGCTTTAATTTATCAATTAATCTGATTGTTTTGGTTTACTAGTAGTATAGCCTAATGAATGTTTAATCGGACAGTAATTAATATTATGAGCATAAGATATTATCTAATACTTAGTTTTCCATATAAGGTTGAATTAAAATCATGTAGAGGGGTAGGGTATATCCGTTAGGTGCAGCCAAATGTTTAATGGGTATATATGTTTAATTAGTATCATCTTATCTCAGTTATTTGTTTGTAATTTTTATGTATTTTTAACTATATATATTTTTATTGTTAACTTGTATCACATATGTGTTTTAAAAAGCTTTTTGATGTTAATTTTTCAATGTGCAGATGTATTTTAACTATTTGTGCTGCTCAAGATCAATTATACTGCTGTGCTATAAATTGTATGGGACACCGTTGTTGGCCACAGCCCCTGACGAAGTCTTGTGACGAAACGCGCTGGGAATGGCCAGCAGGACGAGGTACTTGGATCCAACGTTTGAATTGTCGGCGCGTGTGGTCCGTGAATTGAGTCCGTGCGGCTAGAAGGATTTAGCGGCTGTTGGTATCCGGAGAGCGACGGGGTTCATCGGTGTGGGTATCCGGAGTCTACACTGATGATCGACATCGCGCTGGTTATTTTATACTTTGAATGTACGTGAGTGATTATGATGCCAGTAAATTACTTGTGATTTTATACTCCCCATTGCGCCCTCCATTATTCTCTTTTCCACATGTGCTGAGGAGTACGGGTTTACTCCTAAAGGAGGACTGCTGCAGTAATACATATGGACTGACATATACTTCAAAGACTTTGTTGTTGGATTGCGCGACTACTTTCAGTAAAAAAAATAATAATAATAAAAAAATAATTTATATATATATATATATATATATATATATATATATATATATATATATATATATATATATATATATATATATACATACATACATACAAAGAGAATAACCCTTATAGCGCGCTTCAAAGAGCAGCACTTCACGGTGGAACCCCTGTTAGTGGGAACAGAAACAATGTAGACAAAAGATATAACCCGGAGGGCGCTAAGACATCAAATGACCATTGTCCATATAGTTTTATGGTTTCCGATGTCTAAATGCTTTCAGACATATTTTCATTGGACTTGATTAAAATCCCAGCCTGGAACGAATGATCCTTGTTGACATACATAGCTTTATGTACCTCCTGATCCCCTGAGACGTATTTGACCAGTGGTTTTAATAGGAACTATAATTCCTCCCTTTGTCAGAATAATTACAACTTTGGGAGCGTGTAGTTCACAAATTTAACTGGGTCAGTGAAGTTTTTACATCTTGTTCGCCATTATCGGCAATACTATCCTTACCCTAGGCATTATTATTCGTTGCCCATTGTCATTGTAGTTAGGCAGGTGGAATTTATAAGTATCCACCGTATGGTACACTTTTAGATCAAATATACCCCTGAGGAAGTCCTGTTAAAAGGACGAAATGCGTAGGATTTAAATAAGGTGATTAGGATATCCAGTATACATTGTAGGGTCCCCACCACTGAGCTCACATCCTGGGGTGGTTGATGGCAGTCATGTTTACACCTGTTTTGATGTAACCTGGTTGTTCCCATAATACACCTTGTATAATGTAAAGACTAATATACATTATATATTTTATGTTGGATGTTACAAATAAACATCGGAATTTTATTAATCAAAGGTTATTTTGGGTGTCTACATTGTTTTTGTTGAGAGGGTATCTTGCAGGTGAAATACCTGGCTGAGTACAATCAAGCATCAGATCTCAAAAATTGCAGGCTGGGATTTTAATAAAGTCCAATTCAAAAACGTCTGAAAGCATTAAGACATTGGAAACCATAAAACTATAAAGACTTTTATATTGACAATGGACATTTGATGTTTTAGCACCCTCAGGGTTATATCTTTTATGTGTGTGTGTGTATATGTGTATGTATATATGTGTGTGTGTGTATGTACGTATATGTGTATGTATGTGTGTGTATGTATGTATGTGTGTATATATATATATATATATATATATATATGCCACCGATTGTGCAAGTTGACCCACTTAAAAAGATGAGAGGTCTGTAATTTCCATCATAGGTACACTTCAACTGTGAGAGACAGAATCTGGAAAAAAAAACACTAGGAAATCACATTGTATGATTTTTAAACAATCTATTTGTATATTCTTGCAGAAAATAAATATTTGGACAATCAAAAAGTTTAACTCAATAATTTGTAATATAACCTCTGTTGGCAATTACAGAGGTCAAACATTTCCTGTAGTTCTTGACCAGGTTTGCACACACTGTAGCAGGTATTATGACCCACTCTTCCATGCAGATCTTCTCTAGATCTGTCATGTTTTGGGGCTGTCGCCGGGCAACAGAGACTTTCAACTCCCTCCACAGATTTTCCATTGGGTTGAGGTCTGGAGACTGGCTAGGCCACTCCAGGATCTTAAAAAGCTTCTTACAGAGCCACTCCTTAGTTGCCCCGTCAGTGTGTTTGGGGTCATTGTCATGCTGGAAGACCCAGCCACGTTCCATCTTCAATGCTCTTACTGAGGGAAGGAGGCTTTTGCCCAAAATCTCACGATACATGGCCCAAATCCTCTCCTTAATACGGATCAGTCGTCCTGTCCCCTTTGCAGAAAAGCAGCCCCAAAGCATGATGTTTCCACCCCCATGCTTCACAGTGGGTATGGTGTTCTTGGGATGCCATTCATCACGGCGAGTGGAGTTTATACCAAAAAGTTTGATTTTGCTCTCATCTGACCACATTACATTCTCCCAATCCTCCTCTGGATCATCCAGATGGTCACTGGCAATCTTTAGACGGGCCTAGACATGTGCTGGCTTAAGCAGGGGGACCTTTCGGGCGCTGCAGGATTTCAATCCATGACGACGTAGTTTGTTACTAATGGTAACCTTTCTGACTGTGGTCCCAGCTCTCTTGAGGTCATTGACCAGGTCCCCCCGTGTAGTTCTGGGCTGATTCCTCACCATTCTCAAGATCATTGATACCCCACAAGGTGAGCTCTTGCATGGAGCCCCAGGTCGAGGGAGATTGTCAGTGATCTTGTATTTCTTCCATTTTTTTTATAATTGCGCCAACAGTTGATCTCTTCTCACCATGCTGCTTGCTTATTGTCAAGTAGCTCATCCCAGCCTTGTGCAGCTCTACAATTTTGTCCCTGGTGTCCTTAGACAGCTCTCTGGTCTTGGTAGCAGTCTGACTGAGGGTGTAGACCGGTGTCTTTTATACAGATAACCAGTTCAAACAGGTGCCATTAATACAGGTAATGAGTGGAGGATAGAAGAGCTTCTTAAAGAAGAAGTAACAGGTCTGTGAGAGCCAGAAATCTTGCTGCTTGGTAGGTGTCCAAATATTTATTTTCCTCAAGAATATACAAGTAAATTGTATAAAAATCATACAATGTGATTTCCTGTTTTTTTTTTCTTCAGATTCTGTCTCTCACAGTTGAAGTGTACCTATGATGGAAATTACAGACCTCTCTCATCTTTTTAAGTGGGTCAACTTGCACAATCGGTGGCTGTCCAAATACTTTTTTTTTTTTTTCACTGTGTGTATGTATATGTATATGTACAGTGGGCTATTCCCTCATTATAGTGTGATAAATTAAGCAGGTAAAAGGTCTGGAGTAGATTCCAGGTGTGACATTTGCATTTGGAATCTGTTGCTGTTGACTCTAAATATGAGATCCAAAGAGCTGCCACGATCAGTGAAGCAAGCCATCATTAGGCTGAAAAATCAAAACAAACCTATCAGAGTGATAGCAAAAACATTAGGTGTGGCCAAATCAAGTGTTTGGAAGATTCTTAAAAAGAAAGAATGCACCGGAGAGCTCAGCAACGCCAAAAGCCCCAGTGATCGCAAAATACGCGTTATAGCGCGTTTTTACGCGCTACAGAAGAAGAGGGACTCTCTTTTTAAATATGAGTGGGTCCTGCAGGACGCGCTATGATGCAGAGTCCTGTGTGCGCCTCAACCAATACTGAAATGCTATTGGCTGAGGCGCGCACAGGACTCACAGCGCGTCCTGCAGGACCTGCTTATTCCTCAGTAGCCGTCCTCCCTGTCACGCACCGCCAGCAACATGCCCCATCCGTCCTTATTGTAACGTAGATGAGGGGGCGGGCCCGTGTGTGTGAAACCAATATGCTCCTCATTCTGGTCCAGCCCTGCGCTCCACCCGCCGTCTGCTGCTCCGGGTTGCTGTGGCCGGGGTGATGAGCGTGTATGCGGGGATGTGCCCGGCTCCTGAGACCATTCCACTGCTCCGGCTGCCGGCGGGGCTGAGTCCAGCAGGCGTAATGACATGAAGCTGTGCCCACCGCGGGGGAGAGTGTAGCAGCTGCAACGCATGGTCTACTTCCTGGAAGACGTGCACTGGTGAGTACGGGCCCTGGCAGTTGGGTGGTGTGATTCTGGCTGGGCGCTGACTGGCATCAGCATGGGCAACTGGCTGGTTCAGAGCTGCACGCAGATCTGCATGAGCAGATATTGGCAAACATTGTGCTGCATGTATCTGCCTCTGCCATATACAGGCTGCCTGCGTGATCATGTGTGTATCATATCAGGGTGGGAAACTGGATTGGTCCAGGCCGTTGGTTGACAGTAGATGCTAGATGCAAGTGGCCTAAGGGACCTTTTTACATCAGGGGAGGAGCTATCCACGCCACTAACAATCGCTCGCCACAGAGCCTGCGAGGGTACATTTCGGGTACCCTGTTCAGCTGTAGCTGCTCCCCCTGGTGATGTGTCTCCTCCCCGAGTGACATCAGAAGGTCTCTTCTCCCACTCAGATTTAGAACCAACCATTAGTTGACCTTGCAGTAGCTGACAGCAGGCGGGGAGCGGTATTTGTGGTGCGCTGTGCAGATTCTGTAGGTTTGGTTCTAAATCAGAGTGGGAGAAGGGATCTTCTGATGTCACTAGGGCAGGAGACACGTCACCAGGGGGAGGAGATACGGCCGAACAGGGTACCCGAAAAGTACCCTTGCGGGCTTGCTTCACTCGCCACCTGATTACTAAAGGTAATAGTTAGTGGCGTGGATAGTATAGGAACTATCCCGCTGGCCTAGCTCCTCCCCCTTGTGTCGTGGCTCCTCTCCCTGACGTAAAAGGTCTCTTAGGCCATTTGAATTTAGCATCAACCGATTCTGTAGCGCTGTGTAGTGTGTCTATCTCACCACTGCAACGTGAACAGAAGGGCCTGGTAACAAGGGGTATGGCGACACTGTCACCCATTCATGTGACCACGGGGTACACATACATGCATACAGCCGTCCCTGGTCCCTTCCAATGCTGCTCTGTTCTCTTCCTCTCTGTCCTGTACAGCAGGAGGCAACCTGTGGATCTCTCAGGCAATTAGTATGTAATGCCAGCACATAGGATCCCGGCATTCATGATACAAATGCCAGGATCTCGATGTATAAAATCCCAACAGGGATGAGTATTTCCCCCTGCTCCCTACCCCCTCACGCTAACAATCTGTTCCCACAGCCTAACCTCCCCCTTTACTGCCTGACCCTAATCCCCCCTTCCTTTTCCTAAACCTAACCCACAGGCTGTGATTAAGGTCAAGATTCCAGCGTTGGTCTCCTGCCCCTGTAGAGTTCCAGCCTCCAAATTCTAACGGGTGTCGGGATTCCGACATCTTCACCGCATCACACCTACAGTACTTTGTGGGTTTTTTTCTATAGATAGTACCTCAGGTAATTCTGGATGTTAGAATAGAGAAAGCCTTTTACTGTCGGCATGCTGGCCATTGCATTATTATCATTTATTTATAGCTCTACAATAATTAGAGGACAACAGACTGGGTCCTGCAGGACATGCTGTGAGTCAGAGTCCTGAGGAATGGTACTGGATGAGTTGCACACAGGACTCTGACTCACAGGGTGTAACGCAGCACCTGGTCATTCCTCAGTGTCCATATCCCCTGTTAATCACCTCCTTTCCCACGAGTACTGCCCAAACTGCTTTCTACCCTTACCCCCAGGACATTTTGCCCCTAACCTCCTCTTGCACTGAGTACTGGCCTGACTGCTATCTACCTTTACCCCCTCCCTACCCCCATCACAACCCCCTTTATTGCCTGGCCCTAACCCCCCGCCATCGCACTGCCCCAACTGGTATCAGCCCCTACCCCCAGCACTACTTGCCCCTAAAACTCTCCTTGTCGACCAGCACTGTCCCATCTGTTTTCTGCCCTCATGACCCCATAATATGTGACGTGACCCAGAAATAGTGGAATAGGACCCCAATTTTTTCAAGTGAGGGGTCCCTGGGACCCACAAATATTTTCGCTCTGCGCGATCACTGAGCCCCGAAAGACCATGGAAAACAACTATGGTGGATGACAGAAGAATTATTTCCCTGGTGAAGAAAAACCCCTTCACAACAGTTGCCCAGGTCAAGAACACTCTCCAGGAGGTAGGTGTGTCAAAGTCAACAATCAAGAGAAGACTTCACAAGAGTGAATATAGAGGGTTCACCACAAGATGTAAACCATTGGTGAGCAACAAAAACAGGAAGTCCCGATTAGAGTTTGCCAAACAACATCTAAAAAAGCCTTTACAGTTCTGGAACAGAATCCTATGGACAGATGAGACAAAGATCAACTTGTACCAGAGTGATGGGAAGAGAAGAGTATGGAGAAGGAAAGGAACTGCTCATGATCCAAAACATACCAACTCATCAGTGAAGCATGGTGTTGGTAGTGTCATGGCGTGGACATGTATGGCTGCCAATGGAACTGGTTCCCTTGTATTTATTGATAATGTGACTGCTGACAAAAGCAGCAGGATGAATTCTGAAGTGTTTCGGGCAATATTATCTGCTCACATTCAGTCAAATGCTACAGAACTCATTGGACAGTGCTTCACAGTGCAGATGGGCAATGACCCGATGCATACTGCGAAAACAACCAAAGCGTTTTTTTAAGACAAATAAGTGGAATGTTGTGCAATGGCCAAGTCAATCACCTGACCTGTACTGAGCATGCAATTCACTTGAGGAAGACAAAACTGAAGGAAAAATGCCCCAAGAACAAGCAGGAACTGAAGACATTTGCAGTAGAGGCCTGGCAGAGTATCACCAGGGATGAAACCCAGCGTCTGGTGATGTCTATGCATTCCACACTTCATGCTGTAATTAACGTCAAAGGATTTGCAACAAAGTATTAAAGTGAAAGTTTGATTTAGGATTGTTTAGTTTGTCCCATTACTTTTGGTCCCTTAAAAAGTGGGAGGCACATGTAGAAACTGTTGTAATTCCTACACCGTTCACCTGATTTGGATGTAAATACCCTCAAATTAAAGCGGAAAGTCTGCAGTTAAAGCACATCTTGTTTGTTTTGTTTCAAATCCATTGTGGTGGTTGATAATGTCAAATATTACCTTTAAACATAAAGCTATATACTAATACAGCGGAGCCGCTATGGCCGCTAGACCACGTGCTACGCACTTTGTACGCTATTTGCGTACAGAGTCCTGCACGTGGTACGCACTTGGCGTACACACGCTGCGCTGAGTGTACAAAATACACACAGCAGGCGCACACACAGTCGATAACCTTTAAACCTTGTTAATAAAACACAGTAAGAATATGCTTATACTCTAAACCTCAGTATTGATAATACTGCAATGATGTAACGCTTAAAACCTTTAACAATGTGTATGCTGTTTGAGCGATTAAGACGCTAAGAGAGCCCTTTGCAGGAAAGGGAAAACACAAGACCGGGTTTGGTTAAAACCACAGCAGCTCTAACACCGCCGTAGATTATTCAGAGTAAAAAGGGGAAAACAGTACAAATTATACACTACAAACTAACAGGGAAATCTAAACAGAATAACAGAGAATAATCGCTACAGAGAATATACATACGTGGGGAATCTTTCGCAAGCGCGACCTGGAGTCCAGTCCTCAGCTGTTCAGGTAGAAAGCCTTTAGAGACATGAGGTTGGCCAGGCAACAGTGGTCTTTATGTACACAACATACATTCACAATACAATGGTCCCTGTAATCTCATTGTTCATTGGACACAGGAATGTGTCTCTACATTACAGGAAAGGTCAAAGGTGGATTTGAACAGGTGGGCTGTGTTTTTCCCCAACTGCTCTGGTGGGAGGTATCCTCAGGATTCCCGCCGCATGTGTAATTTACAGCAATGCAGTTAATGTTCATAATCTACTTCTGTACATAACTATACGCAGGAGCGAGCGATCCTTTCCTTACTAACATCGGAATGTTACCCTTAAAATATCCTATAGCTGGATACTAGACACCACCTTTCAACCTTTATCTGACCCTTCCTATCATGCAAAGAGGAATCTCTGTCCAGGAACAGTTTAAACTAAACATACTTGCTGACATGGTCAAGGGGAATATTTACTATAAAATGCACTATGTTGGTTAAATATGCTCTGATCGAGTTGCACTCTACACCAGGCTTTTTCAACCAGTGTGCCATGGCACACTAGTGTGCCGCGACCAGTTGCAAGGTGTGCCACGGAGCCAGAGCAGCTTCCTGCACCTTCAGAGTGAACGGTTGGCCCAGGCTCTTCTTAGAGGATCAGTCGTGCTCCGGCCATGACCTATGCCTTGAAAACGGTGTGATATCATAGGTCACAGCCACCGCATCTCACCACCCAGCCAGCCCACCCACCTGCAAACACATCTTCCAGTTCCCGCCTGCGTACACAGCTTTCCTTGCCCACCCACATCCACACCTGCCCGACTGCCCACTGCTCAGTATTCGCAGAACTCCACTATGAACAACCCCAGCCACTGAGGGACAGGGAGGAGGACAGCTGATAATATTTGTTATTTTATTTCTCCTGTGGGGAACAATAGTATTTATGTGGGGAGAATAAGAATTTATAGATTTATGGGGGGGGAACAATGTGAATAATTCATGTGGGGAGCAATAGGATTTATGTGGGGAGCAACATGATTTATGTGGGTAGCAATGTGATTGTTTTTTCTGTGTAGGCCAATGTATGTGTGGATTTTTATTTTATTTTTATTTTTTAACTGTGAGGGCCAATGTGTGAGTTTTGTTTTTTTTCTGTGGGGAACCGATGGTGTGCCTTGGCAATTTTAAAATATTGTTCGGTGTGCCGCGAGTAAAAATAGGTTGAAAATCACTGCTCTACACGCTCACAAACTCTACCATAAATGCGCATACCACACGCCAAGGCGCATGGCCGTGGAAGCTCCGTTACGCAAAGTGCGGATATGCGTACGCACGGCAGAGCGAGTGCACACGCAGCGGGCATGTGCATGGGGTTAGTACAAAAGGATATGCATCATGATATTTTTCGACTTTGACATGTGCCCTCATTGCGAGTTGTTCGCTCTGTAAATTTTTTCGCATCGCAGCGATTTTCCGCTTAGTGCGCATGCGCAATGTTCGCACTGCGACTGTGCCAAGTAAATTTGCTATGCAGTTAGGAATTTTACTCACGGTTTTTTCTTCGTTCTGGTGATCGTAATGTGATTGACAGGAAGTGGGTGTTTCTGGGCGGAAACAGGCCGTTTTATGGGTGTGTGCGAAAAAACGCTCTGGGCGAACGCTGGGTGTGTTTGTGACGTCAAACCAGGAACGATAAGCACTGAACTGATTGCAGATGCCGAGTAAGTCTGGAGGTATTCAGAAACTGCTAAGAGGTGTGTAATCGCAATTTTGAGAATCTTTTGTTCGCAATTTTAAGAAGCTAAGATTCACTCCCAGTAGGCGGCGGCTTAGCGTGTGCAATGCTGCTAAAATCGGCTTGCGAGCGAACAACTCGGAATGAGGGCCATGGTGTATCAAGCCCAATATATGAGAAATATGACAATGTCCCAATATTTATGGACCTGACTGTGTGTGTGTGTATGTGTGTAAGTATGTATGTATATGTAAAAAAAGAAGGTAATCTCTACTGGTATTAGCGCCAAGATATTATATATACAAATATAATCACGTTACGTTCCTTTGTGAGAATGTGCTCTTCTTTCGGATTCTTCTCTTACTCCCCAACTTCAGTCTAGATGATACAGTCTCAGACGATTATGTGGAAGGAGAACAGATGAAGAAAGCAATTTGTAATATTGTTTCATCTAATATTTCTTTAGATTCAAGTGTTCCCCTTTTATCAAGACCAGATACACAAGGAAAAAGGTAGATCTATGGGTGAGGAGCGTACCCCAACTCACAGTAAAGCCAGAAGCTGGTGCCCATAAGGGGTTTCTTTAATTATCTTGACCTCGTTTTGTGAGCCTTCCACCAAAGACTATTTGGAAATGAGTGTACCTAACTCACTTTTAAAGATAGATACGTAAAACACATAAAGGTATCTTTTCCACAGAAATATCTTATGCTTACCACACTCAAGAGAATAATCACAGAGATACTCCTGGGTTTCTTTTATATCCAACGTCCTCAAGCTCTTATAACTTCCAATATAGATGTAATATCATTAGAAGTATAGATGTATCAGTCTCAGCGGTTATGTAGAAGGGGAATAAATAAAGAGAACAATGTGTAATATTGTTTGACCTATTATTCCCTTATATTCAAACGGTCCCCTTTATATGGCCCAAACGAAAGGGGAAAGAGGTAGATTAATGGGTGAGGAGCGTACCCCAAGTCACAATGAAACCAACAGTAGGTGCCTATAGGGGTTTCTTTAAACTTCTTCATCTCCTATTTTGTGGACCTTCCACCAAAAGATATTAAAACCGTGCGCACCTAATTCATTTTTGAAGCTAGATACGTGTAACACATAAGGGTATCTTTTCCATAACACAATGTCATGCATACCACACTCATAAAAGTAATCGGAAAGATACTCCTATCTGGGTTTCTTTTATATCCAACGTCCTCAAGATATTTGTAACTTTCAATGTAGACGTGATATTATTCAAACTTCCAGGATTGTAAATGTATCAGCCAGTCTTTTTTTATTGTACAAAAACTCCCATAGTTGGGATATTTCACAAAAATACACGCTGATAAAAAAAACATACATAAAAACAGTCTTTTTCATAAAAACCATATATAACAAAAATAAAATACATCCAAGGTAATAAAAAAACAGGAAAAAATACCACCACAACGGAGGAAATCACCGGCAATATAGTTGTTGAACAAATACCTTAGTGTAAATTTCCTGGAGATAAAAAAAAAAAGATTTTACTTACCGGTAAATCTGGTTCTAGTAGTCCGTAGTGGATGCTGGGGACTCCGTAAGGACCATGGGGAATAGACGGGCTCCGCAGGAGACAGGGCACTCCAAGAAAGAATTAGGACCACTGGTGTGCACTGGCTCCTCCCTCTATGTCCCTCCTCCAGACCTCAGTTAAGGAAACTGTGCCCGGAAGAGCTGACAGTACAAGGAAAGGATTTTGGAATCCAGGGTAAAACTCATACCAGCCACACCAATCACACCGTATAACTCGTGATAAACTTACCCAGTTAACAGTATGAACAACAACAGAGCATCAGACCAACCTGATGCAACCATAACATAACCCTTATGTAAGCAATAACTATATACAAGCATTGCAGAAGAAGTCCGCACTTGGGACGGGCGCCCAGCATCCACTACGGACTACGAGAAATAGATTTACCGCTAAGTAAAATCTTATTTTCTCTAACGTCCTAGTGGATGCTGGGGACTCCGCAAGGACCATGGGGATTATACCAAAGCTCCCAAACAGGCAGGAGAGTGCGGATGACTCTGCAGCACCGAATGAGCAAACACAAGGTCCTCCTCAGCCAGGGTATCAAACTTGTAGAATTTTGCAAAAGTGTTTGAACCCGACCCAGTAGCTGCTCGGCAAAGCTGTAATGCCGAGACCCCTCGGGCAGCCGCCCAAGAAGAGCCCACCTTCCTTGTGGAATGGGCTTTTACTGATTTTGGAGGCGGCAATCCAGCCGCGAAATGAGCCTGCTGAATCGTGTTACAGATCCAGCGAGCAATAGTTTGATTTGAAGCAGGAGCACCCAGCTTGTTGGATGCATACAGGATAAACAACTACTCAGTTTTCCTGACTCCAGCCGTTCTGGCTACATAAACCTTCAAAGCCCTGACTACATCTAGTAACTTGGCATCCTCCAAGTCATGAGTAATTCTGCCCTGTCCATATGGAAAACCAGATAGAGGCCTTTATGTGACAAAGCCGCCAATTCTGACACACGCCTAGCTAAAGCCAGCAACATGACCACCTTCCACGTGAGATATTTTAACTCCACGGTTGTAAGTGGCTCAAACCAGTGTGATTTCAGAAAACTCAACACCACGTCAAGATCCCAAGGTGCCACTGGTGGCACAAAAGGGGCTGAATATGCAGCACTCCCTTTACAAACATCTGAACTTCAGTAAGAGAAGCCAGTTCCTTTTGAAAGAAAATGGATAGGGCTGAAATCTGGATCTTAGTGGACCCCAATTTTAAGCTCAAAGTCACTCCCGACTGTAGGAAGTGAAGGAAACGGCCCAGCTGGAATTCTTCCATAGGGGCATTCCTGGCCTCACACCAAGCAACATATTTTCGCCATATACGGTGATAATGCTTAGCCGTCACGTCCTTCCTAGCCTTTATTAGCGTAGGAATAACCTCATCCGGAATGCCTTTTTCTGCTAGGATCCGGCGTTCAACCGCCATGCCGTCAAACGCAGCCGTGGTAAGTCTTGGAACAGACGGGGCCCCTGTTGCAACAGATCCTGTCTGAGAGGCAGAGGCCCTGGGTCTTCTGTGAGCATTTCTTGCAATTCCGGATACCAAGTCCTCCTTGGCCAAACCGGAACAATGAGTATTGTTCTCACTCCTCTTTTTCTTACGATTCTCAGCACCTTGGGTATGAGAGGAAGAGGAGGAAACACATAAACCGACTGGAACACCCACGGTGTCACTAGTGTGTCCACAGCTATCGCCTGAGGGTCTCTTGACCTGGCGCAATACATTTGTAGCTTTTTGTTGAGGCGGGATGCCATCATGTCCACCTGTGGCAGTTCCCAACGACTTGTAACTGTGTGAAGACTTCTTAATGAAGTCCCCACTCTCCCGAGTAGAGGTTGTGCCTGCTGAGGAAGTCTGCTTCCCAGTTGTCAACTCCCGGAATGAACACTGCTAACAGTGCTTTTACGTGATTCTCTGCCCCGCAAAGAATTCTGGTGACTTCCGCCATCGCCACCCTGCTCCTTGTGCCGCCTTGGCGATTTACATGAGCCACTGCAGTGATATTGTCTGCCTGAATCAGCACCGGTTGGTAGCGAAGCGGAGGCTCCGCTTGACTTAGGGTGTTGTATATGGCCCTTAGTTCCAGGATATTGATGTGCAGACAAGTCTCCTGACTTGACCACAGACCCTGGAAATTTTCTTCCCTGTGTGACTGCCCCCCCACCCTCGGAGGCTTGCATCCATGGTCACCAGGACCCAGTCCTGAATGCCGAACCTGCGACCCTCGATAAGGTGAGCACTCTGTAGCCACCACAAAAGAGACACCCTGGCCCTGGGGGATAGGGTGATCAGCCGCTGCATCTGAAGATGCGATCCGGACCACCTGTCCAACAGATCCCACTGAAAGGTCCTCGCATGGAACCTGCCGAAGGGAATGGCTTCGTATGACGCCACCATCTTTCCCAGGACTCGCGTGCATTGATGCACCGACACCTGTTTTGGTTTTAAGAGGCCTCTGACCAGAGTCACGAGCTCCTGAGTCTTCTCCGCCGGGAGAAAAACCTTCTTCTGGTCTGTGTCCAGAATCATGCCCAAGAAGGGCAGACGCGTCGTAGGAATCAGCTGCGACTTTGGAATATTCAGAATCCAGCCGTGCTGTTGCAACACCTCCCGAGAGTGTGCTACGCTGATCAGCAACTGCTCTCTGGACCTCGCTTTTATGAGGAGATCGTCCAAGTATGGGATAATTGTAACTCCTTGCTTTTGCAGAAGCACCATCCTATCCACAATATTACACATATCCAAAAGGTGTCGCGTTGTCGACGGAGACACCCTCACACACACACATTTGCTCCATCTCCTTCTTAGGGGGGCCTTTTACCTCAGACATGTCGACACACACGTACCGACACACCACACACACAGGGGATGCTCTATTTGAAGACAGTTTCCACACAAGGCCCTTTGGAGAGACAGTGAGAGAGTATGCCAGCACACACCCCAGCGCTATATGACTCAGGAATCACACAGTAACGTAGTATTACCCCAGTAGCTGCTGTATATATTGTTTTTACGCTAAATTTATGTGCCCCCTCTCTTTTCACCCTCTTCTATCGTGCTTCTGCAGGGGTGATCCTGGGGAGCTTCCTCTCAGCGGAGCTGTGGAGAGAAAATGGCGCTGGTGAGTGCTGAGGAAGAAGCCCCGCCCCCTCAGCGGCGGGCTTCTGTCCCGCGATTTTGTGAAAAATAATGGCGGGGGCTCATGCATATATACAGTGCCCAGCTGTATATATGCTCTATTTTGCCAAGAGGTACTCAATTGCTGCACAAACCGCCCCCCCCCCCCCTCTGCGCCCTGCACCCTACAGTGACCGGAGTGTGTGGGTTAGTGTGGGAGCAATGGCGCACAGCTGCAGTGCTGTGCGCTACCTCCCCGATTTTGATGTCGTCTTGCTTCACTCGCTGGCTTCTGTCTTCTGGCTCTGCGAGGGGGACGGCGGCGCGGCTCCGGGAACGGACGACCAAGGGTGATTTCCTGTGTTCGATCCCTCTGGAGCTAATGGTGTCCAGTAGCCTAAGAAGCGCAAACTATCCGCAGTTAGTAGGTTTGGTTCTCTCCCCTCAGTCCCACGTAGCAGAGAGTCTGTTGCCAGCAGATCTCTCTGAAAATAAAAAAAATCCTAATAAAATACTTTCTTATTAGCAAGCTCAGGAGAGCTCACTAAAGTGCACCCAGCTCTGACCGGGCACAGATTCTAACTGAGGTCTGGAGGAGGGACATAGAGGGAGGAGCCAGTGCACACCAGTGGTCCTAATTCTTTCTTGGAATGCCCTGTCTCCTGCGAAGCCCGTCTATTCCCCATGGTCCTTACGGAGTCCCCAGCATCCACTAGGACGTTAGAGAAAAGAAGATAAAGTGTCACAGTGTTATATATGGTCTTACATATGGTTTTTATGAAAAAGACTGTTTTTATGTATGTTTTATTTTATCAGCGTGTATCCTTGAAGTTTGAATAATATCACGTTACAAATATCTTGATGACGTTGGATATAAAAGAAAGCCAGATAGGAGTATCCTGGTGTCCTACTTGATGTAGGAGGGGTATATAGGGGAGAGAGCATCAATTAGGTTTAAGTAAATGATTTCTCCAAGTGCCCAACTCTATGCCCAGTGTGTAAGCCATGTCCCCCGGATGGACAAAGAGAAACAGATTTTCTGGAAAGTACATAAGAAAATTTGGATTTTCTTTGTCGTGAACACAAGCACCAAACCTACCCGTGTCTCTTACATAGACATCTATGTGCTCTTATATATACTGGTTGCTCAGGTTACAGATCCTGGAATGCTGCTGTTTCTTCTACACACGCTGCTCAGAATGATTGTAGTGTGTGTCACATTATCCCCATTTCCATGGCTTGTGCAGAGAAAGTGGCAGCATCCTGGTGCATCAGCTGACGGGAGGTATGGCCAGATTTGTAGCATATATCACCTATCTATGCTTTTTACAGGAGGTCAGAATATCATTACATGGATTTGGTATGAAACCCTTTCTCCACACCTCTCCTCCCTTCCCCACTGTCCGCTCACTCCTGTGCATCTCTGACACTGGGGGGAGGGATCAGAGTTCTTACCAAGGGGGTATCCAATTAGCCCTGATAACACAATCTGAGATCGCAGCTAATGTTATCACACCTATGTCCCAAAAAATCAGGTTATCGCAGTCTGCGCTCTCCTATTTATTACATCTATACTATTCTAAAATGCCAATAATAGGAATAGAATTCTAGCTGGCAATAGCGGAGATTGGAGAAAGTGGGGAATTCTGCCTGTACCCCCAAAAAAGTCAAACTAATATAGGAAAACCTTGTAGAAGTCTATTAGTGGCCATGATAAAAGTTTTTACTGTTATTAAATTGGGTCAAAAAATGCAGAACATTATATAAAAACAGAAGGTGCAGGCGGCACTCGGAGACTTGCGCAATTGTGGTGAAAAACAGCCAGGTGAGTTTATTGAAGTCTACGTTTCGGGGGACTCACCCCCTTCAGGACACGACACACAAGTGTACAACAAAGTGAAAAAACTTAAATAGCTTACCCACCAGGACCCCAGCTGCCCCCTCAGTGTCAGCGCCGTCCCAGCGCACGAAGCCTGCATTTCCGGTTGCGGCCCTCATCCGGAAGTAGGAAGTGACGTCATCCCGCGGCCGGGACCCGCCTTCGCTGCGGCTGCAGACACAGGGGGACTGGTTACCATGGTAGCAGTGTACACACCACACACTTGGCGCGCACACTGCCCCTTGGACAAAAACATCACATATAAAAAAACATATTTAAAACTTTTGTAAAAAGCTACACAACCATTAATCTTTGTGACAATATAGTGTAAAATCAGCATATAAGACACACATCAGATATCTCTGTGTGTGATGGTTCTAAAGTGCAACGTGAATACCCAATGTATCCTGTATAAAAGTGCAAATAGTACATAGTAAGTGAAACAATGAATTAAATAAATTAAAATCCATGCAGTCGCTACACCTCAACAAAAAAGAGCACTTTCCGGACGCTGGCAACTGAAACCGTCACACACAGCTAACATTGTATGTATCTATCTTTATGTAAATGTATAAATGTACTTATGACCACGTGTCGATTAAATGAAATGAGATTAAATGAAATGTATGTCTACCATGGGCCGCCAGAGTCTGGTTCTCGCAACCTGTCTCGCCTATAAACTAATTTCATTTCCGCAGGTATTATATTGTGTGCCAATTTCATCCCAAGTGTTTTATACTATAGTTTCTAAAAAAAACAATTCAAGCTCTGGTATTCATTCAAACCCCATAGTTGAATGGTATCTAATTTATGGATTCAGTGGGCCTCGAGTCTTAATCATTTTTCTCTGACGTCCTAGTGGATGCTGGGTACTCCGTAAGGACCATGAGGAATAGACGGGCTCCGCAGGTGACTGGGCACTCTTAAAAGAAAGATTAGGTACTATATCTGGTGTGCACTGGCTCCTCCCTCTATGCCCCTCCTCCAGACCTCAGTTAGAATCTGTGCCCGGCAAGAGCTGGATGCACCCAGTAGGCTCTCCTGAGCTTACTAGAAAAGAAAGTATTTGTTAGTTTTTTTATTTTCAGTGAAATCTGCTGGCAACAGACTCACTGCTACGAGGGACTGAGGGGAGAGAAGCAAACCTACCTGCTTGCAGCTAGCTTGTGCTTCTAAGGCTACTGGACACCATTAGCTCCAGAGGGATCGAACACAGGGCCCGACCTCGATCGTCCGTTCCCGTAGCCGCGCCGCCGTCTCCCTTGCAGAGCCAGAAGACGGAAGAACCAGAAGAAAAACGGCGGCTGAAGACTCCGGTCTTCAATAAGGTAGCGCACAGCACTGCAGCTGTGCGCCATTGCTCCCACAGCACACCACACGCTTCGGTCACTGGTGGGTGCAGGGCGCTGGGGGGGGGGGGGATGCCCTGGGCTACAATAAGTATACCTTTTGGCAAATTTGCACATAATACAGTTATAAACTGTATATGTGCCTAATCCCCCGCCATTAACATTATTAAAAAAGCGGGAGAAGTCCGCCGTGGAGGGGGCGGGGCTATCTCCCTCAGCACACCGGCGCCATTTTCTCTTCACGGCTCCGCTGGAAGGACGCTCCCCAGGCTCTCCCCTGCAGTATACACTACAAGAAGGGTAAAAAAGAGAGGGGGGGGGGGGGGGCACATAAATTTAGGCGCAAAAGGTGATATAAGCAGCTATTGGGGAAAATTCACTCTGTGGTAGTGTAAATCCCTGTGTTATATAGCGCTGTGGTGTGTGCTGGCATACTCTCTCTCTGTCTCCCCAAAGGACTTTGTGGGGTCCTGTCCTCAGTCAGAGCATTCCCTGTGTGTCTGCGGTGTGTCGGTACGGCTGTGTCAACATGTTTGATGAGGCTTACGTGGAGGCGGAGCAAGGGTAGAGGGAAAAAGCTGCACCAGACAGCCAGTTCCCAGGAGCAAAAATCCTCCCCTGCTTCCACTAAGTCCACCGCATGACGCTGGGGCTCCACAGGTGGAGCCAGGTGCGGTGGGGGCGCGTCTCCGGAACTTCAGCGACCAGTGGGTTCGCTCACAGGTGGATCTCTGGGTTCTACAAGTGGTATCTCAGGGATACAAGCTGGAGTTCGAGGTGACTCCCCCTCGCCGTTACCTCAAATCTGCCTTGCCAGCTGCTCCCAGAGAAAGGGAGGTAGTACTGGCGGCAATTCACAAGCTGTACCTTCAGCAGGTGATAATCAAAGTTCCCCTCTTTCAACAGGGATGGGGTTACTATTCCACAATGTTTGTGGTACCGAAACCAGACGGTTCGGTGAGACCCATTCTAAATTTGAAATCCTTGAACACTTATATAAGGAAGTTCAAGTTCAAAATGGAATCGCTCAGGGCGGTTATTGCAAGCCTGGAAGAGGGGGATTTTATGGTATCGCTGGACATCAAGGATGCTTACCTACGTGCCCCCATTTACCAACCTCACCAGGAGTACCTCAGGTTTGTGGTACAGGACTGTCATTACCAATTCCAGATGTTGCCGTTTGGTCTGTCCACGGCACCGAGGGTGTTTACCAAGGTAATGGCCGAAATTATGATACTCCTTCGAAAGATGGGAGTTGTAATTATCCCGTACTTGGACGATCTCCTTATAAAGGCGAGGTCCAAGGAGCAGTTGTTAGTCAGCGTAGCACTATCTCGGGAAGTGCTACAACAGCACGGCTGGATTCTGAATATCCCAAAGTCTCAGCTGATTCCTACGACGCGTCTGCTGTTCTTGGGCATGATTCTGGATACAGAACAGAGGAAGGTGGTTCTCCCAGAGGAGAAGGCCCAGGAATTATCATCTCTGGTCAGGGACCTCCTGAAACCAAAACAGGTGTTGGTGCATCACTGCACGCGAGTCCTGGGAAAGATGGTAGCTTCTTACAAAGCATTTCCCTAGCAGGTTCCATGCAAGGACCTTTCAGTGGGATCTGTTAGACAGGTGGTCCGGATCGCATCTTCAGATGCATCGGTTGATCACCCTGTCCCCGAGGGCCAGGGTGTGTCTGCTGTGGTGGCTGCAGAGTGCTCATCTTCTCGAGGGCTGCATATTTGGCATACAGGACTGGGTCCTGGTGACCACGGATGCAAGCCTCCGAGGTTGGGGGGCAGTCACTCAGGGAAGAAACTTCCAAGGACAGTGGTCGAGTCAGGAGACTTCCCTACACATAAATATTCTGGAACTAATGGCCATTTACAATGCCCTGAGTCAAGCAGAACCCCTGCTTCAAAACCAACCGGTGCTGATTCAGTCGGACAACATCACGGCGGTCGCTCATGTAAACCACCAGGGCGGCACAAGAAGCAGGATGGCAATGGCAGAAGCCACAAGGATTCTTCGATGGGCGGAGAACCACGTGCTAGCACTGTCAGCAGTGTTCATTCTGGGAGTGGACAACTGGGAAGCAGACTTCCTCAGCAGGCACGACCTCCACCCGGGAGAGTGGGGACTTCATCCAGAAGTCTTCAAGCTGATTGTAAATGGTAGGGAAAGGCCACAGGTGGACATGATGGCATCCCGCCGCAACAAAAAGCAAAAAAGATATTGCGCCAGGTCAAGGGACCCTCAGGCGATAGCTGTGGACGCTCTAGTGACACCGTGGGTGTACCAGTCGGTTTATGTGTTCCCTCCTCTTCCTCTCATACCCAAGGTACTGAGGATAATAAGAAAGAGAGGAGTAAGAACTATACTCATCATTCCGGACTGGCCAAGAAGAACTTGGTACCCAAAACTACAAGAAATTATCTCAGAGGACCCATGGCCTCTGCATCTCCGACATGACCTGCTACAGCAGGGGCCCTGTCTGTTCCAATACTTACTGCGGCTGCGTTTGACGGAATGGCGGTTGAACGCCGGATCCTAACGGAAAAGGGCATTCCAGATTAAGTCATTCCTACCCTGATAAAGGCTAGGAAGAATGTGACAGCAAAACATTATCACTGCATATGGCGAAAATATGTTGCTTGGTGTGAGGCCAGGAAGGCCCCAACAGAGGAATTTCAGCTGGGTCGATTTCTGCACTTCCTACAGTCAGGAGTGACTATGGGCCTAAAATTCGGATCCGTTAAATTCCAGATTTCGGCCCTGTCTATTTTCTTTCAAAAAGAACTGGCTTCACTGCCTGAAGTTCAGACGTTTGTTAAGGGAGTGCTGCATATTCAGCCCCCTTTTGTGCCTCCAGTGGCACCTTGGGATCTCAACGTTGTGTTGGATTTCCTAAGATCACATTGGTTTGAGCCACTTAAGACCGTGGAGCTAAAATATCTCACGTGGAAGGTGGTCATGCTGTTGGCCTTAGCTAAGGCCAGGCGTGTGTCAGAATTGGCGGCTTTATCATGTAAAAGCCCATATCTGATTTTCCATATGGATAGGGCAGAATTGAGGACTCGTCCCCAATTTCTTCCTAAGGTGGTATCAGCGTTTCATTTGAACCAACCCATTGTGGTGCCTGCGGCTACTCGGGACTTGGAGGATTCCAAGTTGCTGGACGTAGTCCGGGCCCTGAAAATCTATGTTTGCAGGACGGCTAGAGTCAGAAAAGCTGACTCACTATTTATCCTGCAATAAATAGTGGAAAACTGCTCTAATCAAGCTGGTAACAATCCCCAGGTGCTGCGGGAGGGGGTTACTCTAGACAAGAAATACAAAAGGGATTTTTTCCCACGCACTCTGCTGGCTGTTAGTAAGAAGAACTATATACTATGTAATAATAGGAAATTTAGAGCTCTTCGTTACATATGTTTTGCAAAAGATATGATAAGCCTCCAGGCCACTTCACGGCTGCTCTATTACTGGAGGTCCCTAACTAAGCATAGGTCCAGGGCTTGGACCCCACAAAGTCGGCTCAGGCCCGACCACCCCCGAGCAGCCGTGAAGTGGCCTGGAGGCTTATCATATCTTTTGCAAAACATATGTAACGAAGAGCTCTAAATTACCTATCATTACATAGTATATAGTTCTCCTTACTAACAGCCAGCAGAGTGCGTGGGAAAAATCCCTTTTGTATTTCTTGTCTAGAGTAACCCCCTCCCGCAGCACCTGGGGATTGTTACCAGCTTGATTAGAGCAGTTTTCCACTATTTATTGCAGTTCAGAGAGGCATAGATGGAGCCAGCGTGAGGAGGGCATGCTGGGTCCTGTGGTGCCATTTGGAGGATACAGGGGTGCCTCCAGGTAAACTAGCTCTCAATCTGGATATGTTCTGTATGTGCCATTATCATGTGGCCATACATTAAGCAATTGTATGACCCATAGTGGATGTTATTATTATTATTATGCTGTGTATGGGTTTGGGGAGTGGTACCCCCCGGGTCTGGTGGGGCTGGGCCACCTTGGGGTAGCATGCCATATTATTTATTTAGCACTTATGTAACACTCCTATTTTTTCACTAATATTACTCTTTTGAGTATTTTATTAACACCCTTATTTTTGTAGCACTTTCTAACCCATAGCTTCTGCTTCTTTCTTAACACATATTAACACTTTAGTATTTCAATGGTGTGCTGCCCTGGGGTGGTCGGGCCTGAGCCGACTTTATGGGGTCCAAGCCCTGGACCTATGCTTAGTTAGGGACCTCAAGTAATAGAGCAGCCGTGAAGTGGCCTGGAGGCTTATCATATCTTTTGCAAAACATATGTAACGAAGAGCTCTAAATTTCCTATTATTACATAGTATATAGTTCTTCTTACTAACAGCCAGCAGAGTGCGTGGGAAAAATACCTTTTGTATTTCTTCACTATTTATCCTGCATGCATCCAACAAGCTGGGTGCTCCTGCTTCAAAGCAGACTATTGCTCACTGGATCTGTAGCACGATTCAGCTTGCACATTCTGCGGCTGGACTGCCGCATCCTAAATCAGTAAAAGCCCATTCCACGAGGAAGGTGGGCTCTTCTTGGGCGGCTGCCCGAGGGGTCTCGGCTTTACAACTTTGCCGAGCTGCTACTTGGTCGGGTTCAAACACTTTTGCAAAATTCTACAAGTTTGATACCCTGGCTGAGGAGGACCTTGAGTTTGCTCATTCGGTGCTGCAGAGTCATCCGCACTCTCCCGCCCGTCTGGGAGCTTTGGTATAATCCCCATGGTCCTTACGGAGTACCCAGCATCCACTAGGACGTCAGAGAAAATAAGAATTTACTCACCGGTAATTCTATTTCTCGAAGTCCGTAGTGGATGCTGGGAGCCCGTCCCACGTGCAGACTCTCTGCAATACATGTATATAGTTATTGCTTAACTAAAGGGTTATTGTTATGAGCCATCTGTTGAATGAGGCTGTTATTATTCATACTGTTAACTGGGTATAGTTATCACAAGTTGTACGGTGTGATTGGTGTGGCTGGTATGAGTCTTACCCTGGATTTCAAATCCTTTCCTAGTAATGTCAGCTGTTCCGGGCACAGTTTCCCTAACTGAGGTCTGGAGGAGGGGCATAGAGGGAGGAGCCAGTGCACACCAGATATAGTACCTAATCTTTCTTTTAAGAGTGCCCAGTCTCCTGCGGAGCCCGTCTATTCCCCATGGTTCTTACGGAGTACCCAGCATCCACTACGGACTACGAGAAATAGAAATACCAGTGAGTAAATTCTTATTATTTGCACGATCACCACCTCGTGACGTGGCAGGGATGTGATCTACTATTTTGTAATGCACAGATGTTAACGAATGTTGCATCTGTGCGAAGTGGCGTGCCACTGGCTGGTCACTTTTCCTAGATTGCAGGGCTGCCCTGATGGCTGACCTATGCTGGGCCTTCCTTTCTTTAAAATGGCACTGTGTTTTGCCGCGTAGTACAAACTACACGGACACATTAAAACATATATGACGAACATGGAGCTACAAGTGAGAGGCCAATGGAGATTTTCTTTGCCTGTGTGAGGGTGTGTGATAAAATCACCCGTGAGCAGAGCCGTAACTAGGCATTTTAGCGCTGTGTGCAAGAAATTACATTGGCGCCCCCCCCCCCCCATGCAAGATAGGAGCAGTGCGCGGCGTAGGCGCGCAAAAAATATATATAGGGGCGTGGCTTCATGGGGAAGGGGTGTGGCCACAAAATAATAGCAATTCATACTACGATGCACAGTAGTCTCCATTATTCAAATTACGCTGCTCAGTAGCGCCACTACACCAGGTAGAGCCCCTTTTATACATTACAGCAGACAGCGTCCCCCTTTTTACACATTACAGCAGACAGTCCCCCTTTTTACACATTGCGGCAGGCAATCCACCTGTTTTACACATTGCGGCAGCCATGCCCCCTTTTTACACATTGCGGCAGCCATGCCCCCTTTTTACACATTGCAGCAGCCAGACCCCCTTTTTACACATTGCAGCAGCCAGGACCCCTTTTTACACATTGCGGCAGCCAGGACCCCTTTTTACACATTGCAGCAGACAGTCCCCCTTTTTACACATTGCGGCAGCCAGGACCCCTTTTTACACATTGCAGCAGCCAGGACCCCTTTTTACACATTGCGGCATCCAGGCCCCCTTTTTACACATTGCAGCAGCCAGGACCCCTTTTTACACACTGCGGCAGCCAGTCCCCCTTTTTACACATTGCGGCAGCCAGTCCCCCTTTTTACACATTGCGGCAGCCAGTCCATCTGTTTTACACATTGCGGCAGCCAGGCCCCCTTTTTACACATTGCAGCAGCCAGGCCCCCTTTTTACACATTGCGGCAGCCAGGACCCCTTTTTACACATTGCAGCAGACAGTCCCCCTTTTTACACATTGCGGCAGCCAGGACCCCTTTTTACACATTGCAGCAGCCAGGACCCCTTTTTACACATTGCGGCATCCAGGCCCCCTTTTTACACATTGCAGCAGCCAGTCCCCCTTTTTACACACTGCGGCAGCCAGTCCCCCTTTTTACACATTGCGGCAGCCAGTCCCCCTTTTTACACATTGCGGCAGCCAGTCCATCTGTTTTACACATTGCGGCAGCCAGGCCCCCTTTTTACACATTGCAGCAGCCAGGCCCCCTTTTTACACATTGCGGCAGCCAGTCCCCCTTTTTACACATTGCGGCAGCCAGTCCCCCTTTTTACACATTGCGGCAGCCAGTCCCCCTTTTTACACATTGCGGCAGCCAGGACCCCTTTTTACACATTATGGCAGACGGTGTCCCCCAGAGAGAGAGAGAGAGGGCTATACTTACCTTCTCCCCGCTGACAGGCTCCTCGTGCTGGCATCTCCCTCTCTGTGCAGGCAGGTGAGAAGGAGGAGGAGGAGGGAGGGGGACTGTAGCCGCAGCAGAGCTATGTCATTGGTAGTAAGCACTGCTGCAGCATCCCCCTCTCCTTCCGTATAGGCTGCCCAGCGCTGCTGTGGATGCTGGGATAGAGGAACCGCATCCCAGCATCCACAGCAGCGCCGGGCAGCCTATATGGAAGGAGAGGGGGATGCTGCAGCGGCGCTTACTACCAATGACATAGCGCTGCTGCGGCTACAGTCCCCATCCCTCCTCCTCCTTCTCACCTGCCCGGTGCTGTAGCTCTCCTCCCTGCACAGCGCGGGTGCGGCACATGGCGCAGACTTAGAGGCGGCATGTAATGAGTCAATTTGACTCATTACATGCCGCTGTTCGTGCGCCCTCAGGGCAACTGCGCTGTGTGCCAAGCCCACTTGGCACACACGTAGTTACGGCCCTGCCCGTGAGCATGTAGCTGCACGTTGTGCAGCCCAGGCGTTTAAAACAACCCGCTTTACGACTGTGGAAAAGTTGGGCAGCAGGGGGGGTTTTAAAGCCAGTTACATCATTTTTAAAGACTACATTTTTAATGTTCGCACTCCTGGTATAGCATGGCATGTTCTTACTGCGTTTAAGGGAGGCTAAATTAGGGACAGAGGCTACAATCGGCCACATTTGCTTAATTTGTTTACTCGTTCTCACACTGGCAGTGTTGAATTAATTGGCCCACGTCACTTTGTCATCAGTGCGTTTAGTGCCTTCTTTCTGTAGTAGCTCAATTCTGTTTATAGACATCATTTTGGCCCGTGCTTGTTTCAAGATGTTTGGGGGGGTAACCTCTCTGTGAGAATTTCTCAGACATGGCGTTTAACTGAATCTCAAGTTCCTCGGGTTCGCTGGTGATCCTGCGGACCCGAAGGAAATGTGAGTATGGAAGACCTCTGACCAAAGCTCTGGGGTGAAAGCTGTCATATCGCAACAAAGTGTTGCGGTCAGTGGGTTTGCTGTACAATGAGGTCTGAATGTCTATTGTGGATTTTGATTTTAATGTCCATGAAGCAAATCTCTGTCAGATGTGTAGTCAATGATAACTTGACTGTACTGGGGTACCTGTTGTGATCTTCAATCAGCTTGGCCAATGACAATTCGTCATGTGTCCAAAACAGAAGGAGATCATCTATATAGCGGTAGTAAAGTGAAATGTGCTCTACAATAGTGGGGTTCTCAACGAACAATGAACGTTCCACCTCCCATCTGTAGGCATTAGCCAGCGACGGGGCCACTGCTGATCCCATCGCACACCCGGTGTTCTGTTTAAAAAACTGCCCATTGAAAAGAAAGTAGTTATGGGTCAAAGTGAATTCAAGCAATGTTACAAATAAATTGACATCAGGCCCCGTGTACAATTGGTTATGAGTGATCAAACGTTTGACTGCTGCTATACCTGCCTGGTGCGGAATGCAGGTATAGAGGCTTGTTACGTCTAGTGTGGTGAGTATAGTGCCATCCCGTACCTCCCCAAATGACAACAATTTCCTCAGAAGCACATTTGAATCCTTCAGATGTGTGAACAGGGCTTGTACACAAGGCTGCAGGTAAGCATCTAAATAGATAGCTATAGGTTCGCACAGCGACCCACTGGCAGAAATGATAGGTCTGCCAGGGGGACGCTGTGCATCCTTGTGTATTTTTGGAATGGCATAAAATATTGGGATAACAGGATGCACACAAGACAATTTATTGTGGATCTCCTGTGAAATCAAGCCTTCAGACAAGGCATCTGTCAGGATGCTATCTAGTGCGGTTCACTTGCTAATAGACTGTACGTGTCTCTATCTGCTAGAAGGCGGTCACATTCCGAGATATAGTCCTGTGTATCAAGAACCACGATGCCACCTCCTTTGTCCGCTCCCCTGATGATTATATCCTGTCATTCTGTCAGGGAATTAAGGGCAGTCTGTTCATCTCTGGTAAGGTTGTTGAAGACCTGCAGGGGAGGGTTCATTCCGTAAATTCTCCATCATGTGGGTGAATGTCCTGATTGATGCATTTTGTGACACTGGGTCAAACTTGGAAGTTGTTCCTAGTTTACGTATCTGTGGTGGAAGATCCTTCACTGTAGCATGATCCGGTTTTCTCTCAGTGTTCCTTTAGTTTCAATGTCCTGTTTAATTTAAAAGTCTCCACTTTGCATTTGAATTTGTCAGGGGCTTTAGTAGGTACATATGCCAGGCCTTTGGACAGGACAGCAATCTCAGCAGGGGATAAACTTGCTGAGGACAAATTGAAGATTAGGTCCGCGTCGACCTGGGGGGTCTTCCTCCCCGCTTGCCGCCTCGACTGGCCGCCCCGTCTGGTGGATTTTTTCGTCTGCCGGACGTGATCGCCCGGGTCTTTACCCCTGAAGGGGTTCCCTGAGAAGAAGCTGTATTGTCTGATATTGACACCTCATCGGTGTCACTGTCCGACGTGCTATACTGCATTCTGTGTGTCCTACGTCTGCGTGGGCCTGTGAATTTTCTTTGTGAAGGAGGTCCCGTGCTGTTAGCCAACCAAGTGTAGACACGGTGTTGTTCGTAATCTGCTTGAACTTTGCGTAACTTGTCTTTCTTATATTTAACCAGCTCAATTCTGTAAGACTCAATTTGATTCTTGAGTTTGTCCAGAAATTTAATAGATTTATTCTCCGTGAGCGAGCTCAGGTGGGCTTCTTCAAATGTCCTCCATTTTTCCCTTGCATCGTTAACTTTGCGAGTGGACGTTATATAAATTAATTTTTTTCAGCAAAATTAGTGCTCATTAAATTTGGGGTACATAAAAAACGGGTATAAGTGTATATTTGGGTAATTTTAGGGGACTAAAAAAAGTGGAAACGGACTGCTTACTCCCACCTGCAAGCCTAAAAACACTTGTCCAGTGATCGCGCTAATCCCAAAAAAAAGTGGGTCCCAGGGACCCCTCACTTTCAAAAATTGGGGTCCTACCGGTCCTTTTCTGGGTCCCATCGAAATGAAGGTTCTTATTAATCTTAATCTTATTTGGACACTACAAAAGTGTTGCAAGGTGGGGGGATGGGGTGACAATGCTGCTGGGCTGTGTAGCATGCAGGACACCCTGCACCAGAGCTGTATCTAGACATTTTGGTGCCCTTAGGCAGAAAGTGAATTGGTGCTCCACCTTACTAGATCGTAAAGCGTCGCAAAATTTGAGGGGCGTGGCTTCATGGGGAAGGGGCGTGACCACATAATAGTGCAAATTCACATTACATCACACAGTAGTGCCGCTTATACAGATTGCACCAGGTAGAACCTCCTATACACACTGCGCCAGGTAGAGCACGTTATACATATTGCACCAGGTAGAGCTCGCTATACACTTTGCTCCAAGTAGAGCACATTATACACATTGCACCAGGTAGAGCCCTTTATACACATTGCGCCAGGCAGAGCCCGTTATACACATTACGCCAGGTAGAGCACTTTATACACATTGTGCACGTTAGAGTGCATTATTATACACATTGCACCCAGTAGAGCACGTTATATACATTGCACCAGGTAGAGCACGTTATATACATTGCACCAGGTAGAACACGTTACACATTGTGCCAGGCAGAGCACGTTACACACATTGTGCCAGGCAGAGCAAGTTATACACAATGCGCCAGGCAGAGCAAGTTATACACATTGCGCCAGGCAGAGCAAGTTATACACATTGCGCCAGGTAGAGCGCCGAGACACATTGCACCAGGTAGAGCGCCGAGACACATTGCACCAGGTAGAGCGCAGAGACACATTGCACCAGGTAGAGCGCCGAGACACATTGCACCAGATAGAGCGCCGAGACCCATTGCACCAGGTAGAGCGCCGAGACACATTGCACCAGGTAGAGCGCTGAGACACAGTGCATCATACCCCAGGCGCACACACACAGCAGCTACCCACCACACACACACACACACACACACAGCATCTGCCCACCTTATACTCCGGACGCGCACACACACACACACAGCATCTGTCCACCTTATACCCCGGACGCACACACAGCATCTGCCCACCTTATACCCCGGACGCACACACAGCATCTGCCCACCTTATACCCTGGACGCACACACAGCATCTGCCCTCCTTATACCCCGGACACACACACACACACACACACAGCATCTGACCCCCTTATACCCCGGACACACACACACACAGCATCTGACCACCTTATACCCCGGACCCACACACACACACACAGCGTCTGTCCACCTTATACCCCGGACGCACACACAGCATCTGCCCACCTTATACCCCGGACGCACACACACACACACACACAGCATCTGACCCCCTTATACCCCGGACACACACACACAGCATCTGCCCACCTTATACCCCGGACACACACACACAGAAGCTGCCCACCTCATACCCCAGACACACACACCTCATACCCCAGACACACACACACACACACACCTCATACCCCAGACACACACACACACACACCTCATACCCCAGATACACACACACACACACACACACCTCATACCCCAGACACACACACACACCTCATACCCCAGACACACATACACACACCTCATACCCCAGACACACACACACACAGCAGCTGCTCATCTCATAATCCTCCACCTCTTATACCCTGGGCACACATTGACCCTCTCCCCTTACAATCGCGGGCACATATGCATGTAACTGGCCCCTCCACTTACACCCTGGCACAGCGTGAGCCCATATGCAGGCACAAATACAGCGGGCAGCAAGTGGTCAGTACACGGCAGCGCAGAGACCGGGATATGGTGTGAGATATACACTGTACACACACCGTCCGGCGCTTAGTTCTGCTGATCGTAGCGGCGGGGACACTGACCATTTTAGAGGCGGCCCGCTCAGTACATGAGTGCGGGAACGATCCGAGGGCGCCAAGGCGAAGGTATCCAACAGCAGCGCTCAGTCTGCCGCGTCCATAAGTAACGAATCGGCGCCTCCGTGTTACTCCCCTCCTCCCCCCACAGTGGAATCACTCATTTCACATGATTGTAATTGGCCGGAGCGGAGCGCGTCCCCAGGGACCCTCCCATTTTAGAGAAGTGAGTCCCCTGAACTCAAAACCGGGTAAAATACGCGCTATAGCGCGTTTTTGCGATCACTGTTTGTCCTACTTATTAAACACCCCAATATACCTGTCTCATACCTTGTACCCCAATTTCCATCACTTTGCATTTTTTGACCCCAAAAATGACGTCATTATTGGCTAATTAAAAATAATTGAAAACTTCAAAGTGCCTCATTAGTCATTCAGGGGGATGTACCAGGGGTTCAGAACCAAATCCCAACATTTTTAGCTTTAATTAGGGATTATGCACTACTGACCACCAGCTCAAAGATGGTGAAGAGAAACCACGATAAACCCTATGGAGACTTATCGATAATAACTTATCGCCACTAACAGGATACCAAATGATTGCATTTGTGATAAGTTATCAATATACTGCAGCTAATTGGATACTTCCTAACTGTCATTCTCTGTACTGCACATCTGACTGGAAATGGGAGCCCAAAATTAGGCAACATACATAAAGATACATCCTGTTCCTTATACAATATAACACTACAGCTGATTACAATGGTGATCTTCAGGCTATTAAATAACATTTTTGTTTTGTTTATTACAGGTAATTTAAGGAGCTGGAATCCAACTAATAATAGAATACAAGGCTGCAGAAAGAGACAATGTGGAAATGAATCTTGTTTCCTGCTTTAGCCAACTAAAGATATCATTTCTTCTTAAGCTTCTGAATGGTTCAAAGAAACTATTTTCATTTTCTGGATAGAAGTTTTTAACTTATACATGATGAGTCTCACAGGAGAGAGACCACATCTGTGCTCTGAGTGTGACAGAAGCTTTACACATAAATCATATCTTATCAGACATCAGAGGAGTCACACAGGAGAGAAACCATTTACATGTTCTGATTGCAGCAAGTGTTTTTCCCATAAGTCATTTCTTGTTATTCATCAGAGGAGTCACACAGGAGAAAAACTATTTACATGTTCTGAATGTAGGAAGTGTTTTCCCCAGAAGTCGGAACTTGTTATTCATCAGAGGAGTCACACAGGAGAGAAACTATTTGAATGTTCTGAATGTATGAAGTGTTTTTCCAATAAGTCGTATCTTGTTATACATCAGAGGAGTCACACAGGAGAGAAACCATTTACATGTTCTGAATGCAAGAAGTGTTTTCCCCGGAAGTCAGAGCTTGTTATACATCAGAGGAGTCACACAGGAGAGAAACCATTTGAATGTTCTGAATGTTGGAAGTGTTTTTCCCAGAATTCATTTCTTGTTATACATCAGAGGAGTCACACAGGAGAAAAACCAGTTACATGTTCTGAATGTAGGAAGTGTTTTTCCCAGAAGTCGCATCTTGTTATACATCAGAGGATTCACACAGGAGAAAAACCATTTACATGTTTTGAATGTAGCAAGTGTTTTTCCCATAAGTCATCTCTTGTTATGCATCAGAGGAGTCACACAGGAGAGAAACCATATACATGTTCTGAATGTAGGAAGTGTTTTTCCAAGAAGTCATTTCTTGTTATACATCAGAGGAGTCACACAGGAGAAAAACCATTTACATGTTCTGAATGCAGCAAGTGTTTTTCCCATAAGTCAGAGCTTGTTATACATCAGAGGAGTCACACAGGAGAAAAACCATTTACATGTTCTGAATGTAGGAAGTGTTTTTCCCGGAAGTCATATCTTGTTATACATCAGAGGAGTCACACAGGAGAAAAACCATTTACATGTTCTGAATGTAGGAAGTGTTTTTCCCGGAAGTCACATCTTGTTATACATCAGAGGAGTCACACAGGAGAGAAACCATTTACATGTTCTGAATGCAACAAGTGTTTTACTAGAAAGAAAACACTCGGTAATCACATGCGGAGTCACTCTGAGGGCCTGAATGCAGCTTGTGTATCATAAGTAATGTAACTTATCACAACTGTATGAATTCAATGGAGACAATATTTATTTTCTGAATGTGATAAGTGTTTTATATAAATCAGTCTTGATAAAGACAGGAGAGGTCAGACAAGTGGACCTGGAGGTACTTTTTCCCTTGGGAAGGTCTCTGTGTTAGGAACTAGAGCTGCAGTATAACAATAGCCAATGACCGTGGGACTGCCATTACTGAGCTCTGTAATATACAGCTGTTCTGCTCATGCAGGTGCTGGGACTAGTAGAGAGTTCCAGCAGCTCCTCTCAGTACTGGGATTCCTTCTCTGACCAGCAGGGCTATGAGTGCTGGGTATTTCTACAGGAACAATGTATGCTGCTCTGTTTCACCATATGGGTTATATTTACTAAATATCAGTTTTTCAAAGCCACTGATTCTTACTGTCTATGATCGCTGGATGATAAAGGTCAGTAATAATACATGTAAATTCAGGCTTGTTTTGCTTGTATTTCTATTGCCCTTTAAATCCAGCACACAAATGGAGTGAAAATCTGTGGCTTTAAAAATACTATGTGTAGTAACTACAGTATACCCGCTACAGGTCTTTCCTCTGGTCTCTATACCTCCGTATTATTTCTCTAATACCTTTTATATTACTACTATTACTATTCAGTAAAATGGTGCAAGTAAAACACTGGTCGTCTGTATCCCATAGCAACCAAATGATAACACTTGTTTGTTTGCTGGCACTAGACAGCTAATAGCTGATATCTGGTTGCTATGGGTTACAGCACATGCTTGCTTTCCACATCATGTAAGTAAATAAGTTCCAAGTTGTGCGCATTGAGCCTAATTCAGATCTGATCGCAGCAGCAAAATTGTTAGATAATGGGCAAAACTATGTGCACCGTGGTGGTGGTGGTGGTGGGGGGGCAGATATAACATGTGCAGAGAGAGATAATAGATTTGGGTGGGTTATTTGTTTCTGTGCAGGCTAAATACTGGCTGCTTCATTTTTACACTGCAATATTAAATTTCAGTTTGAACACACCCCACCCAAATCTAACTCCCCCTGCACGTTATATATCTGCCCCCCCCCCCCCCCCTGCAGTGCACATGGTTGTGTCCATTAGCTAACAATTTTGCTGCTGCGATCAGATCTGATTTAGGGCTTCTGTGCACCAGGATAATAATAAAGTTCCTTCACAATAAATGAAACTAGTATGACAGTAATAATATACACAATACTAACTTTGACATAGGGGATCATTCAGACCTGTACGCAGCCGTGCATCTGTACGCAGCGGCTGCATTTGGGTGGTCTGCGCACATGCACTGGCCGCAGTGCACATGTGGGACCCTTCTCGCGGCTGCATCTATGAAGGATGTGGCCACAAGATGATTGGGGGTGGGGTGCGGTGGACCCATCGAGGGCATGTCGTGACTGTTTTCGGTGCGTGATGTCCCATGCAGCAGCTCCATTTATAAAAAATGGCGGCTGACCGTCTGACAGCGCAGACAGGCTGCGCTGCCAGGGGTCAACATTAGTTTGATGTGTCCACAATCTAATTGGAGACGCATCAGGAGGCAGCCCATCACACATACCGGGCAGCCTTGTCCTGTGCTGGGTGGCCCCCAGCATGTGAGGAGATGGACGCAGATCTGGCTGCATATATCTCTGAATCAGGTCCATAGTACTCAGTGATGTAACGCAGACAGATCTGTCCTGTATGTAGACTGAAGGACCATGTACAAATAATGGTCCGGATGTAATGGCTTGCAAGACGACCGGAGCTCCGAGACTGGTTTTGCATTGTAAACGTTTGCTGCTTTAAAAAAAACGTTAGTGTTTGGCCGGATCAGAGCTCCGGCCGTCTCCAAGCCATTACATCCCCCGGCCGCATATCTGTAATAACCATACATGTTACTAGCAGTTGTCCCCATAACACTCATTGAATAAAATTATTTAATCAGTATTTAATACTTTTGTACATTTCTCATCTACATTTTAGAAGAGAGACCCAGGAGAGATACTTAGGTGATCATGTAACAATGACTATCTGGCACCTCAAAGAATAATTTTATCATTTTCTCTTACGTCCTAGAGCAGGGCTGGCCAAACTGGTCATCGAGATCTACCAACAGTTCATGTTTTCCAGGCCTCCTGGAGATCTGTAGAATTGTCTGTTAGGAATGAATGCAGCACATCTTAATTAGTAATGACTACACCTGTGCACCAGCTAGGTGGTCTGGAAAAATAAGAATTTACTCACCGGTAATTCTATTTCTCGTAGTCCGTAGTGGATGCTGGGAACTCCGTAAGGACCATGGGGAATAGCGGGCTCCGAAGGAGGCTGGGCACTCTAGAAAGATCTTAGACTACCTGGTGTGCACTGGCTCCTCCCACTATGACCCTCCTCCAAGCCTCAGTTAGATACTGTGCCCGGACGAGCGTACACAATAAGGAAGGATTTTGAATCCCGGGTAAGACTCCTACCAGCCACACCAATCACACCGTACAACTCGTGATATGAAACCCAGTTAACAGTATGAAACAACAGAGCCTCTCAACAGATGGCTCAACAATAACCCGATTTAGTTAACAGTAACTACGTACAAGTATTGCAGATAAACCGCACCTGGGATGGGCGCCCAGCATTCACTACGGACTACGAGAAATAGAATTACCGGTGAGTAAATTCTTATTTTCTCTGACGTCCTAGTGGATGCTGGGAACTCCGTAAGGACCATGGGGATTATACCAAAGCTCCCAAACGGGCGGGAGAGTGCGGATGACTCTGCAACACCGAATGAGAGAACTCCAGGTCCTCCTCAGCCAGGGTATCAAATTTATAGAATTTAGCAAATGTGTTTGCCCCTGACCAAGTAGCAGCTCGGCAAAGTTGTAAAGCCGAGACCCCTCGGGCAGCCGCCCAAGATGAGCCCACCTTCCTTGTGGAATGGGCATTGACAGATTTTGGCTGTGGCAGGCCTGCCACAGAATGTGCAAGCTGAATTGTATTACAAATCCAACGAGCAATAGTCTGCTTAGAAGCAGGAGCATCCAGCTTGTTGGGTGCATATAGGATAAACAGCGAGTCAGATTTTCTGACTCTAGCTGTTCTGGAAACATATATTTTCAGTGCCCTGACAACGTCTAGCAACTTGGAGTCCTCCAAGTCCCTAGTAGCCGCAGGCACCACAATAGGCTGGTTCAGGTGAAACGCTGACACCACCTTTGGGAGAAACTGGGGACGAGTCCTCAATTTTGCCCTATCCATATGGAAAATCAGATAAGGGCTTTTACAGGACAAAGCCGCCAATTCTGATACTCGCCTGGCAGAAGCCAAGGCCAATAACATAACCACCTTCCACGTGAGATATTTCAGATCCACGGTTTTTAGTGGTTCAAACCAATGTGATTTTAAGAAACTCAACACCACGTTGAGATCCCAAGGTGCCACAGGGGGCACAAACGGGGGCTGAATATGCAGCACTCCTTTTAACAAATGTCTGAACTTCAGGTACTGAAGCTAGTTCTTTTTGAAAGAAAATCGACAGAGCCGAGATCTGTACCTTTAATGGAGCCCAGTTTTAGGCCCATATTTACTCCTGCTTGCAGGAAATGCAGAAATCGACCCCTCCGGAATGCCCTTTTCCTTCAGGATCCGGCGTTCAACCGCCATGCCGTCAAACGTAGCCACGGTAAGTCTTGGAACAGACAGGGCCCCTGCTGCAGCAGGTCTTGTCTGAGCGGCAGAGACCACGGGTCATCTGAGATCATCTCTTGAAGTTCCGGGTACCAAGTTCTTCTTGGCCAATCCGGAACCACGAGAATTGTGTTTACTCCTCGCTTTCTTATTCTCAATACCTTTGGTATGAGAGGTAGAGGAGGGAACACATAAACTGACCAGTACACCCACGGTGTCACTAGAGCGTCCACAGCTATCGCCTGAGGTCTCTTGACCTGGCGCAATACCTCTCTAGTTTTTTGTTTAGGCGGGACGCCATCATGTCCACCTGTGGACGACCCCATTGATTTACAATCATTTGGAAGACTTCTGGATGAAGTCCCCACTCTCCCGGGTGGAGGTCGTGCCTGCTGAGAAAGTCTGCTTCCCAGTTGTCCACTCCCGGGATAAACACTGCTGACAGTGCTAGTACATGATTCTCCGCCCATCGGAGAATTCTTGTGGCTTCTGCCATCGCCATCCTGCTTCTTGTGCCGCCCTGTCGATTCACATGGGCGACTGCCGTGATGTTGTCTGACTGGATCAGCACCGGCTGGTGTAGGAGCAGGGATTTTGCTTGACTTAGGGCATTGTAAATGGCCCTTAGTTCCAGAATATTGATGTGAAGGGCAGTCTCCTGACTTGACCATAGTCCTTGGAAGTTTCTTCCCTTTGTGACTGCCCCCCAGCCTCGTAGGCTGGCATCCATGGTCACCAGGACCCAGTCCTGTATGCCGAATCTGCGGCCCTCCAGAAGATGAGCACTCTGCAGCCACCACAGAAGAGATACCCTGGTTCTTGGGGACAGGGTTATCAAGCGATGCATCTGAAGATGCGATCCGGACCACTTGTCCAACAGGTCCCACTGAAAGATTCTGGCATGGAACCTGCAGAATGGAATTGCTTCGTAAGAAGCTACCATCTTTCCCAGGACCCGCGTGCAGTGATGCACCGATACCTGTTTTGGTTTTAGGAGGTCTCTGACTAGAGAAGACAACTCCCTGGCTTTCTCCTCCGGGAGAAACACTTTTTTCTGGGCTGTGTCCAGAATCTTTCCCAGGAACATTAGACGTGTCGTGGGGATCAGCTGTGACTTTGGGATATTCAGAATCCAGCCGTGCTGGCGCAGCACTTCCTGAGATAGTGCTACTCCCACTAGCAACTGTTCCTTGGATCGTGCCTTTATTAGGAGATCGTCCAAGTATGGGATAATTAAAACTCCCTTTTTTCGAAGGAGTATCATCATTTCCGCTATAACCTTGGTAAATACCCTCGGTGCCGTGGAGAGTCCAAACGGCAGCGTCTGGAATTGGTAATGGCAATCCTGTACCACAAATCTGAGGTACTCCTGGTGAGAATGGTAAATGGGGACATGCAGGTAAGCATCCTTGATGTCCAGGGATACCATGTAATCCCCCTCGTCCAGGCTTGCAATAACCGCCCTGAGCGATTCCATCTTGAACTTGAACTTTATTATGTATGTGTTCAAAGATTTCAAATTTAAAATGGGTCTCACCGAACCGTCCGGTTTCGGCACCACAAATAGTGTAGAATAGTAACCCCGGCCTTGTTGAAGTAGGGGTACCTTGATTATCACCTGCTGGGAATACAGCTTGTGATTCGCTGCTAGCACCGCCTCCCTGTCTAAGGGAGCAATCGGCAAGGCGGATTTTAGGAAACGGCGGGGTGGAGCCGCCTCGAATTCCAGCTTGTATCCCTGAGATACTATTTGAAGGATCCAGGGATCCACCTGTAAGCGAGCCCACTGATCGCTGAAATTCATGAGGCGGGCCCCCACCGTACCTGGCTCCGCCTGTGGAGCCCCACCGTCATGCTGCGGACTTGGAAGAGGAAGCGGGGGAGGACTTTTGTTCCTGGGAACCTGCTGTTTGCTGCAGCCTTTTTCCCCTGCCTCTGCCTCTCGACAGAAAAGACCCTCCTTTTCCCTGCTTGTTTTTCTGGGTCCGAAAGGACTGAACCTGATAAAATGGCGCCTTCTTAGGCTGTGAGGGGACATGGGGTAAAAATGCTGACTTCCCAGACGTTGCTGTGGAAACTAGGTCGGAGAGACCATCCCCAAATAATTCCTCCCCCTTATAAGGCAAAACTTCCATGTGCCTTTTGGAATCTGCATCTCCAGTCCACTGGCGAGTCCATAAGCATCTACTAGCAGAAATGGACAATGCACTTACTTTAGATGCCAGCCGGCAGATTTCCCTCTGTGCATCTCTCATATATAAGACTGAGTCTTTGATATGGTCAATTGTTAGCAGAATCGTGTCTCTGTCTAATGTGTCAATATTTTCTGACAGTTTATCTGACCACGCAGCGGCAGCATCCATGCTGACGCAATAGCTGGTCTAAGTATAATGCCTGAGTGTGTATATACAGACTTCAGGATCGCCTCCTGCTTTCTATCAGCAGGCTCCTTAAGGGCGGCCGTATCCTGGGACGGTAGTGCCACCTTTTTAGACAAACGTGTGAGCGCTTTATCCACCCTAGGGGGTGTTTCCCAACGTAACCTATCCTCTGGCGGGAAAGGGAACGCCATTAGTAGCTTCTTAGGAATTACCAATTTCTTATCAGGGGAAGCCCACGCTTCTTCACACACTTCATTTAGTTCATCTGACGGGGGAAAAACTACGGGTAGTTTTTTCTCCCCAAACATAATACCCTTTTTTGTGGTACCTGGATGTATATCAGAAATATTTAACATCTCTTTCATTGCCTCAATCATGCAGTGAATGGCCTTAACGGGCATTAAATTTGACTCATCGTCGTCGACACTGGTGTCAGTATCCGTGTCGACATCTACTTGTGCCACCTGAGATAGTGGGCGTTTCAGAGCCCCTGATGACTTTTGAGACACCTGGACAGGCACGAGCTGAAGACTCGGCTGTTCCACAGTCGGCATGTCGTCAAATTTTTTATGTAAGGAGTCTATACGTGCACTCATTTCCTGCCATAATACCATCCACTCAGGTGTCTGCCCCCCAGGGGGTGACATCCCTGCTAAAGGCATCTGCTCCCCCTCCACATCATTATCCTCCTCAAACATGTTGACACAGCCGTACCGACACACTCCACACACACAGGGAATGCTCAAACAGAGGACTGGACCCACAAAAGCCCTTTGGGGGGACAGAGTAAGAGTATGCCAGCACACACCAGAGCGCTATATATATACAGGGACTAACTGAGTTATGTCCCTAATAGCTGCTTTTCAATAAAATATACTGTATACAGTGCCAAATTTAATGCCCCCCCTCTCTTTTCCCTCTTACTGTACTGTAGATTGCAGGGAAGAGCCAGGGAGCTTCCTTCCAGCGGAGCTGTGAGGGAAAAATGGCACCAGTGTGCTGAGGAGATAGGCTCCGCCCCTTTATCGCAGCCTATTCTCCCGCTTTTTTATGGAATCTGGCAGGGGATTTTACCTCATATATAGCCCCAGGGGCTATATATTGAGGTATTTTAGCCAGCCAAGGTGTTTTTATTGCTGCCTCAGGGCCCCCCCCCCCCCCCCCCCCCAGCGCCCTGCACCCTCAGTGACCGGAGTGTGACGTGTGTGAGAGGAGCAATGGCGCACAGCTGCAGTGCTGTGCGCTACCTTGGTGAAGACAGGTCGTCTTCATGCCGCCGATTTTCCGGACCATCTTCTTGCTTCTGGCTCTGTAAGGGGCGCGGCTCCGGGACCGAACATCAAGGCTGGGCCTGCGGTCGATCCCTCTGGAGCTAATGGTGTCCAGTAGCCTAAGAAGCCCAATCCAGCTGCAAGCAGGCGAGTTCGCTTCTTCTCCCCTGAGTCCCTCGCTGCAGTGAGCCTGTTGCCAGCAGGTCTCACTGAAAATAACAAAATCTAAGACTATTACTTTCTAAGAGCTCAGGAGAGCCCCTAGTGTGCATCCAACCTCGGCCGGGCACGAAATCTGAGGCTTGGAGGAGGGTCATAGTGGGAGGAGCCAGTGCACACCAGGTAGTCTAAGATCTTTCTAGAGTGCCCAGCCTCCTTCGGAGCCCGCTATTCCCCATGGTCCATACGGAGTTCCCAGCATCCACTAGGACGTCAGAGAAATGTGAACTGTTGGTAGATCTCGGGGACTGGTTTGGCCAGCCCTGTCCTAGAGGATGCTGGGGTCCACATTAGTACCATGGGGAATAGATGGGTCCCTTGGGAGCCATGGGCACTTTAGGAGTGTGGGCTGGCTCCTCCCTCTATGCCCCACCTACCACAGTTAGTTTAGAAAATGTGCACGTTGGAGCCGGTCACAGCTAGGGGAGCTCCTAGGAGTTCTTTTTTTTTAGAATTAGGTACAGGCGACAGCCTCCCTGCTTCGTGGGACTTAAGGAGGGAATAGGAACCAACCCTAGAGGTTAATGTCCCCTATTTCTGCTGACAGGACACTGAGCTCCTGACGGTGATGATCGCTAGCCCCCGAGGCAGCACTGCCGCCACTCCCTAACAGAGCCAGAAGGTCGAGATGGTGAGTATGACGCCGGTGTCCCGATAAGCTGGTCACCGGTGAGAATGGTGGCACAAGGGTGGGAGTACAGCGGTGTAAGTCTGCGCTACGGAGGGCTCAGAGGTACATGTGTGCGGCGCTGTGAGGGGAGCCCTGGGCCAGCGCAATAGCCTTTACACTGGTCACTATTGCTATCAGGGACACTGTACTGCTGCTAGCCACCATTACCTCAGGCCAGTATAATCTCCAGAAGTGCGGGAAGACGTGCCATTACAGGGGGCGGAGCTTCTCTTCAGAGCGGATCCAGCACTCACCAGCACCATTTTCTCCCTGCAGGTCACAGCTCAGAGACGCTGACAGGGAGCGCTGCCCCTCAACATAACTCCAGCTATCCTGTGCGGTACCAGAGGGTTATAGAGGGGGGAGAGTGTTTATTCACATTTTAGTACTGTATAGTCTATTAAGGTTACCCAGTCAGCACCAGGCTTTTATTATATAACTGCCTACTGGGGCACTGTGTGTGCTGGCTCCTTAACTCTGTCTCTCTGAAGGTACTTGGGGGAAACTGTGTCTGACATTTTACTGTGTGTGTGTATATGTTTATATATCTCACATTACCATGTCTGTGTCTTGTGCTGCAGAGTGTGTATCTTCTCCAGAGGAGTCTAATCCATGTACTCAGGAATGCAATATACTGTCTCAACCTTCTGAATCCGAACCCCAGTGGGTGGCTTCTATTAAGGGAATGATATCCCAGATTTCATCTAGAATAGCTCATAATGAGACTGAAACACAGGTTTTGAAAAAATCTGTAGAGGTTTTCTCATATTCTGCTCCCACTACCTCATCCAAATCCCCTGGTATATGCCCCCAAAAAGCGTGCTCTTGCCCAGATATTGCAGGTCGACACGGAAACCGACTCTAATACTGGAGTTGGTGATGGAAATATACTGGGGGGGAGGCATCCCTTGCTAAGGGGCTGCAACTCATAATTGAGGACATTAGGGACGTTTTACACATTACTGACAAGGTACCTGAGCAGGTTGAGGAGGCTTACTTTACAGACAATAAGAAAGCCTCCCTTACCTTCCCTGCGTCTAAGGAATTAAATGCATTGTTTGAAAAATCTTGGGAAATCCAAGACACAAAATTCCAGATACCAAAGAGGGTTCTCGTTGCTCCTCCTTTCTCTGAAGAGGACAGGAAAAAGTTGGAAAAACCCTCCTATAGTAGAAGCTTCTGTATCTAGATTTTCTAAAAAGGTGGTTTTACCTGTCCCTGGGTCTACCACTTTGAAAGAGCCGGCAGACCGCAAGATTGAGACTATGCTCAAATCAATATACACAGCTTCAGGCATGGGGTTAAGGCCCACTATTGCCTGTGCATGGATTTCTAAATCCATAGTAAAGTGGTCAGGCACATTATTAGAGGATTTAGATCCTATGGATAGAAGTGACATTAAAATGTTTTAAATCACATACAGGTTTCTGCAGGTTTCCTGGTGGAGGCCATGAAGGACCTGGGTCATCTGAATGCAAGGACATCTTCTATGGCTGTCTCGGCATGCAGGGGACTCTGGCTGCGCCAATGGTCTGCGGATGCGGAATCCAACAAAAGTGTGGAGATCCTACCCTTCGGTGTAAATCCAGAAAACCTACACCAGCAGGTTCCCAGAAACAGAAGCCTGGTTCTGCTTCCTCTAAATCCTCAGCATGATGGTGGAAGAAATTTCAGTCAGGTCTAGGTGTCCTCAGGCCTGGACCCCTGGGTGCAAAATATTGTATCCCAGGGGTACAGACTGGAATTTCAAGAACTCCCACCTCACAAATTCTTCAAATCAGGCTTACCAGCTTTGCTGACAGAAAGCGCTATCCTACAGGAAGCCGTTCAAAAATTACAAAGGACAAATGTCATTGTCCCAGTTCCACCTCATCTGGAAAACGGGTTACTATTCAATCCTATTTGTAGTGCTGAAACCGGACGGTTCGGTCAGACCAATATTGAACCTGAAATCTTTAAACCCTTAATGAGGGAATTCAAGTTCAAAATGTAATCTCTGAGAGAGGTGATCTCAGGTCTGGAGGAGGGGTAATTCCTGGTATCCCTAGATATCAAGGATGCATACCTCCATATTCCAATTTGGCCGCCACACCAGGCTTATCTCAAATTTGCACTGTTGGATTGTCACTATCCATTCCAGGCACTGCCATTTGGCCTCACCACTGCACCGAGGGTATTCACCAAGGTAATGGCAGAAATTGTTACTCCTCCGCCAGCAGGGAGTGAACATAATTCCATATCTGGACGATCTGCTGATAAAGGCATCTTCCAGGGAGAAGTTGTTGCAGAACATTGCTCTCACAACTCGACTACTCCGGGATCATGGATGGATCCTGAATCTTCCAAAGTCACATTTGGAGCCAACAAGGAGATTGTTTTTCCTAGGGATGATTCTCGACATGGAAGTGCAGAGGGTGTTTCTAACAGTGGATAAAGCGTTGGTGATACAATCAATGGTCTGGGACTTCTTGAAGCCTGCCCGTGTAACGGTTCATCAGTAAATTTGCCTTCTAGGTTAGATGGTTGCCTCTTACGAGGCTTTACAGTAAGGTAGATTCATTGCAAGAATCTTTCAGCTGGATCTTCTGGACAGGATCTCACCTGCACATGCATCTGAGGATACATCGTTCGCCGAAAGCCAGGATTTCACTCCTATGGTGGCTACAAATGTCTTGCCTTCTCGAGGGCCGCAGGTTTGGGATTCAGAACTGGATCCTTCTAACCACGGATGCAAGTCTCAGAGGTTGGGGCGCGGTCACCCAAGGGAAAAACTTCCAAGGAAGGTGGTCAAGTCTGGAATCCATACTTCTGATAAACATTCTGGAACTAAGAGCCGTCTACAATGGCCTTCTACTAGCTTCACATCTTCTACAAGATCAGGCCATTCAGGTGCAGTCGGATAATGTAATGACGGTGGCCTACATAAACCAAAAAGGCGGAACGCAGAGCTGCAATGTCAGAGGTAACAAAGATCCTCCTCTGGGCAGAAAGGCATGCGATGGAGCTATCAGCGATCTTCATTCTGGGTGTGGACAACTGGGAACCGGACTTCCTCAGCAGACACAATCTCCATCCAGGAGAGTGTGGCCTCCACCCCGAGGTGATCACAGAGGTGACAAGTCTTTGGGGCGTACCTCAAATCGACATGATGGCCTCCTGCCTCAGCAAGAAGCTTTGCAGGTACTGTTCCAGGTCTAGAGACCCACAGGCAGTGGTGGTGGACGCACTGGTGACTCCGTGAATATTCCAGTCTGTGTATGTGTCCCCTCCACTTCCGCTCATCCCAGGGATTCTCAAACGTATAAAAAGAACAAGAGTTCAAGCGATCCTCCTTGCTCCGGATTGGCCAAGGAGAGCTTGGTACGCGGATCTTCTAGAGTTACTGCTGGAAGATCCGAGGCCTCTTACTCTTAGAGAGGACCTTCTGCAACATGGGTCGTTCACTTATCAAGACTTGCCACGGCACGTTTGATGGCATGGAGGTTGAACGCCAGATCTTAGCTCGAAAAGGCATTCCGAACAAGTTTTTTCCTACCCTGATACAGGCTAGGAAAGGAGTAACGTCTTAACATTACCATCGTATTTGGATAAAGTATGTGTCTTGGTGTGAATCCAAGAAGTTTCCTATGGTGGAGTTTCAACTTAGGAGGTTTCTCCTCTTCCTGCGAGTCGGTGTGGATGTGGGCCTATGTTTGGGCTCCATAAAAGTCCAGATTTCGGCCTTGTCCATTTTCTTCAAGAAACAATTGGCTTCCCTCCTTGAGGTTGAGACTTTTTTGAAAGGGGTCCTGCACATCCAGGCTCCCTTTGTGCCTCCTACGGCACCTTGGAATCTTAATGTGGGTTTGCATTTCCTGCAATCAGATTGGTTCGAGCCTTTACAGGAGGTTGAGGTCAAGTTTCTCACTTGGAAGGCGTTCACACTGCTGGCATTAGCATTTGCTATACGTGTCTGAATTGGGGGCTTTGTCCTGCAAAAGCCCCTACTTAATTTTCCATGAAGATAGAGTTGAGTTCAGGACGCGTCAGCAGTTTCTTCCAAAGATTGTGTCGGCTTTTCATATCAACCAACCTATTGTGGTGCCAATAGCTACTGACTCCTCATTTACCTCAAAGTCTTTGGATGTTGTGAGGGCTTTGAAGATTTATGTGAGAAAACTTCTCGTCACAGGAAGTCAGACGCTCTTTTTGTCCTTTTATGATCCCAACAAGGTTGGATGTCCTGCTTCTAAGCAGACGATTTCTCGCTGGATCAGGTTTACTATCCAGCATGCTTACTCTACAGCAGGCTTGCCGTGTCCAAAATCTGTTAAGGACCACTCTACTCGTAAAGTGGGTTCTTCCTGTACGGCTGCCCGGGGTGTCTCGGCTTTACAGCTTTGCCGAGCAGCTACTTGGTCAGGGTCAAACACGTTTGCTACAAGTTCGATACTTTTGCCTCTGAGGACCTTAAGTTTGGTCAATCAGTTTTGCAGGATCCTCCGTGCTCTTCCTCCCATACTGGGAGCTTTGGTACATCCCCATGGTACTAATGTGGACCCCAGCATCCTCTAGGACGTAAGAGAAAATTAGCATTTTAATTACTTACTGGTAAATCCTTTTCTTGTAGTCCGTAGAGGATGCTGGGCGCCCGCCTGGCTCTTCGTTCTCCTGCAGTAGTTTCTTGCTTCAGTACTGCCCTGTTACTTGGTTAAGTACTGTTGTTCAGCTGTTGCTGAATTGTTCAAGCTGGTTAGCTTGTTTTGCCTTGTTATGTGTGCGCTGGTGTGAATATCACCAATATCTGTGTATTTCCTTCTCTCAAAATATGTCCGTCTCCTCGGGCACAGTTTCTAGACTGAGTCTGGTAGGAGGGGCATAGAGGGAGGAGCCAGCTCACACTATTAAACTCTTAAAATGCCCATGGCTCCCAGGGGACCCGTCTATACCCCATGGTACTAATGTGGACCCCAGCATCCTCTACTGACTATAAGAAAAGGATTTACAGTAGGTAATTAAAATCCTATTATTACTACTCAGCAAATAGATTATTTATGTAATTTTATAGCTGTGGATGAAATATAAACACAGGGTCTTCCTGCCAATCAGGGATTGCTCTGTAGATGGAACGATACTTAGTATTCCCTGCTTTGCTGCTGTCTTTCCTTGTCTCCTGTCCTCATGAGGAATAACTTGGAGTAAAACAATCCCCCCGCCGCACAGCTTAGCCAGTGTAGGTGGTTATTCAGTAAGGAGTGTAATCACGATCCTCTGTGCAGTTTCCTGATGTGGAACCGGCACATGTGCAGTACCCGTTATGTGCATGTGCAGAACAGATCCTGCAATCGCATTGCATTAAGGCCCTCATTCCGAGTTGTTCGCTCGGAGTTTTTCATCGCATCGCAGTGAAAATTCTCTTAGTGCGCATGCGCAATGTTCGCACTGCGACTGCGCCAAGTAACTTTACTATGAAGTTAGTACTTTTACTCACGGTGTTTTTATCGCTCCGGCGAACGTAATGTGATTGACAGGAAATGGGTGTTACTGGGCGGAAACACGGCGTTTTAAGGGCGTGTGACTCAAAACGCTACCGTTTCCGGAAAAAACGCAGGCGTGTCTGGAGAAACGGTGGGAGTGCTTGGCCGAACGCTGGGTGTGTTTATGACGTCAGCCGGGGCCGAAAAGCACTGAACTGATCGCACAGGCAGAGTAAGTCTGAAGCTACTCTAAAACTGCTAACTCGTTTGTGATCGCAATAATGCGCATACATCGGTCGCACATTTAAGAAGTTTAGATTCACTCCCAGTAGGCGGCGGCTTAGCGTGTGTAACTCTGCTATAATCGCCTTGCGAGCGAACAACTCGGAATGAGGGCCTAAGTGAATGAACCAGTCAGAGGCTGAAATTACTACTGCTGAAACTGGCATGTGAGGAGCCACCCAGAAAGGGTAAAAGACGCACACTGATTGCACTGATTTGCTCCCACATATTAGCATACACTGCTCTCCCAATCCGAGGAAAATGTTTACTCTGTATTAAATAGCAAATTTTCTGACTTTTTTGGAAATCAGTGTAATTAATAAACTGTCCATTCTCCCATGCAAATGTCCCTTGGGGCAGATTATACAGCTGTAGGTTTATTTGTACTTTCTCCTTTTATATGTGTTTTGCTGTATGTACTGTATATCCATACTCGCCTACTTTTGAAAACTAGAATCAGGAATATTACAGTAGGATGTGCAGCTCAAATTGCTCCGTACCACCGAGGGGGCGTGTCATACTCTGCATAAAAGGGCGTGTCTTTGCTTAAATGCTTGTTGCTGTGAGATATTTCTATATAATATTAGTAGCAATATCTTTTGGGAAGTTTTGCAATTATTGAAACTAACATTGCTGTCTATAGTACGGGGTTTCTTGTTTGAAATATATATTCACTGTGATATTCTTTTCTTAGCACTCAGCACATTACTCATGATAAATACAATATGCAATAAATTCCAAATGCAATTTAACCTTGTGTGAATTCATCCCTAAATTATGATTGTGGTGTATTAAATGTTATTTCTCTGACGTCCTAGTGGATGCTGGGACTCCGTAAGGACCATGGGGATATAGCGGCTCCGCAGGAGACAGGGCACAATAATAAAAGCTTTAGGATCAGGTGGTGTGCACTGGCTCCTCCCCCTATGACTCTCCTCCAAGCCTCAGTTAGATTTTTGTGCCCGGCCGAGAAGGGTGCAATCTAGGTGGCTCTCCTGAGCTGCTTAGAATAAAAGTTTAAGTTAGGTTTTTTTCTTTCAGTGAGACCTGCTGGCAACAGGCTCACTGCTACGAGGGACTTAGGGGAGAGAAGTAAACTCACCTGCGTGCAGGATGGATTTGCTTCTTAGGCTACTGGACACCATTAGCTCCAGAGGGATCGAACACAGGCCCAGCCATGGAGTCCGGTCCCGGAGCCGCGCCGCCGACCCCCCTTGCAGATGCCGAAGTTGAAGAGGTCCAGAGGTCCAGAAACAGGCGGCAGAAGACTTTCAGTCTTCATAAGGTAGCGCACAGCACTGCAGCTGTGCGCCATTGTTGTCAGCACACTTCATACCAGCGGTCACTGAGGGCGGTCACTGGGGGGGGCGCCCTGGGCAGCAATGTATAATACCTTTTTATGGCTAAAATACATCACATATAGCCCTTGAGGCTATATGGATGTATTTAACCCCTGCCAGATCTCACAAACTCCGGGAGAAGAGCCCGCCGTTTAGGGGGCGAGGCCTATTCTCCTCAGCACACGGCGCCATTTTCCTGCTCAGCTCTGCTGTGAGGAAGGCTCCCAGGCTCTCCCCTGCACTGCACTACAGAAACAGGGTTAAAACAGAGAGGGGGGACACTTATTTGGCGATATGATTACATATGTAAAAATGCTATAAGGGAAAACACTTGTATAAGGGGTTGTCCCTGTATAATTATAGCGTTTTTTGGTGTGTGCTGGCAAACTCTCCCTCTGTCTCCCCAAAGGGCTAGTGGGGTCCTGTCCTCTATCAGAGCATTCCCTGTGTGTGTGCTGTGTGTCGGTACGTGTGTGTCGACATGTAGGAGGACGATGTTGGTGAGGAGGCGGAGCAAATTGCCTGTATTGGTGATGTCACTCTCTAGGGAGTCGACACCGGAATGGATGGCTTATTTAGGAATTACGTGATAATGTCAACACGCTGCGGTTGACGACATGAGACGGCCGGCAAACAAATTAGTACCTGTCCAGGCGTCTCAGACACCGTCAGGGGCTTGTAAAAAAGCCCATTTACCTCAGTCGGTCGACACAGACAGGGACACTGACTCCAGTGTCGACGGTGAAGAAACAAACGTATTTTCCTTTAGGGCCACACGTTACATGTTATGGGCAATGAAAGAGGTGTTACATATTTCTGATACTACAAGTACCACAAATAAGGGTATTATGTAGGGTGTGAATAAACTACTTGTAGTTTTTCCTGAATCAGATAAATTAAATGAAGTGTGTGATGATACGTGGGTTTCCTCCGATAGAAAATTATTGGCGGTATACCTTTTTCCCGCCAGAAGTTAGGGCGAGTTGGGAAACACACCTTAGGGTGGATAAGGCGCTCACACGCTTATCAAAACAAGTGGCGTTACCGTCTCCAGATACGGCCGCCCTCAAGGAGCCAGCTGATAGGAAGCTGAAAAATATCCTAAAAGTATATACACACATACTGGTGTTATACTACGACCAGCAATCGCCTCAGCCTGGATGTGCAGCGCTGGGGGGGCTTGGTCGGATTTCCTGACTGAAAATATTGATACCCTTGACAGGGACAATATTTTATTGACTATAGAGCATTTTAAGGATGCATTTCTATATATGCGAGATGCGCAGAGGGATATTTGCATTCTGACATCAAGAGTAAATGTGATGTCCATATCTGCCAGACGATGTTTATAGACACGACAGTGGTCAGGTGATGCAGAGTCCAGACGGCACATGGAAGTATTGCCGTATAAAGGGGCGGTCCATCGGACCTGGTGGCCATGGCAACAGCTAAAAAATCCACCTTTGTTACCCCAAGTCACATCTCAGCAGAAAAGGACACAGTCTTTTCAGTCTCAGTCCTTTCGTCCCCATAAGGGCAGGCGGGCAAAAGGCCAGTCATATCTGCCCAGGGGTAGAGGAAAGGGAAGAAGACTGCAGCAGGCAGCCCATTCCCAGGAACAGAAGCCCTCCACAGCTTCTGCCAAGTCCGCAGCATGACGCTGGGGCCGTACAAGCGGACTCAGGTGCGGTGGGGGGTCATCTCAAGAGTTTCAGCACGCAGTGGGCTCACTCGCAAGTGGACTTCGGGATCCTACACGTAGTATCCCAGGTGTACATTGGAAATTCGAGACGTCTCCCCCTCACAAGTTCCTGAAGTCTGCTTTACCAACGTCTCCCTCCGACAGGGAGGCAGTATTGGAAACAATTCACAGGCTGTATTCCCAGCAGGTGATAATCAAAGTACCCCTCCTACAACAAGGGAAGGGGTATTATTCCACACTATATTGTGGTACTGAAGCCAGACGGCTCGGTGAGATCTGAAATATTTGAACACTTACATACAAGGGTTCAAATCAAGATGGAGTCACTCAGAGCAGTGATAGCGAACCAGGAAGAAGGGGACGATATGGTGTCACTGGATATCAGGGACGCTTACCTACATGTCCAAATTTGCCCTTCTCACCAAGGGTATCTCAGGTTCGTGGTACAGAACTGTCACTATCAGTTCAGACGCTGCCGGTGGGATTGTCCACGGCACCCCGGGTCTTTACCAAGGTAATGGCCGAAAGGATGATTGTTCTTAAAAGAAATATGGACGCTTTCCTGATAAGGGCAAGGTCCAGAGAACAGTTGGAGGTCGGAGTAGCACTATCTCAAGTAGTTCTACGACAGCACGAGTGGATTCTAAATGTTCCAAAATCGCAGTTTTTTCCGACGACACGTCTACTGTTCCTAGGGATGATTCTGGACACAGTCCAGAAAAGGATGTTTTCTCCCGGAAAAGAAAGCCAGGGAGTTATCCGAGCTAGTCAGGAACCTCCTAAAACCAGGAAAATGGTGGTTTCTTACAAAGCGATCCCATTCGGTAGATTTCACGCAAGAACCTTTCAGTGGGATCTGCTGGAAAAATGGTCCGGATCGCATCTTCAGATGCATCAGCGGATAACCCTGTCTCCAAGGACAAGGGTGTTTCTTCTGCGGTGGCTGCAGAGTGCTCATCTATGAAAGGGCCGCAGATTCGGCATTCAGGACTGGGTCCTGGTGACCACGGATGCCAGCCTGAGTGGCTGGGGAGCAGTCACACAAGGAAAAAATTTCCAGGGAGTGTGATCAAGTCTGGAGACTTCTCTCCACATAAATATACTGGAGCTAAGGGCAATTTACAATGCTCTAAGCTTAGCAAGACCTCTGCTTCAAGGTCAGCCGGTATTGATCCAGTGGGACAACATCACGGCAGTCGCCCACGTAAACAGACAGGGCGGCACAAGAAGCAGGAGGAAAATGGCAGAAACTGCAAGGATTCTTCGCTGCGCGAAAAATCATGTGATAACACTCTCCGTAGTGTTCATTCCGGGAGTGGAAAACTGGGAAGCAGACTTCCTCAGCAGGCATGACCTCCACCCGGGAGAGTGGGGACTTCATCGGGAAGTCTTCCACATGATTGTAAACCGTTGGGAAAAACTAAAGGTGGACATGATGGCGTCCCGCCTGAACAAAAAACTAGACAGATATTGCGCCAGGTCAAGGGACCCTCAGGCAATAGCGGTGGACGCTCTGGTAACACTGTGGGTGTACCAGTCAGGGTATGTGTTCCCTCCTATGCCTCTCATACAAAAAGTACTGAGAATCATAAGAAGGAGATGAGTAAGAACGATACTCGTTGTTCCGGATTGGCCAAGAAAGACTTGGTACCCGGAACTTCAAGAGATGCTCACGGAAGACCCGTGGCCTCTACCTTTAAGAAAGGACCTGCTCCGGCAGGGGCCTTGTCTGTTCCAAGACTTGCTGCGTTTGACGGCATGGCGGTTGAACGCCGGATCCTGAAAGGGCATTCCAGATGAAGTCATCCCTACCCTGGTCGAAGCCAGGAAGGATGTAACCGCAAAACATTTTCACCGCATTTGGCGAAAATAGGTTGCGTGGTGTGAGGCCAAGAAGGCCCCTACAGAGGAATTCCAACTGGGTCGTTTCCTATATTTCCTGAAAACAGGACTGTCTATGGGCCTAAAATTAGGGTCCATTAAGGTTCATATTTCGGCCCTGTCGAATTTCTTCCAGAAAGAACTGGCTTCAGTGCCTGAAGTTCAGACGTTTGTAAAAGGGGTACTGCATATACAGCCTCCTTTTGTGCCCCCAGTGGCACCTTGGGATCTCAATGTTGTTTTGAGTTTCCTAAAGTCACATTGGTTTGATCCACTCACCACTGTGGATTTAAAATATCTCACATGGAAGGTGAAGATGCTATTAGCCCTGGCTTCAGCCAGGCGTGTGTCAGAATTGGCGGCTTTATCATATAAAAGCCCTTACTTAATTTTTCATTCTGACAGGGCAGAATTGAGGACTCGTCCTCAATTTCTCCTGAAGGTGTTTTGTTTTTCACATGAACCAACCTATTGTGGTACCTGCGGCTACTAGGGACTTGGAGGACTCCAAGTTACTTGACGTTGGCAGGACCCTGAAAATATGTTTCCAGGACGACTGGAGTCAGAAAATCTGACTCGCTGTTTAGCCTGTATGCATCCAACAAGATGGGTGCTCCTGCTTCTAAGCAGACGATTCCTCGCTGGATTTGTAATACAATTCAGTTTACACATTCTGTGGCAGGCCTGCCACAGCCAAAATCTGTAAAAGCCCATTCCACAAGGAAGTGGGCTCATCTTGGGCGACTGCCCGAAGGGTCTCGGCTTTACAACTTTGCTGAGCAGTTACTTGGTCAGGGGCAAACACGTTTGCTAAATTCTACAAATTTGATACCCTGGCTGAGGAGGACATGGAGTTCTCTCATTCGGTGCTGCAGGGTCATCCGCACTCTCCCGCCCGTTTGGGAGCTTTGGTATAATCCCCATGGTCCTTACGGAGTCCCAGCATCCACTAAGACGTCAGAGAAAATAAGATTTTACTTACCGATAAATCTATTTCTCGTAGTCCGTAGTGGATGCTGGGCGCCCATCCCAAGTGCGGATTGTCTGCAATACTTCAAACAAAAAAATATATCAACTGCGCTGAAATGCAAGGGGTGCAGCTACTCAACAGGTTACCACTAACCAGAATACATATATGAAACAACAAAATTATGAATAGCGCTCCCCAATTGGGATATATATCACCAAAACGTAATGTCCATCAGATTCTTGCAAGGAATAGTGATGACAGTGTTTCACGTTCTGATATCTTCTTACATAGACGTCCAAGATACCTCAAATGAGATCAGAAAAAGACGCCTCTCATAGCGTAAAACAATTTTTTCATTTATTCTAAAACTTTATAAAAATTCATGTAGTGACAATGAACAAGTTATCCACCACCATACAGAGTAACTGCGTACCAGAGTGGGCCTATACAAGGCATGTGTTGCACATGGAAGGGTTAATCCCGGGCGTAACTCCTCCACGGTCCAGCTGTTCCGCCTTTCAAGGTTCCACGCCGTATCAGTCTCTGCCTGCGTGCAGGATGGATTGGCTTCTTTGGCTACTGGACATTAGCTCCAGAGGGACGATCACAGGTACAGCCTGGATGGTCACCGGAGCCTCGCCGCCGGCCCCCTTGCAGATGCTCCTCCTCTGACGGAATGTCTTGGAGACTCCTAACTCAGTGGTAGCTCTCCCGGATGCCCGGAAAAGTAGTTAAATCTCCTGGAAGCCCCCACTTTACAATGCCAGTAATTGTAACAAACAAAGTACCTGTGATCGTCCCTCTGGAGCTAATGTCCAGTAGCCAAAGAAGCCAATCCATCCTGCACGCAGGCAGAGACTGATACGGCGTGGAACCTTGAAAGGCGGAACAGCTGGACCGTGGAGGAGTTACGCCCGGGATTAACCCTTCCATGTGCAACACATGCCTTGTATAGGCCCACTCTGGTACGCAGTTACTCTGTATGGTGGTGGATAACTTGTTCATTGTCACTACATGAATTTTTATAAAGTTTTAGAATAAATGAAAAAATTGTTTTACGCTATGAGAGGCGTCTTTTTCTGATCTCATTTGAGGTATCTTGGACGTCTATGTAAGAAGATATCAGAACGTGAAACACTGTCATCACTATTCCTTGCAAGAATCTGATGGACATTACGTTTTGGTGATATATATCCCAATTGGGGAGCGCTATTCATAATTTTGTTGTCTGCAATACTTGTACATAGTTATTGTTACAAAAATCGGGTTATTCTTGTTGTGAGCCATCTTTTCAGAGGCTCCTTCGTTGTTATCATACTGTTAACTGGGTTCAGATCACAGGTTGTACGGTGTGATTGGTGTGGCTGGTATGAGTCTTACCCGGGATTCAATATCCTTTCTTATTATGCACGCTCGTCCGGGCACAGTATCCTAACTGAGGCTTGGAGGAGAGTCATAGGGGGAGGAGCCAGTGCACACCACCTGATCCTAAAGCTTTTATTATTGTGCCCTGTCTCCTGCGGAGCCGCTATATCCCCATGGTCCTTACGGAGTCCCAGCATCCACTACGGACTACGAGAAATAGATTTATCGGTAAGTAAAATCTTATTTTTATTGTGAACACTGGATTGTCTGCATCTTGTAGGCACTACCTATATTTATTGGATGTGCTGTTTTCCATACCATTACAGCATTAACAGAATCATTACTGACACCAGATACTCTAATGAACGAAATGTGTTTAACTACTGTCGAATACTGTGACAGAGACAACCTGCTGAAGGCCTAACAGCTATATATATGTACTACGGGATAGTACATATATTATGCATACACCTAATAATCACAATATCAAAGGTGATCTACATTCACTAGTATAGTATAAAGCATAAGAGAATCCATTTTGTTTCTAGCTAGATGATACAGCAGATTCATTTGTATTTCATTTGAACTCTATACAAAGTACAATAACAACTTTGTTGGCTAAGTATTGATTCCACATACCAACATCCGAAAAGCTCATAGTGTCCAGCTTAATTCTTAATATGGACACATAGCTGAAGATCACGAGTATCTTTTAGTTTTCATTGCCAATTGTTCTAATATTGTATAACACTGTACTCCAGATGAATGAACTCATATGGGAGGGTTATAAGAATGGGGCGTAACTGTATATTATAAAACTCATTGTTTTAAATGTATTTGTTGTTAAAGCATTTTGACCCAGGCTTGAGAGGATGTTCCCTCTCAACCTGTATACGGGCGTGGCCTTTTTAATAAATAATTATTGATTTTGCTAAATCTATTTTCAATTAATTCTTTTACATAAAAACTCAAACAGCAACATGAGGGTTAATTTAATTAACCCTGAAAAAGGTATCCAACAGGTGGGGGCTCGATCAGTGCGAACTCGAATTGGTCCTTTCATCGACTTTTCACAAAGGGTGGAGACGACCAGCCAGACGAGCTGAGGACGGCACCAATCCTAACATCACTACTACGGGCACTGGTGAGTATAAAATATGACATGCTAATATGTTATGCATGGTGCTTTTATACTTACTGGTTACCTGTGTGATGTACTCAGTAATTGCATTACTGATTAGTTGTGCTCAAGTCGGTTGAAGGACCAAGTAGCGAGGAAAATTAACTCGGGAATGATGATTGACAGATGCTGTTGCATGAAAATAAGAATACTAAAATTAATTAATTCAAAGTTTGTATTTGGGCAGAGAAATAGAGACCTGGGTTTTTCACTCTACGAGTAATTTGAGTAATAGTGTGAATAAATGCTGTGTACCATCTTCACGAGGTCTGAATGAGTTCCAATCTGAATTTGCAGTATTTCGTGCCCTCGTTAACGCTGTGAGCGTCAGATAAGATAGGGGCCAAATTAAGTAAAAGCACATAGACCACCTTCCCCTTTTAGTCAGCTACACGTGTGCAAGAAGGGTAAATGAAATAAATAAGGTGATTACCCGAGGTTATAGTTGATTATATGTAATTGAGTGTAACTATATTGTAATACTGAGCTAGAAAGAGCTGCTGATTGTTTTAATCATATATGGATTCTGGTAAATAACGGAATCTACAGACTAAAGTCCCAAGTATATTCTGAGTCTGTCTATTAACATTGTTTATTTGTGCAAAAAAGAACTGAGCAACTCTAAAGAGGTGTTGTGCTAACCATAACCTAAGTCTGTTTGCTAACATTGTAGTGCACAAAGACACAAGCAACTTGGCATGTTGCTTGGCATTAAATTGGCATGGTGCTTTGTGATTGTAGTTTATGATAAGAGGGACTACTGCAGTTTCCCAGTTGACAGACGTGTCGCGTGTGTGAAAGATTACAGGGATTGCAAATTTTTCAGTGTATGGGAAGGGCAGGGAGGATTAACCCTAAGTGTGCATATCATGTTGTGGAAGAAATATTCCATATATGCATAGAGTTTGTACAGTACTGTGACTAAGAGGTGCATTTCAAGTATGCTATATAATATTGGCCTGATCAACCAATACTAAGCGTATTTTGAAATCTGCAAAACTGTTGAAATCTGCAAGATATTAAAGTCTGCAAACGGGTAAAATTTGCAAACTGATTTTTATTATTTAAATTAGGGGCGTCCAACTTATGAAACTATAAAACTATGGTATTCAACAGGTACCAAAGGAACACGCCCTTGCGCTGGCGAATCTGTGTGTTTTGTGTTTTATGGTGTGTTGTGTGTGGGACATAAAAGTTCAGTGTTTGTTCCGTTAAGTATATTCTCAGATCTGTGTCTAATAGAAACCTTCTGTCTGTGATGGTTACAAGTTTTGAAATAAGGTTTATATATATATATGTGGTGAACTGAGGAAACAAAAGAGTTGATGTCCGTGTTGGCTTTTGGCAGATCTGTAGTTAAAAATGTGTTCATCTGATGTTTATCTGATGTTAGTATTTAACTATGAAGCAAAGTTTCCCATATGGGTTTAATACGTAAATATTCTTTAATGCAATATATTGTGAGAAGGTCTGCCAGCAAATTAATGGCTGGATGCCATGTGTTGTATTGCAATATAAAGAAGAATAAGAAAAAAAAAAGCCTTCAGTTTCCAACGCTGTGTAGCACGGAGAGCTAGGGGGCTGTAACAGCCCAGAAGCGTGCCCCACTTCCTGCAGCATCCATCATGATGTAGTAATAAAAAGTGTTCAGTGAGCTTTGATTTTTCTTTTCTTTCATCTAATAAGATGGATCACAGAAAGCTGCCAATAATAATAAAAAAAAAAAAAGTGTAGTTACGGGAGCATAACTGTAATCAGGAGTAAATAAAGACAACCTTTCTGTCAAACTTGACAGGTCACAACAATCCCTTTCTCCAGTGGCACACCTCCTTTAATATTAAATGATAGTGTTTGATTTCGCTTTTATATAAATTTATAGAGTTCGATATTAAACCGTATTAAAAGTTAATGGCTTTGAAAAGATTGTCACATATGACACACACAAAAAAAAAAAATATATATATATATATATATATATATATATTTATTTTAAAGTAACACAAAATGTTCTTACATTCCAGCAGCTGAAACTTCATGCTTGGCACATATGGTACTATTTAAAAATCACACTATGTCCACACATGTTACAGTTTTAAAAAGGATAATCACTACGTGTCCATTTTCTTAGATGCACGGAAGCATCACACCTGGTACTGATTTAAAAAGCGTATTGATTTTAATGGCCATTTATGATTAATGATGACAGCACAAATTTCAAAATGACATTCTCACACGTTATTTTTTGCAAACATATGTAGAAACAGTGTATTTGGTTTTAAATTGAAAAATATTTAAAAAGCTTAACTGTATATTACAACCTATGTTGCATACATGACATATGTTACTGTGTGTTAAATAGCACTAAAAAGTTTATCTTTATTGTGGCCGATTGCTGAACTTTGATTGCAAGCAGACATGACCAGACTTGTCGGTATTACAGCGTGACATGTCCAGACCTGTATATTAGCGATAAAAGATTTACACCAAATACTGTGTATTAAACCGTTTATATCGATGCATACAGACCACATATTACAGTGTATTACAGAGTATATAGCACTGTATACAGACCACATATTACAGTGTATTACAACGTGTATAACGCTGCAAGCATACCACATATTACTGTGTATTAAACCGTTTATATCGCTGCATACAAGCCGTATGTTACTGTGTATTAAACAGTGTGTATATTGCTGCATACATGCCATTTATTACTGTGTATTACAGAGTGTATAGCACTGTATACAGACCACATATTACAGTGTATTATACGTGTATAACGCGGCAAGCATACCATATATTACTGTGTATTACAGAGTGTATAGCACTGTATACAGACCACATATTACTGGGTATTACGTGTATAACGCTGCAAGCATACCACATATTACAGTGTATTACAGAGTGTATAGCACTGTATACAGACCACATATTACTGGGTATTACAACGTGTATAACGCTGCAAGCATACCACATATTACTGGGTATTAAACCGTTTATATAGCTGAGGACCATATATTACTGTATATTACATCGTGACATGTCCAGACCTCATACAAAATTGATGGGCGAAATCATTCATTTTTGGTCGACGCGGGCTGCGTTTGTTCGGGTTGATACAGCCGTGATGTATCCACATAACCAACAGACTAGCATTCTTCTTTAGGCTGTTATGTCCGATCGAGGTCGTGGCAAATTGTTCGTTCACCGTTGCAGCGACGGTTGTGCGAATTGTTGTTTTGCCCAATTATGCTAGGACAGTGCATTAGTGCGTCTGTAACATTTCAATTTGGTAAACTAATGGGATTGATATATATGAATGGTATTGAATGTTATTTAAAAAAACAAAACAAAAAACAAATCAATTCTAGGGAACAGGCTATATAATAGGTAGCATGTATCACCATCCCAAGTTTGTGATAGGTTCAGCGGCCTCTTTGACAATCCATGTTATGGATATGAAGTAAACCCACCATTAATAAGCATTAAAAAGGATACCATCCTATAATTTTGGAATCATTTTTAAACAAATAATACTATGTGATCATGTGCAATCTGACTATCTGCGCCAGTATTATGTGTTCCAGAATCATAATATATATGATAAATATATAGCGTTTAAATAAGATACCGTATTCTCACACTGACATACATATAAAAACCGATAATAAGCAGTTCCGGCTACTGTAATCCTTAACATGATGATTTTGGTATATACACATATACTACAGGGCACTACAAAGATATGAAATGTAACACTAAATATTGCAAATAGAATATCAACATAACAGATGATACAACTGAATTTATCATGATGAATCTTATATAGTCCTATATTTTGCTAATGTAATACCCTTATGGGTGTATGAATTTTAAACAAATAATACTATGTGATCATGTGCAATCTGACTATCTGCACCAGTATTATGTGTTCCAGAATCATAATATATATAATAAATGTATATCGTTTAAATAAGACACAGATGCATTAAATTGAATAGTAACAATACTATTATGTTATGTTGGTAATAATGTAACGGGCTATTTTAACATAACAGATCCTATTTAGGAAAATGATGACATGATATGCCTAGTGACCCAAGTTATTAAAACTTTTGACTGTAAATATAATGTTTGTGCATGCATACACCATGAGATATGTACTTCTATTAAGCACAAATAACATAAAAGATCCTATTTAGGAAAATGATGACATGATATGCCTAGTGACCCAAGTTATTAAAACTTTTTACTGTAAATATAATTGTGCATGCATACGCCATGAGATATGTACTTCTATTAAGCACAAACAAGCATATTGGCATTCTACTCTAACATTTAGGGTAAAAGATTAGAATGGATCAAGGTAGCATAGCGTAAGGACAGATATAGGTTCAGCGGCCTCTTTGACAATCCATGTTATGGATATGAAGTAAACCCACCATTAATAAGCATTAAAAAGGAAACCATCCTAAAAATTTTGGTATAATTTTTAAACACCTAATACTATGTGATCATGTGCAATCTGACTATCTGCGCCAGTATTATGTGTTCCAGAATCATAATATATATGATAAATATATAGCGTTTAAATAAGATACCGCATTCTCACACTGACATACATATGAAAACCGATAATAAGCAGTTCCGGCTACTGTAATCCTTTACATGATGATTTTGGTATATACACATATACTACAGGTCACTACAAAGATATGAATCATGATATATAAGATCGCTAAACAAAACAAGAGATCTGTAATGATTTCTGACTAACTAGTTAACTCAGTATACAGTAATCATATAGGTCCCTGTGTCATATAGATATGCGCTTGGCATAAATATTTCCACACGTTCCTAAATCTAAGATGTTTCACGCATGTTGTAACACTAAATATTGCAAATAGAATATCAACATGACAGATGATACAACTGAATTTATCATGATGAATCTTATATAGTCCTATATTTTGCTAATGTAATACCCTTATGGGGGTATGAATTTTAAACAAATAATACTATGTGATCATGTGCAATCTGACTATCTGCACCAGTATTGTGTGTTCCAGAATCATAATATAAATGTATATCGTTTAAATAAGACACAGATGCATTAAATTGAATAGTAACAATACTATTATGTTATGTTGGTAATAATGTAACGGGCTATTTTAACATAACAGATCCTATTTAGGAAAATGATGACATGATATGCCTAGTGACCCAAGTTATTAAAACTTTTTACTGTAAATATAATGTTTGTGCATGCATACACCGTGAGATATGTACTTCTATTAAGCACAAACAAGCATATTGGCATTCTACTCTAACATTTAGGGTAAAAGATTAGAATGGATCAAGGTAACACAGCGTAAGGACAGATATAGGTTCAGCGGCCTCTTTGACAATCCATGTTATGGATATGAAGTAAACCCACCATTAATAAGCATTAAAAAGGATACCAAGAATATGATTTTGACATATGGCCCCAGATTTTCAAATAAAGGACGTGCAGCGTATCTCCTTATTTAATCCTAATGAAGTCATAGTATTCAACAGGCATATGTATCTAGATTTTTCTTTAGTGACATACATAGTGATGTTACAACCACTTATATCTAGCTCAAACTGTTCTAGATCATAAATTTTCACCTTTTTGTGATTACTAGTGTGGAATCGTAGGAAGTGTCATGCCAAAACTTGTAATTTTCTTCATGTTGCTTAAATCTCTATGTGTATTTTTAATGATATACACATGATCCAATATCGTTTTAAAAAGCATCTTAGTCATGCTGATATATTTATAAATGAATGGGCCTATTAAGCAGTAAATTACACCAAATGTGTGGAGCAGTTAATGAATCTTTTTTATTTCTGTTTTATTGTTATTTCTGTCAGAGAACTTCTGAGTGATATGAATATATTGGCATGCTTGACATGGTCCACAGGGATAACAGACAGATAATGATGGATTTTTCCTCTGATGCTTGGAAAAGTGACTTCTAAACAAATTATCCCGTAAATTTGTTGATATCTTCCAGATGATCTGTATGGTCTTATCAAATTCTTTCTTCAGAGCATAAACAGTGGTGAGTATATATCGATATTTGTGTAATGACGCATTGATGTGTATCCACTCTTTACAGTATGTAACAATGTATCTTATTTGGCACAAGGTGTGTTCTCTTGTCTTGGATATAAGTAAGGATATACATTGTTACATACTGTAAAGAGTGGATACACATCAATGCGTCATTACACAAATATCGATATATACTCACCACTGTTTATGCTCTGAAGAAAGAATTTGATAAGACCATACAGATCATTTGGAAGATATCAACAAATTTACGGGATAATTTGTTTAGAAGTCACTTTTCCAAGCATCAGAGGAAAAATCCATCATTATCTGTCTGTTATCCCTGTGGACCATGTCAAGCATGCCAATATATTCATATCACTCAGAAGTTCTCTGACAGAAATAACAATAAAACAGAAATAAAAAAGATTCATTAACTGCTCCACACATTTGGTGTAATTTACTGCTTAATAGGCCCATTCATTTATAAATATATCAGCATGACTAAGATGCTTTTTAAAACGATATTGGATCATGTGTATATCATTAAAAATACACATAGAGATTTAAGCAACATGAAGAAAATTACAAGTTTTGGCATGACACTTTCTACGATTCCACACTAGTAATCACAAAAAGGTGAAAATTTATGATCTAGAACAGTTTGAGCTAGATATAAGTGGTTGTAACATCACTATGTATGTCACTAAAGAAAAATCTAGATACATATGCCTGTTGAATACTATGACTTCATTAGGATTAAATAAGGAGATACGCTGCACTTCCTTTATTTGAAAATCTGGGGCCATATGTCAAAATCATATTCTTGGTATCCTTTTTAATGCTTATTAATGGTGGGTTTACTTCATATCCATAACATGGATTGTCAAAGAGGCAGCTGAACCTATATCTGTCCTTACGCTGTGTTACCTTGATCCATTCTAATCTTTTACCCTAAATGTTAGAGTAGAATGCCAATATGCTTGTTTGTGCTTAATAGAAGTACATATCTCATGGCGTATGCATGCACAAACATTGGGGTCGATTCTATTCGGCAACTAATGAATAGCGCCGGGAATTAGCTCCCGACGCTATTCAATTCAGCAACTAGTTACGTCGGCGATGGCCCGTTCTCGCCGACAAAACAGGTTGAATTGTCGGGAGAACGGGCATTCTCCGACTTAACTCCCCGGCGCGAGGCTGATTCCCGACAGAATCAGCCTCGCGCCGGCCGCGAGGCAGCACTTTTGTCGGGTTTCTCTTCTCATCCCCCGGGGATGAGAGAAGAATTCCCGACAATTGCAGGTAATTAGTTGCTGAATTGAATAGCGTCGGGAGCTAATTCCCGGCGCTATTCATTAGTTGCCGAATAGAATCGACCCCATTATATTTACAGTAAAAAGTTTAAATAACTTGGGTCACTAGGCATATCATGTCATCATTTTCCTAAATAGGATCTGTTATGTTATTTGTGCTTAATAGAAGTACATATCTCATGGCGTATGCATGCACAAACATTATATTTACAGTCAAAAGTTTTAATAACTTGGGTCACTAGGCATATCATGTCATCATTTTCCTAAATAGGATCTGTTATGTTAAAATAGCCCGTTACATTATTACCAACATAACATAAGAGTATTGTTACTATTCAATTTAATGCATCTGTGTCTTATTTAAGCGATATACATTTATTATATATATTATGATTCTGGAACACATAATACTGGTGCAGATAGTCAGATTGCACATGATCACATAGTATTATTTGTTTAAAATTCATACAACCATAAGGGTATTACATTAGCAAAATATAGGACTATATAAGATTCAAAATGATAAATTCAGTTGTATCATCTGTTATGTTGATATTCTATTTGCAATATTTAGTGTTACAACATGCATGAAACATCTTAGATTTAGGAACGTGTGGAAATATTTATGCCAAGCGCATATCTATATGACACAGGGACCTATATGATTACTGTATACTGAGTTAACTAGTTAGTCAGAAATCATTACAGATCTCTTGTTTTGTTTAGCGATCTTATATATCATGATTCATATCTTTGTAGTGACCTGTAGTATATGTGTATATACCAAAATCATCATGTAAAGGATTACAGTAGCCGGAACTGCTTATTATCGGTTTTCATATGTATGTCAGTGTCAGAATGCGGTATCTTATTTAAACGCTATATATTTATCATATATATTATGATTCTGGAACACATAATACTGGCGCAGATAGTCAGATTGCACATGATCACATAGTATTTTTTGTTTAAAAATTATACCAAAATTTTTAGGATGGTTTCCTTTTTAATGCTTTTTAATGGTGGGTTTACTTCATATCCATAACATGGATTGTCAAAGAGGCCGCTGAACCTATATCTGTCCTTACGCTATGCTACCTTGATCCATTCTAATCTTTTACCCTAAATGTTAGAGTAGAATGCCAATATGCTTGTTTGTGCTTAATAGAAGTACATATCTCATGGCGTATGCATGCACAAACATTATATTTACAGTAAAAAGTTTTAATAACTTGGGTCACTAGGCATATCATGTCATAATTTTCCTAAATAGGATCTGTTATGTTATTTGTGCTTAATAGAAGTACATATCTCATGGCGTATGCATGCACAAACATTATATTTACAGTCAAAAGTTTTAATAATTTGGGTCACTAGGCATATCATGTCATCATTTTCCTAAATAGGATCTGTTATGTTAAAATAGCCCGTTACATTATTACCAACATAACATAAGAGTATTGTTACTATTCAATTTAATGCATCTGTGTCTTATTTAAACGATATACATTTATTATATATATTATGATTCTGGAACACATAATACTGGTGCAGATAGTCAGATTGCACATGATCACATAGTATTATTTGTTTAAAATTCATACACCCATAAGGGTATTACATTAGCAAAATATAGGACTATATAAGATTCATCATGATAAATTCAGTTGTATCATCTGTTATGTTGATATTCTATTTGCAATATTTAGTGTTACATTTCATATCTTTGTAGTACCCTGTAGTATATGTGTACAGTGTTCGCAAATACGCGCTATAGCGCGTATTTTACCCGGATCTGATGGCGGGGACTCACTTTTCAAAAATGGGAGGGTCCCCGGGGACGCGCTCCGCTGCAGCCAACTACTTGTAAATTGAAGGGGACGGCGCTTCTTGCCCGTACAGAATGGAGCCTTACCACTGGCAGTCTGGCGGTGCCCCCTCCCCCTCTTGGTCACGTGCAGTGACCAGGAGGGGGAGGGGGCACCGCCACACTGCCTGTGGTAAGGCTCCGCTCTGTACAGGCAGGAAGCGCCGTCCCCTTCAATTTACAAGTAGTTGGCTGCAGCGGCTTCACACGGGAGCCGGGCCGAGAGAGAAGACGGCTCTGCGGCTGCTGTACGGGGCGGGCGGGCGGTGACTCGCCAACTGCAGCTCCCTCCCAACCCGATATCTGCCTCCCTCTCGGCTGCCTCCGGTGTGCTCTCCCGCGATCTGTGTGAAGGAGAGCAGCGGTGACCGGCCAGGAACCTCACCTCCAGCCCCTGCCGTGCTCTGCCACCATGCTGCTGGGGAGAAGAGCGGGCTGCACCATTACCATCAGGTGTCCCCAGCATCCCTACGGACGCCCAGCTAGCGGGCCTGTGACAGGAGAGCCAGTTCCCGAGGTGGCCGCATTGGGTACACCCCCCCCTCAAACTTCTTCTCACTTCTTTTGCCTGACGGAAGCAGCGGTGACAGCGCATGGCCCTGGTGGTGCGGAAGGTACGTGCTCTACCTGGCGCAGTGTGTATAACGGGGTGCTCTACCTGGTGCAATGTGTATAACGGGGTGCTCTACCTGGTGCAATGTGTATAACGGGGTGCTCTACCTGGTGCAATGTGTATAACGGGGTGCTCTACCTGGCGCAATATGTATAACGGGGTGCTCTACCTTGCGCAATATGTATAACGGCGTGCTCTACCTGGCGCAATGTGTATAACGGCGTGCTCTACCTGGCGCAATGTGTATAACGGGGTGCTCTACCTGGTGCAATGTGTATAACGGGGTGCTCTACCTGGTGCAATGTGTATAACGGGGTGCTCTACCTGGTGCAATGTGTATAACGGGGTGCTCTACCTGGCGCAATATGTATAACGGGGTGCTCTACCTGGCGCAATGTGTATAACGGCGTGCTCTACCTGGCGCAATGTGTATAATGGCGTGCTCTACCTGGCGCAATGTGTATAACGGCGTGCTCTACCTGGCGCAATGTGTATAACGGGGTGCTCTACCTGGCGCAATATGTATAACGGCGTGCTCTACCTGGCGCAATGTGTATAATGGCGTGCTCTACCTGCTGCAATGTGTATAACGGCGTGCTCTACCTGGCGCAGTGTGTATAACGGCGTGCTCTACCTGGCGCAGTGTGTATAACGGCGTGCTCTACCTGGCGCAGTGTGTATAACGGCGTGCTCTACCTGGCGCAGTGTGTATAACGGCGTGCTCTACCTGCTGCAGTGTGTATAACGTGCTCTACCTGGCGCAGTGTGTATAACGTGCTCTACCTGGCGCAGTGTATATAGGAGGTTCTACCTGGTGCAATGTGTATAAGCGGCACTACAGTGTGGTGTAATGTGAATTGGCACTATTATGTGGTCACGCCCCTTCTCCATGAAGCCATGCCCCTAAATTTTTGCGGCGCGCCTGCGGCGCGCACCACCAGTTGTTTTGGATCTGGGAGGTGGAACTCCAATTCACTTTCTGCCAAAGGGCACCAAAATATCTAGTTAAAAGCTCTGGGGCAGACTGTCCTGCATGCTACACACCCCAGCAGCACTGTCACCCCATTCCCCCACCTTGCAACACTTCTGTAGTGTCCAAATAAGATTAATATGAATAAAAAACTTAATTCCGATGGGACCCAGAAAAGAACCGGTAGGACCCCAATTTTTAAAAGTTAGGGGTCCCTGGGACCCACTTTTTTTTGGGCTCAGCGCGATCACTGTTGTATATACCAAAATCATCATGTTAAGGATTACAGTAGCCGGAACTGCTTATTATCGGTTTTTATATGTATGTCAGTGTGAGAATACGGTATCTTATTTAAACGCTATATATTTATCATATATATTATGATTCTGGAACACATAATACTGGCGCAGATAGTCAGATTGCACATGATCACATAGTATTATTTGTTTAAAAATTATTCCAAAATTATAGGATGGTATCCTTTTTAATGCTTATTAATGGTGGGTTTACTTCATATCCATAACATGGATTGTCAAAGAGGCCGCTGAACCTATCACAAACTTGGGATGGTGATACATGCTACCTATTATATAGCCTGTTCCCTAGAATTGATTTGTTTTTTGTTTTGTTTTTTTAATTAACATTCAATACCATTCATATATATCAATCCCATTAGTTTACCAAATTGAAATGTTACAGACGCACTAATGCACTGTCCTAGCATAATTGGGCAAAATAACAATTCGCACAACCGTCGCTGCAACGGTGAACGAACAATTTGCCACGACCTCGATCGGACATAACAGCCTAAAGAAGAATGCTAGTCTGTTGGTTATGTGGATACATCACGGCTGTATCAACCCGAACAAACGCAGCCCGCGTCGACCAAAAATGAATGATTTCGCCCATCAATTTTGTATGAGGTCATGGACATGTCACGATGTAATATACAGTAATATATGGTCCTCAGCTATATAAACGGTTTAATACCCAGTAATATGTGGTATGCTTGCAGCGTTATACACGTTGTAATACCCAGTAATATGTGGTCTGTATACAGTGCTATACACTCTGTAATACACTGTAATATGTGGTATGCTTGCAGCGTTATACACGTAATACCCAGTAATATGTGGTCTGTATACAGTGCTATACACTCTGTAATACACTGTAATATGTGGTCTGTATGCATCGATATAAACGGTTTAATACACAGTATTTGGTGTAAATCTTTTATCGCTAATATACAGGTCTGGACATGTCACGCTGTAATACCGACAAGTCTGGTCATGTCTGCTTGCAATCAAAGTTCAGCAATCGGCCACAATAAAGATAAACTTTTTAGTGCTATTTAACACACAGTAACATATGTCATGTATGCAACATAGGTTGTAATATACAGTTAAGCTTTTTAAATATTTTTCAATTTAAAACCAAATACACTGTTTCTACATATGTTTGCAAAAAATAACGTGTGAGAATGTCATTTTGAAATTTGTGCTGTCATCATTAATCATAAATGGCCATTAAAATCAATACGCTTTTTAAATCAGTACCAGGTGTGATGCTTCCGTGCATCTAAGAAAATGGACACGTTCATTAGTGATTATCCTTTTTAAAACTGTAACATGTGTGGACATAGTGTGATTTTTAAATAGTACCATATGTGCCAAGCATGAAGTTTCAGCTGCTGGAATGTAAGAACATTTTGTGTTACTTTAAAATATATATATATATATAATTATTTTTTTGTGTGTGTCATATGTGACAATCTTTTCAAAGCCATTAACTTTTAATACGGTTTAATATCGAACTCTATAAATTTATATAAAAGCAAAATCAAACACTATCATTTAATATTAAAGGAGGCATGCCACTGGAGAAAGGGATTGTTGTGACCTGTCAAGTTTGACAGAAAGGTTGTCTTTATCTACTATCAGGAAAAATCCCAGCAACAGATGTGGGCTAGAGATGTCAGCGCTAACATCGTTAAAGCTAACAGATCTGCATCTGGCAGACAGTCAAGAAGCACACATGACAGAAAGATACGTGTGGCATCCACTGGCACTCAAAGTTTAAAGATGAACCCTTAAATATATGGGAATGGGTCAATCCACAAATTTCAATGGACCAAATGATTTGATCTCACAAGATAAAAATATTTATTAAAACAAACTGACATTAAACATGAATAAAGTGCAATCCGTGACTTGGCAGCAGAGGTTTGTTGGAAGTGACCGTGCAATAGATGAATATAAAATCTCTCACCATATGATGGAGCTGCGGTGGGCTAGCTTATGGTAAAGCAATATGGTCCTAGGCTGAAAATAGCCCAGCATCACCGCAGTGAGTTTATTTCAGCATGAAAGTCCTTCAACTGGTATCACTGCTCCTCGTCCAATGAAGTCCTCTGTTCGAATACAATGCGTTTCGGTCACTCTCCTGTGACCTTTTTCAAGTAATGAATGGATTTTTGGGGATTTCATGTGTTTGTCCCTCCATGTGTGGTAACTAGGCAGCTCCTAGTTTTTTATTGCGCAAGTACTGTCTTTTGTATACCCCCTTTTTTTCAGACAGTCAAGAAAACAACGCCCTAAGGCTGCAAACGATACCGATTTCTCTATCTCAGATGTGGGCTATACGGGGGGAGAGTTTTCAAAGCAGCAGCAGCAGCAGCTAGAATCATAGGGAAAGATAAAGATATCAGTCTGTAAAGTATATGCTGTAAATCACTACGATTCCAGTATTAACATACTTTTAGGCAATTCTTCAAATTTATTTGGAAGAACCCTAATTTGTAAGGTCCAGTGTAAAATATACTGCATCACGGATGAGGTATTTGCACAGATGCAAAAAGTATAGAGTAGGGACAGATTCAGTTAGATACATAGCATACATGTATATATCACTTACCCTGTGTTTTTATGAATGGAGGTAAAGGATATGCTTGCTAAAATCCATGACAAAGTATAGGCATTGATATATTAGATATAGATTGAAAAAGTTCTTGGTGGACTGCACGATATGCAGTAATAAACCAGGTTCCGTAGCCAGAAAGTTTGGGGATATGATTGTATAAAAAAAGGTTATACAGATAATGGGAGCGGTGCCAAGTGAGTTTTCAGGAAATTCATGTATGTGGCAAGGCATTCCATAGAATGGATGCAGTCCAAGGAAAGTTTGTAGTTGTGCTTGGATGCAAGTAAGGAGTGTGGATGAGAGAAGTAGATCTTGTGAAAACTGGATTGAGTGGACTGGCCAGTCTGAATGATATTTTGAGATAAGCAAAGAAATGTATAGTATGTTGATGTAGTATGATTACTAACCTTGTGTGTAAGTAATGGTAGGACACAGACTACCCAATGAGAAAAATGTAATGTTGATGGAATAAATTACACTGTATTGGACTAGATTATGCAAAAGTTTAATATACAATCTCTCTTTGTACTTGCAAAAATAACCTACATTCTTTTTACCTACAGATGGTGTAACCGGTATGTGGATGATATACCTTTGTGCTATAAATTATTTGAAGTATTTGTGTTAGATACTAAACAGTTGTGTTTTCTTGCAGAACAGGACACAAGGTGTCGCAAGACAAAAGTCAACGGTGTGCTGACATAGTTAACTACCTAGGTCATTATTTGGCGCTAGGACTAAGATAGTTAAAACCCTTAGAGGGTGGAGCCTTGGTATACATTTATTGATAGATATATATGTATGACCAGATGATAAATCTCTAGATACTGTAATTTTTTTTGTAAATGCTATGTGCATGCATTCAAGTTCATAACCAAAGAAATTATAGAAGGTAATACAATATTACACTTTATCATGAATAAGACATTATGGATACACAGTCAGAGCCAAACCATCAACTTATGTTTAAGCAAGAACAAAAGAAAACAAAATATGTTTATGTTTAAGACTGTGGTTAAGCAGTAGATTTTGTATGATGTGTACATTTTACCTCTGACAGTATACAACTTAGACACAGCTGCATACTTGTCTTCCTCACCCCCAAAAGTGGGGAGTATAAGGAATATAATGTGGATGAGTAAGACAATTATAATGATTACATCGCATTTTACATTGCATTTAAAAAAACTGACAGTAACAGGAGAATAATTTCTCTAGCATCCATAGGGGATAATGGGAAAGTGAATTAGTATTAGTAATAATAAAGTGTTGCTGACAACTTTTATTAAGGGGAAATGTCATGAGTTATGCAAATCTAAGGATAACTAGCATGAAATAGATTCACAAGCTTTCTATGGTAGGATGAGGTTTAATGGAGAAGTGTACAGAAGTGTTCTGGCATATGACCAAAATAACAAATTATGTGATCATGAGAGGGATAGTGATGGTGATAAAGAAAGCTATAGCATGTTTACTACAGATGTTTGGGTTGATTAAAAACAACATTGTTTAATACAACATAGTTTAATGTTAAAAAAAAGGAACTATAGTATGTGTAACAGGTGTTAACGGGTAAAGTTAAAGTAAAGCAACGATGTTCTATGTGTGATCTATTGTTTCAAAGACAGTAAAGTTTATTTACTGATAGAAAGAGTTATAGGAGTTTGAAAAATATTTTGTGTTTAATATGGGTAATGTTGAGGGGAAAAAAATAAAGTCATAATGTGACAGGGAAGGTTTAAAGAAATAAGCATTATTAATGTACAAAAGAGACAGGAAAGGCAGAATTTGAATCATGGCATGGTCCAATCGTTGGTTCAATAGTGGTAGAATTACACCTAAGCCTCTGCTTAGTCTCTCTTCTATATCATTTTTTTGTTATTCTTTTTGGAATCCAGCAAAGATATGTTATCTAGAGCAAAGATATATTATCCAGAGACTGATTCAAAACACAAATTATTTAAACAGTTACAAGAATATCAAAAGCTGCAAGAACCTTGGAAAGATATTTAACCAACACGAAAACACACAGTCCGGCACAGGACAATCACTAAAGAGAGTGAAGACGGTGTTATGGTGAGAAGTTGTTTATGTTTCGGTTCCGTTACAGATCGCATAGGATGGTCCTGGGCAAGTACCGCTGACTACTGATACAGCCGTTGCAAAGGCTGCAGAAGAAGGACACCTAGATCCATGAGCTTGCAATGAAACGAAAAGGTCAGAGACCAGAGCTTATAGGAACCTAACACTAAAAACAATTGTATGGAGATACAGAGACTTTTACTACTGTTACTACCACAGAGTTGTATTTGAATGAACCCTTCAATCAAGATAGAGATGATTATGATCATTGATAATAGACTATGTGCTTATAAGCTAATATCCTACAGAACTTTTAACATTTCTGAAAGTATACGGGAGCGACGTTATTTATAACAATATTAGGACTTGATTTCTTTTTTTTATTTTTATTTTTTTGAAGAGAGAGCGAGCAAACGTGTGGTGTAGGTATGAGTACTCATCCATTATTGTGGATGGGAATTATTTCAATCAGACCCTTCCTTCCTCTTTTCTAAGCAGGAAATCCAGAGAGATTTATGACCGGTGTAACGAACACACTTTGAAAAACGTGGTTGTGAGTATTGTACTCCACTTTAAGAGAGATATATAGATTAATGTATGGATAATTTAATAATTTAGGATATTATTCTGAGGAGTATCCAGTCCAGCAATACCATTAAATGTTGGAAAGATTTTGGGTACTGCGGCTAAATAATATTATTGCTAATTATTATTATTATAATTGTTAGATATGTATACATAAACACTAGCATTGTATAGTAACTAGTGATGTGCACCGGAAATTTTTCGGGTTTTGGTTTTGGGCTCGGTTCCGCGGCCGTGTTTTGGGTTCGAACGCGTTTTGGCAAAGCCTCACCGAATTTTTTTTGTCGGATTCGGGTGTGTTTTGGATTCGGGTGTTTTTTTCAAAAAACACTAAAAAAACAGCTTAAATCATATTTGGGGGTCATTTTGATCCCATAGTATTATTAACCTCAATTACCATAATTTCCACTCATTTCCAGTCTATTCTGAACACCTCACAATATTATTTTTAGTCCTAAAATTTGCACCGAGGTCGCTGGATGGCTAAGCTAAGCGACACAAGTGGCCGACACAAACACCTGGCCCATCTAGGAGTGGCACTGCAGTGTCAGGCAGGATGGCCCTTCCAAAAAATACTCCCCAAACAGCACATGACGCAAAGAAAAAAAGAGGCGCAATGACGTAGCTGTGTGACGACTAATCTAAGCAACCCTAGTGGCCGACACAAACACCTGGCCCATCTAGGAGTGGCACTGCAGTGTCACGCAGGATGGCCCTTCCAAAAAATACTCCCCAAACAGCACATGACGCAAAGAAAAATGAAAGAAAAAAGAGGTGCAAGATGGAATTGTCCTTGGGCCCTCCCACCCACCCTTATGATGTATAAACAGGACATGCACACTTTAACGAACCCATCATTTCAGCGACAGGGTCTGCCACACGACTGTGACTGAAATGACTGGTTGGTTTGGGCCCCCACCAAAAAAGAAGCAATTAATCTCTCCTTGCACAAACTGGCTCTACGGAGGCAAGATGTCCACCTCATCATCATCGTCCGATTCATCACCCCTTTCACTGTGTACATCCCCCTCCTCACAGATTATTAATTCGTCCCCACTGGAATCCACCATCTCAGATCCCCGTGTACTTTCTGGAGGCAATTGCTGCTGGTGAATGTCTCCATGGAGGAATTGATTATAATTCATTTTAATGAACATCATCTTCTCCACATTTTCTGGAAGTAACCTCGTACGCCGATTGCTGACAAGGTGAGCGGCGGCACTAAACACTCTTTCGGAGTACACACTGGAGGGAGGGCAACTTAGGTAGAATAAAGCCAGTTTGTGCAAGGGCCTCCAAATTGCCTCTTTTTCCTGCCAGTATACGTACGGACTGTCTGACATGCCTACTTGGATGCGGTCACTCATATAATCCTCCACCATTCTTTCAATGGTGAGAGAATCATATGCAGTGACATTAGACGACATGTCAGTAATCGTTGGCAGGTCCTTCAGTCTGGACCAGATGTCAGCATCAGCAGTCGCTCCAGACTGCCCTGCATCACCGCCAGCGGGTGGGCTCTGAATTCGTAGCCTTTTCCTCGCACCCCCAGTTGCGGGAGAATGTGAAGGAGATGTTGTCGGGTCGCGTTCCGCTTGACTTGACAATTTTCTCACCAGCAGTTCTTTGAACCCATGCAGACTTGTGTCTGCCGGAGAGATCCAACGTAGGTTTTAAATCTAGGATCGAGCACGGTGGCCAAAATGTAGTGCTCTGATTTCAACAGATTGACCACACGTGAATCCTGGTTAAGCGAATGAAGGGCTCCATCCACAAGTCCCACATGCCTAGCGGAATCGCTCTGTTTTAGCTCCTCCTTCAATGCCTCCAGCTTCTTCTGCAAAAGCCTGATGAGGGGAATGACCTGACTCAGGCTGGCAGTGTCTGAACTGACTTCACGTGTGGTAAGTTCAAAGGGTTGCAGAACCTTGCACTACGTTGAAATCATTCTCCACTGCGCTTGAGACAGGTGCATTCCACCTCCTTTGCCTATATCGTGGGCAGATGTATAGGCTTGAATGGCCTTTTGCTGCTCCTCCATCCTCTGAAGCATATATAGGGTTGAATTCCACCTCGTTACCACCTCTTGCTTCAGATGATGGCAGGGCAGGTTCAGGTTTTTTTTGGTGGTGCTCCAGTCTTCTGTACGTGGTGCCTGTGCACCGAAAGTGGCCCGCAATTCTTCTGGCCACCGACAGCATCTCTTGCACGCCCCTGTCGTTTTTTAAATAATTCTGCACCACCAAATTCAAGGTATGTGCAAAACATGGGACGTGCTGGAATTTGCCCAGATGTAATGCACGCACAATATTGCTGGCGTTGTCCGATACCACAAATCCCCAGGAGAGTCCAATTGGGGTAAGCCATTCTGCGATGATCTTCCTCAGTTGCCGTAAGAGGTCAGCTGTGTGCGTATTCTGGAAAGCGGTGATACAAAGCGTAGCCTGCCTAGGAACGAGTTGGCGTTTGCGAGATGCTGCTACTGGTGCCGCCGCTGCTGTTCTTGCAGCGGGAGGCAATACATCTACCCAGTGGGCTGTCACAGTCATGTAGTCCTGAGACTGCCCTGCTCCACTTGTCCACATGTCCGTGGTTAAGTGGACATTGGGTACAACTGCATTTTTTAGGACACTGGTGAGTCTTTTTCTGACGTCCGTGTACATTCTCGGTATCGCCTGCCTAGAGAAGTGGAACCTAGATGGTATTGTAAACGGGGGCACAGTACCTCAAGAAATTGTCTAGTTTCCTGTGAACTATCAGCGGATACTGGACGCACGTCTAACACCAACATAGTTGTCAAGGCCTCAGTTATCCGCTTTGCAACAGGATGACTGCTGTGATATTTCATCTTCCTCGCAAAGGACTGTTGGACAGTCAATTGCTTACTGGAAGTAGTACAAGTGGTCTTCCGACTTCCCCTCTGGGATGACGATCGACTCCCAGCAGCAACAACAGCAGCGCCAGCAGCAGTAGGCGTTACACTCAAGGATGCATCGGAGGAATCCCAGGCAGGAGAGGACTCGTCAGACTTGCCGGTGACATGGCCTGCAAGACTATTGGCATACCTGGGTAAGGAGGAAATTGACACTGAGGGAGTTGGTGGTGTGGTTTGCACGAGCTTGGTTACAAGAGGAAGGTATTTACTGGTCAGTGGACTGCTTCCGCTGTCGCCCAAAGTTTTTGAACTTGTCACTGACTTATTATGAATGCGCTGCAGGTGACTTATAAGGGAGGATGTTCCGAGGTGATTAACGTCCTTACCCCTACTTATTACAGCTTGACAAAGGCAACACATGGCTTGACACCAGTTGTCCGCATTTCTGTTGAAATACTTCCACACTGAAGAGCTGATTTTTTTTGGGTATTTTCACCAGGCATGTCAATGGCCATATTCCTCCCATGGACAACAGGTGGCTCCCCGGGTGCCTGACTTAAACAAACCACCTCACCATCAGAATCCTCCTTGTCAATTTCCTCCCCAGCGCCAGCAACACCCATATCCTCATTCTGGTGTACTTCAACACTGACATCTTCAATTTCACTATCAGGAACTGGACTGCGGGTGCTCCTTTGAACACTTGCAGGGGGCGTGCAAATGGTGGAAGGCGCAAGCTCTTCCCGTCCAGTGTTGGGAAGGTCAGGCATCGCAACCGACACAATTGGACTCTCCTTTGGGATTTGTGATTTCGAAGAACGCACAGTTCTTTGCTGTGCTTTTGCCGCAAGTCTTTTCTTTTTTCTAGCGAGAGGATGAGTGCTTCCATCCTCATGTGAAGCTGAACCACTAGCCATGAACATAGGCCAGGGCCTCAGCCGTTCCTTGCCACTCCGTGTCGTAAATGGCATATTGGCAAGTTTACGCTTCTCCTCAGACGCTTTTAATTTTGATTTTTGGGTAATTTTTTTTACTGATCTTTTGTGTTTTGGATTTTACATGCTCTGTACTATGACATTGGGCATCGGCCTTGGCAGACGACGTTGATGGCATTTCATCGTCTCGGCCATGACTAGTGGCAGCAGCTTCAGCACGAGGTGGAAGTGGATCTTGATCTTTCCCTATTTTTTTAACCTCCACATTTTTGTTCTCCATATTTTAATGCGCACAACTAAAAGCCACCACAGGTATACAATGTAGATGGATGGATAGTATAGTATTATATTACTTATGGACGACGAGTGCACTGACGAGACTGAGGTAGGTACAGCCGTGGCATACCGTACTGCTTATATATATAATATACTTTTCCCCTTCCTGCAAAGAAGGGGGAACCGCTCGCTCTTTTGTATTTATTGGGCCGAAAGGACTGCATGTGTGTGTGATAGGTTTTTTTTGCCGGTGCAGGCGCAGAGGGCAAAAACGTTGACTTACCTGCAGTAGCCGCCGAGACTAACGCATCCAGACCATCGCCAAATAAGGTCTCACCTTTATATGGGAGAGCCTCCATGTTTCTTTTGGAATCCGCGTTCCACTGGCGAATCCACAATGCCTGCCCAGCTGATACCGCCATGGTAGCGGCTTGTGAACTCGAGAGTCCAATATCTTTAATCGCTTCTAGCATGTAGGCGGCAGCGTCTTTAATATACCCTAACTTAAGGAGTATCTCATCTTTATCAACCGTGTCAATTTCTGATGACGCGCTGTCTGACCATTTTTTCTTTTTTTCCAACATATTTTTATTGAAGCAATATATGTAGTACATACAGAAACGCATGTTAGAACAGACATACATTAGAAGGGTAAATACGAGATATAACATATCAGATTATCGTTTAGTCTGTGGTCAAAATACAAATGTATCATAAAAATAAAATTAAAAAAAATTAAAAACCCGTGTCCGTGCGCCATTTTCTCCTCCAGCCGTCTCCAGAGCCCAGAATGATAACCAGTTCTAAAGTATAATCGGTGGGTCCCCCGTAGCCATTCTAGTTGGAAACCAGTCTGTATTGGACAATGAATTATGGAGCTGCATTCTAACCGTTGTCAAGTTCGTTATATAGCTCTCCCAAACTTCAAAAAATCTCTGTACCTTAGTATCTTTTTCCAGTAAGATTCCTATCGATTCCATTCTGAAGAGATAAAACAATTTGGCCTTAAATAGTGATAGGGTAGGTGGTTCTCTAGCAATCCATACTTATAGAATAGCTTTTTTGGCTGCTATACTGCCAGTAGCAGTTTTCTACTACCCTGAGATGTTGATCCAGTGAGAAAATACCGAAGAGCGCCCATTCTGGATACAATCTCCAATAGTTCACCAGATGAGCCACCAAGTAATTCCTTATATCTATCCAGAACTTTCTAATTATATGGCAGGACCATAGGCAATGATAGAGATCCGCTTGGGGAGCCCCACATTTCCAACATGTATGCATATCAGCAAGTCCTATCAGGTATCGTCTATGGGGCAACAGATATGTTCTGTGTAAAATATTAAGAGACATTTCTTTATACCTAGATGAGGGAAATTATTTACAAGCTTTAGCATGAGCCGCAAGTAAGTCAGTTATCTCAATTTCAGGGAGACAATCCTTCCAAGATATAATACCTCCCTGTCCCGTAGAATTGTCCGGGATGTTTCGAAAATGACCATATGCAATCGAAATTGCCTTCTGAACCATAGGGGTTTGTTGCAGTATTTTATTGATCGGATTGTCCCAGTCCACAGATGAGAAACACCTGATAGTGGATGAAACATAGTGTTGAGCTAAAAGAAAGCCCACAGGATAGGCCAGCAAAACTGGGTATCTGTTGGTGGCCTCCTGGAATGTGAGCGGCCTCAAGCCTTGCATATCCACCAGATGACCGATCTTGGAAATACCCCCCAACCTCCAGATATTAAATGGATAGTGTGCCCTAACATAGTATCTGAGGTTGAAAAAAGACAATTGTCCATCGAGTTCAACCTATTTGTGGTCTCCTATGCATGATGATTTGACTAAAATTTCTGACTGATGCTGCTGTCAGCCGTTACATTTTATCCCTATTTATAGTAACTATAATGCACGACTATGCACCATACCCCTGGATATCCTTATCCATTAGGAATTTATCTAACCCATTCTTAAAGGTGTTGACAGATTCCGCCATTACAACTCTCTCGGGCAGGGAATTACAAACATGTATTGTCCTTACCGTGAAAAAGCCTTTACGCCGTATTGTGCGGAATCTCCTCTCCTCTAACCTGAGCGAGTGTCCACGATTCCTCTGTGTTGATCTAACCAAAAACAGGTTCCGCGCAAGCTCTGTGTATTGTCCCCTTATATATTTGTAGATGTTGATCATATCCCCTCTTAGTCTCCGTTTTTCCAATGTAAACATGCCAAGTGTTTTAAGCCTTTCCTTGTATTCCATCGTCTCCATGCCCTTAATTAGTTTGGTCGCCCTCCTCTGTACCTTTTCAAGCTCCAGGATATCCTTTTTGTAGTACGGTGCCCAGAATTGTACACAGTATTCAAGGTGTGGCCTCACTAGTGATTTATATAATGGGAGTATAATACTCTCGTCCCTAGCATCAATACCCCGTTTTATGCATGCTAATATCTTATTAGCCTTCTTTTCTGCAGTCCTACTTTGGGTACTACTGCTTAGCTTGCTATCTATGAGGACACCTAAGTCCTTTTCCAGTACAGAATCCCCTAATTTTACCCCATTTAGTAGGTAGGTGTAATTTTTGTTCTTGTTACCACAGTGCATTACCTTACACTTGTCTGTGTTGAAGCGCATTCTCCATTTGGCTGCCCATGCTTCTAATTTAACTAAGTCATTCTGAAGAGACTCTGCATCCTCCTCTGTATTTATAGCCTTACACAATTTGGTATCATCTGCAAAAATTGACACCATGCTCTCTAGACCTTCTGTTAGGTCGTTAATGAAAATATTGAACAATAGCGGTCCTAATACTGAGCCTTGCGGCACACCACTTAGCACTTCAGTCCAAGTTGAAAAAGATCCATTAACCACAACGCGCTGCTTCCTATTATCTAACCAGTTTTTGACCCAAGTGCATATTGTGCTTCCTAGCCCTGATTCTTGTAGCTTGTAGATAAGTCTCATGTGTGGTACAGTATCAAATGCTTGGCAAAGTCTAAAAAGATTAAATCGACGTCTTTACCCTGATCTAGGTTTGCGCTTACTGTTTCATAAAAGCCAAGTAAGTTGGTTTGACAGGATCTGTCCTTCATAAACCCATGTTGATTCCTTTTAATGACCTTATTGGTTTCAAGGAACTTCTGAATACTATCTCTTAGAATACCTTCCAATACTTTCCCCACTATAGATGTAAGACTAACTGGTCTATAATTGCCTGGTTCAGCTTTACTTCCCTTTTTGAATATAGGCACTACTTCCGCTATACGCCAGTCTTTGGGAACCATACCTGATATAACTGAATCCTTAAAGATCAAAGATAGCGGTTTTGCCAGTTCAGAGTGAAGCTCCATTAGAACCCTTGGATGAATACCATCGGGCCCTGGTGATTTATTAATCTTTAAATGTTTTAATCGGTCATAGGTACTTATTTAAGCGAGGAAGTAGTCTATCAGTGTGATATTCTCATTATTGAGATTGTGTGTCAGTCCCTGAATTGGGTCCTCTCGAGTGAATACTGTTGGATACAGGAAAAAGACTTCAGAAAATAGTGCGCAACAAAACCAAAAAGCTGCTAAAATACATACAAGAATGTGCATCCAATTACACACACAATAGACAAAATGATAAAAAAATTGCACATCAATAATAGCGCTGATTGGAAATCATGTATCATACTAAATACACCACTGTGTGAAAGGTGAACATGAATATGCTAATTCACCATAAACTGAGGAAGGTGTCCTCACGGTTCTGTTAAGTGTACAAAGTTCTCCTCCTTCTATGAGCTCGTCAGGAGGCAGCTGCATATGATCTTGAGTCTGCAAAACAAGTGACACCTCTCCCCTTCTGTGTGAGGGAATATTTAGAGGGACACTTAAATGACAATTGGTTATGTGTAGAACAGATGATCTCTTATTTATTTCATTCCTTTAATCATGGTCTCCACACAGGTCTATTGAAATTTCACCAGGCACTGGCTTGTGAAAATCACTGGGTACAAGGGTATCCCCACTTATACTAGGTCTCTGTTACTCTCCCTTCTGTAGAGCTCCCCATCTGCACACCAGGGAGCAGGTACAATACTCCACTCTGAATACTGTTGAAAAAAACTCATTTAGTGTGTCCGCTATGTCATTATCATTTTTGCTTAAGACTCCCAACATGTCTTTTAAAGGGCCTATACTCTCCTTCTTTAAGCTCTTGCTATTAATGTATTTAAATAATTTTTTGGGATTCGCTTTGCTTTCCTTTTCTACTAGTTTTTCAGTTTCTACTTTAGCCGCTCTTATTTCCTTTTTGCAAATTTTGTTACATTCCTTATAGTGCTGAAATGACTCTGCTTCCCCGTCAGATTTGTATTTTTTAAATGCTCGCCTTTTCTTGCCCATAAGTCCTTAATCTTTTTGTTAAGCCACATCGGTTTATGATTTTTATTCCTTTTTTTGCTACTCACAGGAATACATTTGGGTGTATTTTTAGCTAGCAGGAATTTTAGTACCTCCCATTTCTCCGTAGTATTTTTTCCTAAAAACAAACCTTCCCATTCAATATCCCTGAAAAATACTCTCATCTTTTCAAAATTTGCTTTGCTAAAGTTTAAAGTCCTAGTTGAGCCAGTATAGGGCTGTTTGTAGAAACTGATATTGAATGTGACCATATTGCTGTTTCCTATGGGTTCCCTTACTATAATACCTGATTCCAAATCCCCATTGTTTGTTAATACCAGGTCTAAGATTGCACTGTACCTAGTTGGTTCTTCAATTAGTTGGACTAAGTAGTTATCATTAAGTGTGTTTAAAAACATATTGCCCCTAGCAGTATCACTCTCTTGGATGTCAGAATTAGCCACGAACAGAAGGTGTAATGATTTGTGGGCATTTAGATTAAGTTTATGTTGCATATCCGTCCATAGCTTCCTAACGCTCCACAATAATGGGTTCCTCCTCAGCTCCTCCGACATCTCCTGCGTGTGTAGATGTAAAATGGTGACTAGGTCTCGCCCCTGTATAAATTCCTTATCTAAGTCAGTGTTCGTGTAATTGTTGTCATTGTGCAACCAGTCATGTAAATATCATAATTGAGCAGCTTGCGAGTACCAAAGAATATTAGGAAAGTTAATTCCCCCGTTCCCCTTAGTTTGCTGTAATTTAATCAATGCTATACGTGGTTTCTTTCCCAACCAAATAAATCGTCTAAAAAGAAAATTAAGACGTTGAACATCTTTTGGCAAAAGCACATGTGGTATGGCTTGAATAAAGTTCATTAGACGGGGGAACGATATCATCCTAATCAAGCTAGCTCTCCCCAGATATGATAAAGGCATAGATTTCCAAGATTCGAGTTCTGCTTCCATTTTTTGGATGGAAAAATTTAGGGTATACAGTCGCTACGGCTTACTTGATATCTGAATCCCCAGATAAGTTAGATGATCTGAGCGCCATTGTAGTGGTAAGCCCCCCATTCCGTCCCTCAAAAATTAACCGCCCCCCCCAGTCTAAGTGCCACGAATTTCGACCAGTTAACATTAAAACCAGAAACATGTCCGTAAGCCTGCAATGTATTGAATATGTGGGTCAAGGAAGTCTCGGGATCTGAAATGTAAAGCAGTAGGTCATCAGCAAATGCTGTAAGCTTGAGTTCCCTGCGACCTATTTGAATTCCATGAAACTGAGTGCCAGATAATCGTAAACGATGGAGGGGATCTATGGCCAGATTGAACAACAGGGGAGACCAGGGGAAACCTTGTCGTGTACCACGATAAATAACAACAGGATCACTAGCATAGCCATTAATTAAGAGGGTAGTGGAAGGGGAGTTATATAAATAACGAATAATATTAATGAAGTCATAGTGGAATAATCTACATTCTAAGACCTTATACATATGTGGCCAAAGCACTGTGTCGAAGGCCTTAGTAGTGTCCAGACTGCGGAGTATATTCCTGGACTGGGGCGATTGAGCAGAGGCTATAACCGCAGCAACAGCGGGACGAATTCCCTTGACCGAATGCACATTGTGAACAAAGCCAAGCTGGTAATTAGTTAAAGTGTGGGGGAGAATTGTCTGTAGTCGATCTGCCAAGATTTTGGTGAATAGTTTTATATCAGTGTTTAATAACGCAATGGGCCTGTATGAGGTCACCAGTTGCGGATCTTGAGCGGGTTTAGGGATAAAAACAGTGGCCCTCATTCCGAGTTGTTCGCTCTGTAAATTTCTTCGCATCGCAGCGATTTTCCGCTTAGTGCGCATGCGCAATGTTTGCACTGCGCCAAGTAAATTTGCTATGAAGTTAGGTATTTTACTCACGGCTTTTTCTTCGTTCAGGCGTTTGTAGTGTGATTGACAGGAAGTGGATGTTTCTGGGCGGAAACTGTCCGTTTTATGGGTGTGTGCGGAAAAACGCTACCGTTTCTGGGAAAAACGCGGGAGTGGCTGGAGAAACGGAGGAGTGTCTGGGCGAACGCTGGGTGTGTTTGTGACGTCAAACCAGGAACCCACAAGCACTGAACTGATCACAGATGCCGAATAAGTCTGGAGCTACTCTGAAACTGCTAAGAGGTGTGTAATCGCAATTTTGAGAGTCTTTCGTTCGCAATTTTAAGAAGCTCCTAGTAGGCGGCGGCTTAGCGTGTGCAAAGCTGCTAAAAGCAGCTTGCGAGCGAACAACTCGGAATGAGGGCCAGTGTGGGCCATTGTAAAATGGTGAAAGGGGGTACGATTATGTAAAAGGTTGTTAAATAATTCGAGCAGAGTCGGAATCACATGAGGCTGAAAGATTTATAAAACTCATTAGAGAGGCCATCAGGTCCCGGAGAGTTATGCAGTTGGGAGTTTGGATATAGCGGAGACAATAATTCCGATTGTGCACTCGTTATGGGAGTCAATATCATATCAGGAAAAAGCGCTGTATGGGCATTTTCACTGAAGGGGAGATCAGAATATAAGTCGGCGAAATAAGACTCAAAGTGCTTCACAATAGAAGGGGCGTTAGGAAGGAGTTGTCCGGAGTCTCTATGTTTAATAGCAGTTATGAATTTATGAGTCATTTTCTTCCTAGCCATATTTGCTAATAATCAACCAGATTTATTTCCCCATTGATAATACTTATGGGAGGAAAATACCAAGTCAGGCCTCGCTTGCGCTAGCAAATGGTCATTCAATAATTGCTTGGCCTGTAAGTAGAGTTGCAGAGAATCCTCAGTCTGCAGGGTGAGGTGATAATGCAATGCAGCAGTTAACTCCGAATGTAAAGTAGTATAAGTCGCCAGATTTTTCTTTTTCAATCTATGAACGTACTCAATAAGTCTGACCATTTTTCAATAGCGCGACTGACCCACGCGCAGGCAATAGTGGGTCTGAGCAGTGTACCATTGGCAACATGAATGGATTTCAATGTAGTTTCCATCTTACGGTCAGCCGGCTCTTTTAGTGAAGCCGTGCCAGGTGCAAGGAGAATTACCTTCATTGTCAACCTGGGTAGTGCACTGTCTCACACAGGGGGCGATTCCCATTTTTTCCTGTCCTCTGCTGGGAAAGGGTAAGCTATCTGAATCCGCATAGGAATATGATTTTTTTTCTCAGGAATCACCCACATCCCTGCCAAGAGAGCATTTAGTTCGTGGGAAGGAAGGAACGTGACTTTGGATTTCTTTTTCTTACATAAATAAGCCTTCTCCTGAGGTACAGGCGCGGCTTCTGTAACTTCCAACACGTCCCTTATAGCCACAATCATATAGTGTATATTTTTTGCCAATTTATGATCTATTTGTCTAGAGTCACTATCGTCGACACAAGAATCAGAGTCTGTGTCGGTATCAGTATTCACAAATGGTCTCTTATGTGACCCAGAGGGGCCGCCTGCAGAAGGAAGAACGGAGTCCTGAAAAATCACATCTTCCACAGATTTCCTCCAGCATTCAGCCTGAGGTTAAGACTTATCTAACCTCCTGTTAATAAGATGCATACTGTCACGTATTTCTTTCACCAATGCCGGCTCTTGGTGTGCCGGCAGCACCACCACTTTACAACTCTGTGTCCCTAAAATGCCTTCCTCCGGGGAGGAACTCCATGCCTCAGACATGCCTTACATGTATACAGCCCACACTCACAGACACACTGGGACTTATAAGGGGACAGACCCACAGCAAAATCTGTCAGAGGGACACAGTATAGGAACAGCCAGCTCACAACCCCAGTGCCAGTATGTAATGTCTGTGAACACAGAATGCCCACAGACAACAGCGCTTTTACACAGTAATTCACACTAGTAATGCACCACAAAACGCTTTTTGCCCCCCTTATTTGCACCCTGTACTTGTTGCCAGAAGTAGAGGAAAGGACCAGCGTTGTCTCTGCAGCTGAGGAGAGAGAGAAAATGGCGCTGAGCAGTGTGCTGGCTGCCTGAGGAAGAAGCTCCGCCCCTGCAAATTGCGCATTTTCACTCAGCAAGGTCTGTTGATATTTATACTGGCGGGGGTAGGGCTGTGCCAGCGGCATCTTATGCCCCCTTTGCACCAGTTTAAGGTAATATTTTGCTGCCCAGGTTGCCCCCCCCATGCCCTGCAATGCTCTGTGTGTGTGGGTAGCAATGGCACGCTGCGCTCCCGCCAGCGGCGCTGTACCTCAGCCATCACTTTAGTTGCTAGAAGATCTATCTTCTCATACTCACCTGTCTTCTGACTTCTGGCTCTGTGAGGGGGGTGACGGCGTGCTGTGGGAGTGAGCATCTGGACACGGCTAGCGTTCAGTTCCCTTCAGGAGCTAATGGTGTCCTCTCAGCAAGAAGCAGAGCCATAAAACTTCTGCCCCCTCAGTCCCACGAAGCAGGGAGTCTGTTGCCAGCAGTTCTCCCAGAAAATAAAAACCCAACATAAGTCTTTTTCAGAGAAACTCAGTAGAGCTCCTCAGAGTGCATCCAGTCTCCTGGGCATATTTCTAAAACTGAAGTCTGGAGAAGGGGCATAGAGGGAGGAGCCAGTTCACACCCATTGAAAAGTCTTAGGAGTGCCCATGGCTCCTGCGGAACCGTCTATACCCCATGGTCAATAAGTGGACCCCAGCATCCTCTAGGACGTATGAGGAAAGGGAGTACCTCCAGGGTTTTTTTGGAGTCCAGATCCACAGACCAGGACCGCAGCCATAGAATCCGGTGGGCCAGAATGGACGTAGTAGAAGCCTTGGCCGCCAGAATACCGGCATCATAAGCCGCCTCCTTAACATAATGAGAAGCTGTGACTATATACGACAAGCATTGTCTAGCATGATCAGAAGCATCGGAAGATATTTCAGCTTCCAACTCCTGAGCCCACGCTTCAAAAGCTTCTGCAGCCCATGTTGCTTGAATAGTGAGCCGATGCGAAGCACCTGCTAGAGTGTAAATCGCCTTTAAGCAACCCTCTACACGTTTATCCGTTGTTTTTTTACAGAGGCTTGACGGTAGTGACAGGTAGAGCTAAGGAGGCCACCATCCGCTCCACATGCGAATCCACCGGCGGGGGTGTCTCCCAATTTTTATTCAGCTCCGGCGTGAGGGGATAGCGAGCCAGCATCTTCTTGTGAGGCGTGAATTTCTTTCCTGGATTTTCCCAAGACTCCTGACGTATGCAAACCAAATGGTCAGAATGAGGTAAAACTTGTTTAACCACCTTCTGACATTTGAATCTATCCGGTTTCTTAGGAGCAACTTCAGGCTCTGGGTCAGCAGTAATCTGAAGAATGAGCCTGATAACCTCCAATAAATCAGGAACATCCACCTGCGAAACAACCTCCCCATCAGAAGCATCAGGTTCAGAATCTGTGGGGTCAGTATAAACGCCATCCTCATCAGACGAGGTGTTGGTTTAAATTTAATATACACAATCTATATCTCCCACCATGACCCATTCCAGGAGGGACAAAATGCTCTCTTCAGTACCTGGACTTCCGTCTTAATTTATGATTGCAATCACCTGTGTTGAAGTATCTTTCTTATCAATTAAATAGTTCAACACAGGTGACGCCAATCATATAATAAGTGGGAAGTCCAGGCAGAGAGCATTTTGTCCCTCCTGGAATGGGACATGTTGGGAGGTATCCACAATTTAATATACATCTCCCACCTTCCATCGGGGCACCCCCTGTCTTAAGTGCCCCGGGCACCCCCAAGGCTTAATCTGGCCCTGCTGGTGATAGCATTATTGTCATTTTCATGGATTGTGATATTGTATGCTTTTCTACTGTTAACCCATTTTATTTAAAAATAAGAATTTACTTACCGATAATTCTATTTCTCGTAGTCCGTAGTGGATGCTGGGGACTCCGTCAGGACCATGGGGAATAGCGGCTCCGCAGGAGACAGGGCACAAAAAAGTAAGCTTTTAGGATCACATGGTGTGTACTGGCTCCTCCCCCTATGACCCTCCTCCAAGCCTCAGTTAGGTACTGTGCCCGGACGAGCGTACATAATAAGGAAGGATCTTGAATCCCGGGTAAGACTCATACCAGCCACACCAATCACACCGTACAACTTGTGATTTGAACCCAGTTAACAGTATGATAACAACGAAGTAGCCTCTAAAAAGATGGCTCACAGCAATAATAACCCGATTTTTGTAACAATAACTATGTACAAGTATTGCAGACAATCCGCACTTGGGATGGGCGCCCAGCATCCACTACGGACTACGAGAAATAGAATTATCGGTAAGTAAATTCTTATTTTCTCTAACGTCCTAGTGGATGCTGGGGACTCCGTCAGGACCATGGGGATTATACCAAAGCTCCCAAACGGGCGGGAGAGTGCGGATGACTCTGCAGCACCGAATGAGAAAACTCCAGGTCCTCTTTAACCAGAGTATCAAATTTGTAAAATTTTACAAACGTGTTCTCCCCTGACCACGTAGCTGCTCGGCAAAGTTGTAATGCCGAGACCCCTCGGGCAGCCGCCCAAGATGAGCCCACCTTCCTTGTGGAGTGGGCATTTACAGATTTAGGCTGTGGCAGGCCTGCCACAGAATGTGCAAGTTGGATTGTGCTACAGATCCAACGAGCAATCGTCTGCTTAGACGCAGGAGCACCCATCTTATTGGGTGCATACAGGATAAACAACGAGTCAGATTTTCTGACTCCAGCCGTCCTGGAAACATATATTTTCAGGGCCCTGACAACATCCAGCAACTTGGAATCCTCCAAGTCGCTAGTAGCCGCAGGCACCACAATAGGCTGGTTCAAGTGAAAAGCCGAAACCACCTTAGGGAGAAAATGAGGACGTGTCCGCAGTTCTGCCCTGTCCGAATGGAAAATCAGATATGGGCTTTTGTACGATAAAGCCGCCAATTCTGATACTCTCCTGGCTGAAGCCAGGGCCAGTAGCATGGTTACTTTCCATGTAAGACACTTCAAATCTACCGATTTGAGAGGCTCAAACCAATGGGATTTGAGAAAATCCAAAACTACGTTTAGATCCCACGGTGCCACTGGAGGCACAATCGGGGGCTGTATATGTAGTACACCTTTGACAAAAATTTTTACTTCAGGCACTGAAGCCAATTCTTTCTGGAAGAAAATCGATAAGGCCGAAATTTGAACCTTAATAGACCCCAATTTGAGGCCCATAGACAATCCTGCCTGCAGGAAATGTAGGAATCGACCCAATTGAAATTCTTCCGTTGGGGCCTTCTTGGCCTCACACCACGCAACATATTTTCTCCAAATGCGGTGATAATGTTGTGCGGTCACTTCCTTCCTGGCTTTAATCAAGGTAGGAATAACTTCCTCTGGAATGCCCTTTTCTTTTAGAATCCGGCGTTCAACCGCCATGCCGTCAAACGCAGTCGCGGTAAGTCTTGGAACATACAAGGTCTTTGCTGAAGCAGATCCCTTCTTAGAGGTAGAGGCCACGGCTGTTCCGTGAGCATCTCTTGAAGTTCCGGGTACCAAGTCCTCCTTGGCCAATCCGGAGCCACGAGTATTGTTCTTACTCCCCGTAGCCGTATAATTCTCAGTACCTTTGGTATGAGAGGCAGAGGAGGAAACACATACACGGACTGGTACACCCACGGTGTTACCAGTGCGTCCACAGCTATTGCCTGAGGGTCTCTTGACCTGGCGCAATATCTGTCCAGTTTCTTGTTGAGGCGAGATGCCATCATGTCCACCTTTTGGTTTTTCCCAACGGTTCACAATCATGTGGAAGACTTCTGGATGAAGTCCCCACTCTCCCGAGTGAAGATCGTGTCTGCTGAGGAAGTCTGCTTCCCAGTTGTCCACTCCCGGAATGAACACTGCTGACAGTGCTATGACATGATTTTCCGCCCAGCGAAGAATCCTTGCAGCTTCTGTCATTGCTCTTCTGCTTCTCGTGCCGCCTTGTCTGTTTACGTGGGCGACTGCCGTGATGTTGTCCGACTGGATCAACACCGGCTGACCCTGAAGCAGCGGTTTTGCCAGGCTTAGAGCATTGTAGATCGCTCTTAGCTCCAGTATATTTATGTGAAGAGACGTCTCCAGGTTTGACCACACGCCCTGGAAGTTTCTTCCCTGTGTGACTGCTCCCCAGCCTCGTAGGCTGGCATCCGTAGTCACCAGGACCCAGTCCTGTATGCCGAATCTGCGGCCCTCTAACAGATGGGCACTCTGCAACCACCACAGAAGAGACACCCTTGTTCTTGGTGACAGTGTTATCCGCTGATGCATGTGCAGATGCGATCCGGACCATTTGTCCAGCAGATCCCACTGAAATATTCGTGCGTGGAATCTGCCGAATGGAATTGCTTCGTAAGAAGCCACCATCTTTCCCAGGACTCTTGTGCATTGATGTACTGACACATTTCCTGGTTTTAGAAGGTTCCTGACAAGTTCGGATAATTCCCTTGCTTTCTCCTCCGGGAGAAACACCTTTTTCTGAACAGTGTCCAGAATCATTCCCAGGAACAGCAGACGTGTCGTCGGGGTCAATTGAGATTTTGGAAGATTCAGAATCCACCCGTGTTGTTGAAGCACTACTTGAGTTAGTGCTACTCCGACTTCCAGCTGTTCTCTGGACCTTGCCCTTATCAGGAGATCGTCCAAGTAAGGGATAATTAATACGCCTTTTCTTCGTAGAAGAACCATCATTTCGGCCATTACCTTGGTAAAGACCCGAGGTGCCGTGGACAAACCAAACGGCAGCGTTTGAAACTGATAATGACCGTTTTGTATCACGAACCTGAGATACCCTTGGTGTGAAGGGTAAATTGGGACATGCAGATAAGCATCTTTTATGTCCAGGGACACCATATAGTCCCCTTCTTCCAGATTCGCTATCACTGCTCTGAGTGACTCCATCTTGAACTTGAATTTCTGTATGTACAGGTTCAAGGATTTCAGATTTAGAATAGGTCTTACCGAACCGTCCGGCTTCGGTACCACAAATAGTGTGGAATAATACCCCTCTCCCTGTTGTAGGAGGGGTACCTTGACTATCACCTGCTGAGAATACAGCTTGTGAATGGCTTCCAATACCGTCGCCCTTTCTGAGGGAGACGTTGGTAAAGCAGACTTTAGGAACCGGCGAGGGGGAGACTTTTCGAATTCCAACTTGTAACCCTGAGATACTACTTGCAGGATCCAAGGGTCCACCTGTGAGCGAGCCCACTGTGTGCTGAAAATCTTTAGTCGACCCCCCACCGCCCCTGAGTCCGCTTGTACAGCCCCAGCGTCATGCTGAGGGCTTTGCAGAAACCGGGGAGGGCTTCTGTTCTTGGGAAGGGGCTGCTTGCTGCCCTCTCTTACCCTTTCCTCTGCCTCGGGGCAGATATGACTGTCCTTTTGCCCGCTTGTTCTTATAGGACCGAAAGGACTGCGGCTGAAAAGACGGTGTCTTTTTCTGTTGGGAGGGGGTCTGAGGTAAAAAGGTGGATTTCCCGGCAGTTGCCGTGGCCACCAGATCCGATAGACCGACGCCAAACAATTCCTCCCCTTTATACGGCAATACTTCCATATGCCGTTTGGAATCCGCATCACCTGACCACTGTCGCGTCCATAAACTTCTTCTGGCAGATATGGACATCGCACTTACTCTCGATGCCAGAGTGCAAATATCCCTCTGAGCATCTCGCATATAAAGAAAAGCATCCTTTAATTGCTCTAAAGTCAATAAAATACTGTCCCTATCCAGGGTATCAATATTTTCAGTCAGGAAATCCGACCAAACCACCCCAGCACTGCACATCCAGGCTGAGGCTATTACTGGTCGCAGTATAACACCAGTATGTGTGTATATACTCTTCAGGGTAGTTTCCAGCCTCCTATCAGCTGGATCCTTGAGGGCGGCCGTATCAGGAGACGGCAACGCCACTTGTTTTGATAAGCGTGTGAGCGCCTTATCCACCCTAGGGGGTGTTTCCCAGCGCGCCCTAACCTCTGGTGGGAAGGGGTATAGTGCCAATAACTTCTTAGAAATTAGCAGTTTTCTATCTGGGTTAACCCACGCTTCATCACACACGTCATTCAATTCCTCTGATTCTGGAAAAACTACAGGTAGTTTTTTCACACCCCACATAATACCCCTTTTTGAGGTACCTGCAGTATCAGAGATATGCAAAGCCTCTTTCATTGCCGTGATCATATAACGTGTGGCCCTATTGGAAAATACGTTTGTTTCTTCACCGTCGACACTAGATTCATCTGTGTCGGTACCTGTGTCGACTGACTGAGGTAAGGGACGTTTTACAGCCCCTGACGGTGCCTGAGACGCCTGGGCAGGTACTAACTGGTTTTCCGGCCGTCTCATGTCGTCAACTGACTTTTGCAGCGTGCTAACATTATCACGTAATTCCATAATTAAAGCCATCCATTCCGGTGTCGACTCCCTAGGGGGTGACATCACCATTACCGGCAATTGCTCCGCCTCCACACCAACATCGTCCTCATACATGTCGACACACACGTACCGACACACAGCAGACACACAGGGAATGCTCTTATCGAAGACAGGACCCCACTAGCCCTTTGGGGAGACAGAGGGAGAGTTTGCCAGCACACACCCAAGCGCTATAATATATATGGTAACAACCTTATATAAGTGTTGTTCCTTATAGCAGCTTAAATATATCAAAATATCGCCAAAAGGTGCCCCCCCCTCTCTGTTTTACCCTGTTTCTGTAGTGCAGTGCAGGGGAGAGTCCTGGGAGCCTTCCTCACAGCGGAGCTGAGCAGGAAAATGGCGCCGTGTGCTGAGGAGAATAAGCCCCGCCCCCTTTTCGGCGGGCTTTTCTCCCGGAGTTTTAGATATCTGGCATGGGTTAAATACATACATATAGCCTCAATGGCTATATGTGATGTATTCTTTTGCCCTAAAGGTATTAAATATTGCTGCCCAGGGCGCCCCCAGCAGCGCCCTGCACCCTCCGTGACCGTTTGGTGTGAAGTGTGTGACAACAATGGCGCACAGCTGCAGTGCTGTGCGCTACCTTCATGAAGACTGAAGAGCCTTCTGCCGCCTGTTTCCGGACCTTCAATCTTCAGCATCTGTAAGGGGGGTCGGCGGCGCGGCTCCGGGACGAACCCCAGGGTGAGACCTGTGTTCCGACTCCCTCTGGCGCTATGTGTCCAGTAGCCTAAGACTCCAATCCATCCTGCACGCAGGTGAGTTGAAATTCTCTCCCCAAAGTCCCTCGATGCAGTGAGCCTGTTGCCAGCAGGACTCACTGAAAATAAAAAACCTAAAAACTTTTTCTAAGCAGCTCTTTAGGAGAGCCACCTAGATTGCACCCTGCTCGGACGGGCACAAAAACCTAACTGAGGCTTGGAGGAGGGTCATAGGGGGAGGAGCCAGTACACACCATGTGATCCTAAAAGCTTACTTTTTTGTGCCCTGTCTCCTGCGGAGCCGCTATTCCCCATGGTCCTGACGGAGTCCCCAGCATCCACTAGGACGTTAGAGAAAGAAACTTGAATAAGTAAACTCCACAGCGGTGACCAGCTGGTTCCAGATAAATAAAATACCTAGCCACCATCCAAACGTGTTGTGACTTTTGAGGCTGTCTTTTGTGGGTTCTCCGTCCTTCTGCCTAGGGTTCATCGGTAAGGTCCAGAAGAAGCTGACATATACGTTGCTGTAGAAACAGGTAGGACCACCTACACCTAACTGCTTCCCTCATCAAATAAGCCTATGTGGGACATGTGTGTGAGCAGGAAGGGGTGTATAAGGGTGAGAAGCCGACTATCTGGTGACCCCTGGCCCCCGGCGAGATCCCCCAATAACTTGAGACCACAACGATCTTGGGCAAACTTGGTCACAGCTTTATTGAAAATAAACCAATACAGAATAAATCGCAGGGCAAGGAAAGAATGCGTGAGCAAGGCTCTTATAACCATGATCGTAAAAAATTGGGTGGAGGCGTGCCCGGCCCAACCGTGTGGGCGCGCCACATCCCGCCCCCCCCCCGTATACCTATGGGTGGAGGCGTGCTCGGCCCAACCTTGTGGGCACGCCGCATCCCGCCCCCCCGCCTACCAGCGTATGTGGGTGCGTTCGGCCCAACCCAGTAGGCACGCAACATCCGCCCCACCTGGGGACCCCGACCCCATGTGCATACCACCTTGAACTGGCACGCAGCCCGTGCGACCCAACCGTCCCAAGTCGGAGCCAGGCGTGCGGCCTGGTGAATATGACTGGCCGTCTGCCATCCCCTTACGTAACATTCCATACCATGCCTTGCTCACCACTTTCCCCACGCCGCTCCCAGAGACTGTGACAATTTTTGATCCCCACACTGATCGTAACCACATAACATTCCAGTTATTAACGCGTTCCCAAATAACATTTCTTGCGTATACCTCCAATTTAATGTTTTTTTTTTTTTTTTTTTGTACGTGACCATAACAACAATATTTTAATCACACATTACAATGAATTACCCTTCACCTGCTCACACCGCAATATGGTTTTTCACACAAGAAAGGCTTGGTATAGCCTCCCACTGGGCTGGGTGGGTGGGCAACCATTCCGGTAAGAAGTGACTCCTCTCCCTCCTGCTTGCTCCTTAAGAACGCTGCGCTGGCACTGCTCCCCTAACCGCGACCGCGCTGCCCCACTGGTCCGCTGGCTACCGTAGGTGCCAAAACGGGGACGGGCTCCCCTGCCCGCCCCCCTGCCTTTCCCGCCGCCGGCCACGCGCCCCCCCGCGGCCCTCCCCCTTAGCCGGCTCCGGGCGCCATTTTGGCGTCCTTTGCCCCTATAAGGGTGAGAAGCCGACTATCTGGTGACCCCTGGCCCCCGGCGAGATCCCCCAATAACTTGAGACCACAACGATCTTGGGCAAACTTGCTCACAGCTTTATTGAAAATAAACCAATACAGAATAAATCGCAGGGCAAGGAAAGAATGCGTGAGCAAGGCTCTTATAACCATGATCGTAAAAAATTGGGTGGAGGCGTGCCCGGCCCAACCGTGTGGGCGCGCCACATCCCGCCCCCCCCCGTATACCTATGGGTGGAGGCGTGCTCGGCCCAACCTTGTGGGCACGCCGCATCCCGCCCCCCCGCCTACCAGCGTATGTGGGTGCGTTCGGCCCAACCCAGTAGGCACGCAACATCCGCCCCACCTGGGGACCCCGACCCCATGTGCATACCACCTTGAACTGGCACGCAGCCCGTGCGACCCAACCGTCCCAAGTCGGAGCCAGGCGTGCGGCCTGGTGAATATGACTGGCCGTCTGCCATCCCCTTACGTAACATTCCATACCATGCCTTGCTCACCACTTTCCCCACGCCACACAAGGCACCCGGGGCCGACGCCCCACCCTGCGACCCCACCCCTATAAGCACACTCGCTCCAACGCCTCCTGCAAAGCGTTGTTAAACAAATCCAAACCCACGTCGGACAGGTGCACTCCATCTCCCCGGTATAAGCCCTGGCACCTAGACGAGATATCCAAGTGCCCAATGACGCCACCCCCTACTGCGGGGACTATCTTCCTCATGGCCGCATTCACCCTCTTCCTGGCCCTTTCCACCCCCGCCCTTGCCCCGCGCCAGGCCAACCTAGGGATTATGCTGGACCATAGAATGTGCACCTGGCTCCACCTTTCCCTTAGCCATTTCAAATCCTCCCTCATCCACCTGATTATGTCGAGCGACTTCACCTTCCCTAGGTCATTCCCTCCCAAATGCAGTACCACTACCTCTGGGGCCTGGCCCGCCGTTGTCTCCTCCCTGAGTACCGCTTTTCTCAGCTGCGACCACCCCATGCCTCTGACTCCACACCATCTCACTGCCCAATTCACTTGCGGCAAACCCAGGCCACGCCCGTAAGGCCTGGCGGCGGCCCTCTCTCCTGCCCAGTGGATGAACGAATGACCCATAATCCATACTTGCTTAACACCCGCGCTGCCTAAAAAAGAAAAATGGGGAAAAGGACGGGTGGGTGTGAATGACAATGCACCAACCTATTCTGGGCCCGAGCTTTTAGGGACCACGGGCCTAACGTACCTCTTGTAACAGCTTGACTTCCACCTCCCCAGTTTCTTAATATCCTCTACCCGCCCCCCTTCCGCGGCCGCTGACGTGGCTGCGCCTATTCTGAAGGAATGCGTGCCATATTTACTCGCGTCCCAGCCCAGCGCCACCACACACTTTTTAAAAACTGCGCTGAACTGATACTTCGTTAATGCCGCTGAACTACTGTGCACCAGGAAATTACCGCCCCCGGGCGGCCTGCGCTTCGCGAAACTCTGCACCGCCACCACTGGGCAAACCCCTGGATCTGCCTGCTTCCTCAGCTGGATCCACCTGCCCCTGCCTATCTGGTCAGTCTTTGACCTGTGTATCCTACAGAGGACCGCCTCCTTTGACCGCACCACATTCATGGCCAGCAACCCTGTACCTTCACTCCTGCTTGACTCTGCCACAAGCTCCCCAATCCTGAAAGCCCCAGCAAATGCCATGATAAATGCCGACCTAAAGAGTGTAATCTCGTGCTCGTCGCTACACACCCGCTGCGCCACACACACCAAATCCCTCAGCCTGTCGATGGTGACCGGCTCGCGCGTGTCCGGGGCTCTAACCTCTGCCCTGGCCCACCCCCTCAAAATTGTGCGCACTAGGAAGTCTTTAGTGTAGTCGCTTCTGCCCTGTATTTTTGAGAAAAATGAAATACCTGCCAAGGTGGAACTTGCTGCGGCCCTTGACACCCCTTCCCCCTTTAGCTTACTCAAAAAAGACAAGAGTTGCTGCCTGGTGTCATTTTGGCCACCTGCCTGGAACTGCCTCCATCTCCTCCAAGCTGCCGCATAAGCTGCCCACGTCCTTGGTGCCAGGGATTTCCTCACCAGCTTCCCTAGATCGGCTCCACTATCTGCCAAAGATGAGATGGGCAAGTCAGGCCTACGCTCTTTGCCAGCGGCGCTTCTGCCCTAAACAATCCCCACTTTTGCCGTGAGAGTGCGTCGGCTATGACGTTCTGCACCCCCGGAACGTGCTTGGCCCTGAACGGGACGTTGTGCCGCAAGCAAGTCAAGACCAACTGCCTCAGTAACCTGATCACCGGAGGTGATGCTGCGCTCTGGCTATTTATGGCCTGCACCACTCCCATGTTATCGCACCAGAACTGTATGTACCTGTTAGCCAACTTCTGCCCCCATATGACTACCGCCGCCACAATTGGGAACAGCTCAAGGGCTGCTAAGTTCCTTGTCAGGCCCTTGCTTCTCCACCTCTCTGGCCACGCCTCTGCGCACCATTCGCCTTGCAAGTAAGCGCCAAAGCCTACCGCCCCCGCTGCGTCTGTGTAGAGCTGCAGCTCATGGTTCGGCAACGCCTTGCTGGGCCACAGCCGCACCCCATTGAAATCTTGCAAAAATCCCTCCCACATCTGCAGATCCTCCTTCAACTCCCTGCCCAGCCTGATGTAGTGGTGCCTCCTCTTTACCCCTGCCGTGGCCCTCTCCAAACGCCGCTTGAAAATCCGGCCCATGGGGATGACTCGGCAAGCAAAGTTAAGGGAACCTAGCAATGACTGCAACTGCGCCAGTGTGACTTTCTTAGCCCCTGCGCATGCTCTGATATCTACGTCCAGTTTCTCCACCTTATCGGCGGGCAGCCTGCATTCCATCCTGAGCGAGTCAATCTCTATGCCCAGGTAAGCCATTACCTCGGCCGGGCCGTCGGTTTTTTCCTTTGCTACGGGGACTCCGAATTCCTCTAACAAGACTTCCAACTCCCCCAACAGCTGACCGCACTGGCCGGACTGAGCTGGCCCCACTAGTAAAAAATCGTCCAAATAATGCGCCACCGCCCTCACCCCTGTGCGCACTTCTAGGCACCACTGCAAAAAAGAGCTGAAGGTCTCGAACAGGGCGCATGATATAGCACAACCCATAGGCAGGCATTTATCAATGAAGAATGCCCCTTCGAAATGAAAACCCATTAGCTTAAAACTATCAGGATGCAAGGGCAGCAGCCTAAATGCCGATTCGATGTCCAATTTTGCCATCATGGCCCCTTGCCCGTGTTTCCTGACAATCTCTACTGCCTGGTCAAACGACTGATATTGCACGGAGCATTGCTGCTCGTCTAGGGCGTCATTCACTGACGCCCCTTCTGGGAAGGACAGGTGCTGAATGAGCCTGAACTTCCCGGGCACTTTCTTGGGTACTAAACCTAGTGGAGAGATAACCAAATCCAGTATAGGGGGGGCCCCAAATGGGCCTGCCATCCTGCCCAGCTCCAATTCCTTAGCAATTTTTTCCCTTGCCTCCGCTGGCATCGCATCAATTGAATTCAAATTCCTATTGCACGCTGCTGGGGGCACCTCTTTTCTTACCGGAATCCTAAACCCGTCCCTAAACCCCTCATATAACAGCTGCGCCTCCGGCCGTTTGGGATACTTGGCCAGCCATTCCTGTATCCGAGCCAGCCTCACCGGGCTAGGTGCTTTTCCCAGGTACGAGCACTCCATTACCTTTCTGAGCCTGGCTTCCCTTTTTTTTAAAGCAATCCTTGGCCGGGTGGTTTCCGCCGCAAAAAGTGCATGCATGTTTGAACTTGCATATCGCTTGCGTGCACTGCGCATCGTTAAATGCGAAGCACCTGAGCTTGTCCTGCTTGTGCGTACTAGGCCTCCCTGCGCCTCCCTTAGCGTCTGGGCCGCCCTTGTCTTTGTCAAGAACGGTCGCCTGCGCTTTGAACCACACGTCAACATCCCTGGTGCCAAACCTAATAGGTTTTTTACCCTGGGATTTCCCTCTAAAGGCCTCATCATAAACCCGCCACAAGGATCCCCCGTACTCCCTGTACACTGAGTGTATAAAATTTATGTACTTCAACATGCTGACTGCCATGCTCGGATAAGCCTCTATGTAGCACCCGGCATAAGCAAACATGCCGCTTAACCAGTTATCAAATGTCTTATAAGCTTCCACTAGCGCTGGGCCCTTTGTGGCCCACTTCTCCTTGTCTCTCAGCCCCGCTGCTGTAAGCGTGCAAATGTCCACCAGCGCCCCTTTCTCTATCTCCTTTCTGATCTGCTTCGGCAGTTGCTCTGCCAGTTCCCCTAGCTCATAATCCCAAGAGCCGCCCTGCGGCAAAAACCCGCTGTCCTTTTTTTCTGCTATCTTTCCCAACTGACTACTTAACGTATCTACGCCGGGAGCGCTAGCTTTCCTTTGCTTGCTAATTGCTCTTGCTGCGCGCAGCTGCTCCTTAAACGCCTTACATGCTACCTCGTCCTCAGAGTCCGATGAGCTCAGCGCGTCCTTGCTAGCCGCACCTGCCGCCGGCGCTCTTGTATTCCCAGACCCCTCACCCCGCAAGCTATCATTACTGCTCAATTGTACATCAAAAACATTAACGTCATTGCTATTATTGTTCTCACCATTCCCGAGCTCCTGGCCTGTGCTGGACGAGGCTCCCAGTGCCGAAGCGATGGCCCTCCCTGCGCTGGTCGGCGCGACAGGTGTTCCCGTAAACGCCCTCGCTGTGCTGGTCCCGGCGACAGCTGCTTCTGGCCTTGTCCTCGCTGTGGTCGCCGCGGCAACAGACGCGTGCGTAGCAGCCTTCTGTACGATGTATTTGTGCGCTGCGGCATGCTCTTGGATACTGCATCCTGTCCTTGGAGTCTGCTGCAAAGCCGAAACCCCTCCCCTGTCCTTGTCGTGTGCTAGGGGTCTATGAGTCTGGCCTCCCCGACCTGAAGAAGCTGCGAGCCACTCCTGGGTACGATGTCCCTGCTGCGCGTTGGGGGGCAAACCCCGCTGGACATCCCCGCATTGACTGTGGCTGCTCCCTGTAGGTGACTCTAGTTGATATCTTCTCCTTGGTGGGGACCTGAACAGCGGCGAGCGAGCCATGCAGCTATGCAGAAGTTCTGCGATGTGTTCTGCCATCTGCATGGTCGCCCTGTCCTGCCGCTGTGGTGTGCAGCTGGGCGCATGGTGCTGGCTACTGAGGGGTTGCATATCCAACCCCATTTCCCACGATCCCTGCTGGGACCGGCCCGGGTTTAGGCTGCCTCCGCCGTCCCCTGGGCCCCCCCTGCCTGCTGTGCATAAGTGATGCGTAGATGGTGTCTGCGCTGCAGTGGGGAGGGTAATAGTGTCCATCTGCTGCATAATAAAAGTCTGCTCCTCCCCCTCTGCACCCTGGCCGTCTGACTCTGTCCCCTCCGGTATCAAGCCCCCATAAGAGTCCTGCTTTGCACTCACCCCGCTCAGGTGGCCGCCTTCGTATTGCTGCACCGCACGCTGTGTTCTCACTAACTTCCTGCCACGATCTGGTGCTTCAGCCTGGCTGGACTGCTTCCTCTTGTTCGACCTCCGACCACCAGGTGGAGCCCTTCCTACTTTCTTCTTGTTCAGCTGCTGCTGCTGCCTCTCGTCCCTTCCTGCTGCCGACAGCTGATGCCCGGACATAGCTTCCTCCCCCTCTCTAAAACGTGCTGGGAGAGCCCTTCTCCTCTCCGGGCGCTCCAAGCATGGATCACCCTGCTGATCTCCGCGACTCCCGTTGGCAGCCTGGCGCTGCCTCTGCTGTTGCATGCTGATGCTGTGTACGCTGAGCAAGAAGGAGGGAGTCTGCACTGCAACCTTTCCGGTAAGAAGTGACTCCTCTCCCTCCTGCTTGCTCCTTAAGAACGCTGCGCTGGCACTGCCCCCCTAACCGCGACCGCGCTGCCCCACTGGTCCGCTGGCTACCGTAGGTGCCAAAACGGGGACGGGCTCCCCTGCCCGCCCCCCTGCCTTTCCCGCCGCCGGCCACGCGCCCCCCCCCCCGCGGCCCTCCCCCTTAGCCGGCTCCGGGCGCCATTTTGGCGTCCTTTGCCCCTATAAGATACATGCTGTTAGTGAGGGGTGAGTGTGTGATGGAAATGTTTGGGAGCATGGAGGGTTGAGTGGGATTAGTTATATGCTGGACATGCTGTGTAGACAGGAGGAGATGTGTGAGAGACATGCTGTTATTAAGCAGATAGGAGCCAAGCAAGGGAAGTGCTGCGGGTGAGGCGGGGTACATATGAGAGACGGGCTGCGGGTGAGGGGTACATATGAGAGACGGGCTGCGGGTGAGTTGGGTATGTGAGAAACATGATGTGGGCGAGCAAGAGGGGTTAGATGAGGAATATGCTGCGGGTACGTCATACTTATGTAGTATTGAAAACTAGCGTAGCATCAGGGAGATGAGCTATTAGGGGAAAGTGCCGCTGGGTGATGAGGGGGCGAGTCACGCGCCGCACACAGGGCGTATATAGCACCACAATGACCACATATAGCTGTATCTATACTTAAATGCTTGTTTTGGGAGATATTGCTATACAACCTATAAAAACATATTTCTAGACAAATTACAAGTATAGACGGTAACACTGACGCACTGCAGGCGGCAGGAGGGGAGTGTGAGGGAATGCGCCAATTCTCCGCAGCAGTTATACAGCATCACGTGGTGACGTCACTAGCAGCCCCGGGGGAGCGATGTCCAGCGTTTTGAGCTACTGAATAGAGAACGACCACCACGTGATCCCTACTCATTGTTACCGCCTGGTATCCGCCCACCTCCCCTCTGTCCCCGCCCAGGCTCCGCCCCCTTCAAAACGTTCCCTCACTCCTCCCCATCCCATTTAAGCCAGAACTAAACTCCTCCCCCTTCATAAATTCCCGCCCTCACTCCTCCCCATGCCAGTCTTTCGCCCACTGACTTTCCCGGCCTGAGCACGGACAGGACACAACACTTGCTGCGGTGGAGGAGGCGACGGGACACGGGAGAGACGGGGACCGGCAGTGAGGTGAGCGCTGTGCCCGGGGTATGAGAGACGCCTGCAGCCGCCATACAAGGTGTGTGGGGACGCATGGGGGTGTAATGTGTGGGGAGGGACGCAGGGTAGGGGGGGGTGTAATGTGTGGGGAGGGACGCAGGGGGGGGTGTAATGTGTGGGGAGGGACGCATGGGGGTGTAATGTGTGGGGAGGGACGCATGGGGGTGTAATGTGTGGGGAGGGACGCATGGGGGTGTAATGTGTGGGGAGGGACGCATGGGGGTGTAATGTGTGGGGAGGGACGCAGGGGGGGTGTAATGTGTGGGGAGGGAGGCAGGGGTTGTAATGTGTGGGGAGGGACGCAGGGGGGGGTGTAATGTGTGGGGAAGGACGCAGGGGGGGGTGTAATGTGTGGGGAAGGACGCAGGGGGGTGTAATGTGTGGGGAAGGACGCAGGGGGGTGTAATGTGTGGGGAGGGACGCAGGGGGGTGTAATGTGTGGGGAGGGACGCAGGGGGGTGTAATGTGTGGGGAAAGACGCGGGGGGTGTAATGTGTGGGGAGGGAAGCGGGGGGGTGTAATGTGTGGGGAGGGAAGCGGGGGGGTGTAATGTGTGGGGAGGGACGCGGGGGGGTGTAATGTGTGGGGAGGGACGCGGGGGGGTGTAATGTGTGGGGAGGGACGCGGGGGGGGTGTAATGTGTGGGGAGGGACGCGGGGGGGGGTGTAATGTGTGGGGAGGGACGCGGGGGGGGGGTGTAATGTGTGGGGAGGGACGCGGGGGGGTGTAATGTGTGGGGAGGGACGCAGAAGGGGTGTAATGTGTGGGGAGGGACGCAGGGGGGGTGTAATGTGAGTGGAGGGACGCAGGGGGGGTGTAATGTGTGGGGAGGGACGCAGGGGGGGTGTAATGTGTGGGGAGGGACGCAGGGGGGGTGTAATGTGTGGGGAGGGACGCAGGGGGGGTGTAATGTGTGGGGAGGGACGCAGGGGGGGGTGTAATGTGTGGGGAGGGACGCAGGGGGGGTGTAATGTGTGGGGAGGGACGCAGGGGGGGTGTAATGTGTGGGGAGGGACGCGGGGGGGGGTAATGTGTGGGGAGGGACGCGGGGGGGGGGGTGATGTGTGGGGAGGGACGCGGGGGGGTGTAATGTGTGGGGAGGGACGCGGGGGGGTGTAATGTGTGGGGAGGGACGCATGGGGGGTGTAATGTGTGGGGAGAGAGGCGGGGGGGTGTAATGTGTGGGGAGGGACGCATGGGGGGTGTAATGTGTGGGGAGGGACGCGGGGGGGGTGTAATGTGTGGGGAGCGACGCGGGGGGGGGGGTGATGTGTGGGGAGGGACGCGGGGGGGGTGTAATGTGTGGGGAGGGCCGCGGGGGGGTGTAATGTGTGGGGAGGGACGCGGGGGGGGTGTAATGTGTGGGGAGGGACGCAGGGGGGGGTGTAATGTGTGGGGAGGGAAGCAGGTGGGGGGTGTAATGTGTGGGGAGGGACGCAGGGGGGGGTGTAATGTGTGGGGAGGGACGCAGGGGGGGTGTAATGTGTGGGGAGGACCGAGCTGTTGGGGCAGGGGATACAACAAGCTGGAATAGTCTAATAGACACAAAGCTCTGTTACCATGTGAATGAAGCTCTTTTCCTTTAAGGAGTGCCACTGTGCACATATAGCAATACACACACACACAGCAAAACAAATACACACATACACAGCAAAACACACACACTGATATTTACATGTTTGTATGTTTTTTCACACAACATACTTTGCATTTTGCATCTCTTGCTTTTCCGGCTCAGGCGCGGTAAGGCTCTTCACGGCTGCCGCTGACATTACAGAGCTCCCCCGTGACTCTTCCTCCTCCCTCCTCCTTTCTCCCAGCAGGCAGTGCGTGGGCCAGCCAGGCAGCAGAGAAGGTCACCAGGGAAAATGACATCCAGCGGGCAGCGGCACAGAACGAGTTTAAGTGAGATGAAAATGGATTTCATCACCCTTCTCCCTCGCTGGCGCCGGCCCGCATCCAAGCTTCCTTCCGCCACTGACTGACTTGAGTCCCCGTACCTAGTGGGAGCTGACGGTGGTGGGCGCATGGGGCGAGCGGGCCGTGCAGGTGCCTGTGGCGCCCCCCTCTGCTGGGGTTGCCACGGCACCCAGGGCACACGCCCTGCTCGCCCCGTGCTAGTTACGCCTCTGTGCGCAGGTCTCTGAAAAAATTGTGGCGGCCATTGTATTGCATGCTCTGTACACTCACAGTGCTAACAGCGCTGCCGGCTACGGGATTCGGATAGGAGGGGGCGACACACGGACACCAGAATGGTAAGTATAGAAGATATGTGTGCAGTGTGGGGCCCCTCTGGATCCAGGGGCCTGTGTGCCCCGCACACACTGCACCCATTATAGATACGCCAGTGGCAGCGTCCCTGCTGTATAATAAAACTGCACATTATACAGATACAGTATATAGGCCCTCATTCCGAGTTGATCGGTCGCAAGGCGAATTTAGCAGAGTTACACACGCTAAGCCTACGCCTACTGGGAGTGTATCTTAGCTTCTTAAAATTGCGACCGATGTATTCGCAATATTGCGATTACAAACTTCTTAGCAGTTTCAGAGTAGCTCCACACTTACTCTGCCTGTGCAATCAGTTCAGTGCTTGTCGTTCCTGGTTTGACGTCACAAACACACCCAGCGTTTGCCCAACCACTCCCCCGTTTCTCCGGCCACTCCTGCGTTTTTTCCGGAAACGGTAGCGTTTTCAGCCACACGCCCCTAAAACGCCGTGTTTCCGCCCAGTAACACCCATTTCCTGTCAATCACATTACGATCGCCGGAGCGATGAAAAAGCCGTGAGTAAAAATACTATCTTCATAGCAAAGTTACTTGGCGCAGTCGCAGTGCGAAAATTGCGCATGCGCACTACGCGGAATTTCACTGCGATGCGATGAAAAATACAGAGCGAACAACTCGGAATGAGGGCCATAGAGAGAGATATGCTACTGGTATATAGGGGATGTAGTTCATATCCCGGCGGTCGGCATCCCAGTGGTCAGAATGCAGATGCCGCGATTCCGACCACTGCTAATCCGGCTAACTGGGGCTATATCCACTCGTGGGTGTCCACGACACCCATAGAGCGCCAATAGAACCTGTGGTGAGCGCAGAGGGCTTCGTGGTACTCACTCCCCTGCCGGCATACTGGCAGCTGGGATGCCGGTTGCCAGCATACCATATACAACCTGTATATAGTCCCTGTCGTATCTGTATTCGTTTGGCAGGTCGACCCTAGTTAGGTTGACTGTCACTAGGTCAACCACAATTGATCGACATGGGCATATGGTCGACACATGTAAAGGCCAACATGGCTTTTTTTTATTAAAATTGTTTTTGATTTCTCATACGTCCTAGAGGATGCTGGGGATGCTTCAAGAACCATGGGGTATAGACTGGATCTGCAGGAGACTCAGGCACTTTAAGACTTTAAAGGGAGTGTGAACTGGCTCCTCCCTCTATGCCCCTCCTCCAGACTCCAGTTAGATTCTGTGCCCAGTGAGACTGGATGCACACTGAGAGGCTCTCCAGAGTTTCTCAGAAAAAATACTTTTCTCTGACGTCCTAAGTGGATGCTGGGACTCCGTAAGGACCATGGGGATTTGCGGCTCCGCAGGAGACAGGGCACAAAAAGTAAAAGCTTTAGGACTAGCTGGTGTGCACTGGCTCCTCCCCCTATGACCCTCCTCCAAGCCTCTGTTAGATTTTTGTGCCCGGCCGAGAAGGGTGGCTCTCTCGAGCTGCTTAGAGTAAAAGTTTAGACTTAGGTTTTTTTATTTTCAGTGAGTCCTGCTGGCAACAGGCTCACTGCATCGAGGGACTAAGGGGAGAAGAAGCGAACTCACCTGCGTGCAGAGTGGATTGGGCTTCTTGGCTACTGGACATTAGCTCCAGAGGGACGATCACAGGCCCAGCCATGGATAGGTCCCGGAGCCGCGCCGCCGGCCCCCTTACAGAGCCAGAAGACAGAAGAGGTCCGGAAATCGGCGGCAGAAGACAGCTGTCTTCAGTAAAGGTAGCGCACAGCACTGCAGCTGTGCGCCATTGCTCTCAGCACACTTCACACTCCGGTCACTGAGGGTGCAGGGCGCTGGGGGGGGCGCCCCCTGAGACGCAATATAAACACTATTTTTGGCTAAAAATACATCACATATAGCTCCTGGGCTATATGGATGTATTTAACTCCTGCCAGTTTTTCCTAAAAAAGCGGGAGAAAAGGCCGCCGAGAAGGGGGCGGAGCCTATCTCCTCCGCACACAAGCGCCATTTTCCCTCACAGCTCCGCTGGAAGGACGTCTCCCTGACTCTCCCCTGCAGTCCTGCACTACAGAAACAGGGTAAAAAAGAGAGGGGGGGCACTTATTTGGCTAGATATAGATATATTGCAGCTATAAGGGATAGACACTTATTTATAAGGTTGTCCCTATACATATATAGCGCTTTGGTGTGTGCTGGCAAACTCTCCCTCTGTCTCCCCAAAGGGCTAGTGGGGTCCTGTGGAGGCGGAGCAATTGCCTGTATTAGTGATGTCACCCCCTAGGGAGTCGACACCTGATTGGATGGTCTTATTTAAGGAATTACGTGATAGCGTCAGCACTTTACAAAAGACTGTTGACGACATGAGACAGCCGGCAAATCAATTAGTGCCTGTCCAAGCGTCTCAAACACCGTCAGGGGCTCTAAAGCGCCCATTACCTCAGTCGGTCGACACAGACACGGACACTGACTCCAGTGTCGACGGTGAAGAAACAAATGTATTTTCCAGTAGGGCCACACGTTGCATGATCACGGCAATGAAGGAGGTTTTGAACATTTCTGATACTACAAGTACCACAAAAAGGGGTATTATGTGGGGTGTGAAAAAACTACCCGTAGTTTTTCCTGAATCAGATGAATTAAATGAAGTGTGTGATGATGCGTGGGTTTCCCCCGATAAAAAACTGCTAATTTCTAAAAAAATTATTGGCATTGTACCCTTTCCCGCCAGAGGTTAGGGCGCGTTGGGAAACACCCCCTAGGGTAGATAAGGCGCTCACACGCTTATCAAAACAAGTGGCGTTACCGTCTCCTGATACGGCCGCCCTCAAGGAGCCAGCTGATAGGAAGCTGGAAAATATCCTAAAAAGTATATACACACATACTGGTGTTATACTACGACCAGCAATCGCCTCAGCCTGGATGTGCAGTGCTGGGGTGGCTTAGTCGGAGTCCCTGACTGAAAATATTGATACCCTGGACAGGGACAATATATTATTGACTATAGAGCATTTAAAAGATGCATTTCTATATATGCGAGATGCAGAGAGGGATATTTGCACTCTGGCATCAAGAGTAAGTGCGCTGTCCATTTCTGCCAGAAGAAGTTTATGGACACGACAGTGGTCAGGTGATGCGGATTCCAAACGGCACATGGAAGTATTGCCGTATAAAGGGGAGGAGTATTTGGGGTCGGTCTATCGGACCTGGTGGCCACGGCAACAGCTGGAAAATCCACCTTTCTACCCCAAGTCACCTCTCAGCTGAAAAAGACACCGTCTTTTCAGCCTCAGTCCATTCGTCCCCATAAGGGCAAGCGGTCAAAAGGCCACTCATATCTGCCCCGGGGTAGAGGAAAGGGGAAAAGACTGCAGCAGGCAGCCCCTTCCCAGGAACAGAAGCCTTCCCCCGCTTCTGCCAAGTCCTCAGCATGATGCTGGGGCCTTACAAGCGGACTCAGGTACGGTGGGGGGTCGTCTCAAGAGTTTCAGCGCGCAGTGGGCTCACTCGCAAGTGGACCCCTGGATCCTGCAGGTAGTATCTCAGGGGTACAGATTGGAAGTCAAGACGTCTCCCCCTCGCCGGTTCCTGAAGTCTGCTTTACCAACGTCTCCCTCCGACAGGGAGGCGGTATTGGAAGCCATTCACAAGCTGTATTCCCAGCAGGTGATAATCAAAGTACCCCTCCTACAACAGGGAAAGGGGTATTATTCCACACTGTTTGTGGTACCGAAGCCGGACGGCTCGGTGAGACCTATTCTAAATCTGAAGTCCTTGAACACTTACATACAAAGGTTCAAATTCAAAATGGAGTCACTCAGAGCAGTGATAGCGAACCTGGAAGAAGGGGACTATATGGTGTCTCTGGACATCAAGGATGCTTACCTCCATGTCCCAATTTGCCCTTCTCACCAAGGGTACCTCAGGTTCGTGGTACAGAACTGTCACTATCAGTTTCAAACGCTGCCGTTTGGATTGTCCACGGCACCCCGGGTCTTTACCAAGGTAATGGCCGAAATGATGATTCTTCTTCGAAGAAAAGGCGTCTTAATTATCCCTTACTTGGACGATCTCCTGATAAGGGCAAGGTCCAGAGAACAGTTAGAGGTCGGAGTAGCACTATCTCAAGTAGTACTACGACAGCACGGATGGATTCTAAATATTCCAAAATCGCAGCTGAATCCGACGACACGTCTGCTGTTCCTAGGGATGATTCTGGACACAGTCCAGAAAAAAGTGTTTCTCCCGGAGGAGAAAGCCAGGGAGTTATCCGAGCTAGTCAGGAACCTCCTAAAACCAGGCCAAGTGTCAGTGCATCAATGCACAAGGGTCCTGGGGAAAATGGTGGCTTCTTACGAAGCGATTCCATTCGGCAGATTCCACGCAAGAACCTTTCAGTGGGATCTGCTGGACAAATGGTCCGGATCGCATCTTCAGATGCATCAGCGGATAACCCTGTCTCTGAGGACAAGGGTGTCTCTTCTGTGGTAGTTGCAGAGTGCTCATCTTCTAGAGGGCCGCAGATTCGGCATTCAGGACTGGGTCCTGGTGACCACGGATGCCAGCCTTCGAGGCTGGGGAGCAGTCACACAGGGAAGAAATTTCCAGGGAGTATGGTCAAGCCTGGAGACTTCACTTCACATAAATATACTGGAGCTAAGGGCAATTTACAATGCTCTAAGCCTAGCAAGACCTCTGCTTCAAGGGCAGCCGGTGTTGATCCAGTCGGACAACATCACAGCAGTCGCCCACATAAACAGGCAGGGCGGCACAAGAAGCAGGAGGGCAATGGCGGAAGCTGCAAGGATTTTTCGCTGGGCGGAAAATCATGTGATAGCACTGTCAGCAGTGTTCATTCCGGGAGTGGACAACTGGGAAGCAGACTTCCTCAGCAGGCACAACCTCCACCCGGGAGAGTGGGGACTTTATCCGGAAGTCTTCCACATGATTGTGAACCGTTGGGCAAAACCAAAGGTGGACATGATGGCGTCCCGCCTCAACAAAAAACTAGACAGGTATTGCGCCAGGTCAAGGGACCCTCAGGCAATAGCTGTGGACGCTCTGGTAACACCTTGGGTGTTCCAGTCAGTGTATGTGTTCCCTCCTCTGCCTCTCATACCCAAGGTACTGAGAATTATAAGACGGAGAGGAGTAAGAACTATACTCGTGGCTCCGGATTGGCCAAGAAGGACTTGGTACCCGGAACTTCAAGAGATGCTCACAGAGGACCCGTGGCCTCTGCCGCTAAGAAGGGACCTGCTTCAGCAAGGACCCTGTCTGTTCCAAGACTTACCGCGGCTGCGTTTGACGGCATGGCGGTTGAACGCCGGATCCTGAAGGAAAAAGGCATTCCGGAGGAAGTCATCCCTACCCTGATCAAAGCCAGGAAGGAGGTGACCGCACAACTTTATCACCGTATTTGGCGAAAATATGTTGCGTGGTGTGAGGCCAGGAGGGCCCCGACGGAGGAATTTCAACTGGGTCGATTCCTGCATTTCCTGCAGACAGGAGTGTCTATGGGCCTCAAATTGGGGTCCATTAAGGTTCAAATTTCGGCCCTGTCGATTTTCTTCCAGAAAGAATTGGCTTCAGTTCCTGAAGTCCAGACGTTTGTTAAGGGAGTACTGCATATACAGCCCCCTTTTGTGCCTCCAGTGGCACCGTGGGATCTCAATGTAGTGTTGGGATTCCTCAAATCACATTGGTTTGAACCGCTCAAATCTGTGGATTTGAAATATCTCACATGGAAAGTGACCATGCTGCTGGCCCTGGCCTCGGCCAGGCGAGTGTCAGAATTGGCGGCTTTATCTTGCAAAAGCCCATATCTGATTTTCCATTCGGACAGGGCAGAACTGCGGACCCGTCCCCAGTTTCTCCCTAAGGTGGTGTCAGCGTTTCACCTGAACCAACCTATTGTGGTGCCTGCGGCTACTAGGGACTTGGAGGACTCCAAGTTGCTAGACGTTGTCAGGGCCCTGAAAATATATATTTCAAGGACGGCTGGAGTCAGAAAGTCTGACTCGCTGTTTATACTGTATGCACCCAACAAACTGGGTGCTCCTGCTTCTAAGCAGACGATTGCTTGTTGGATTTGTAGTACAATTCAGCTTGCACATTCTGTGGCAGGCCTGCCACAGCCAAAATCTGTAAATGCCCACTCCACAAGGAAGGTGGGCTCATCTTGGGCAGCTGCCCGAGGGGTCTCGGCTTTACAACTTTGCCGAGCAGCTCAGATCACAGATCACAGGTTGTACAGTGTGATTGGTGTGGCTGGTATGAGTCTTACCCGGGATTCAAAATCCTTCCTTATTGTGTACGCTCGTCCGGTCACAGTATCCTAACTGAGGCTTGGAGGAGGGTCATAGGGGGAGGAGCCAGTGCACACCAGCTAGTCCTAAAGCTTTTACTTTTTGTGCCCTGTCTCCTGCGGAGCCGCAAATCCCCATGGTCCTTACGGAGTCCAGCATCCACTACGGACTACGAGAAATAGAATTATCGGTAAGTAAATTCTTATTTTTGTTAGGTTTATTATTTTCAAGGAACACTTCTGGCAACAGGCTCCCTGCATCGTGGGACTGAGGGGAGAGAAACAGACCTCCTTCTGTGAGTTCAAGGGCTCTGCTTCTTAGGCTACTGGACACCATTAGCTCCAGAGGGTCTGATCGCTAGGTACTCCTAGATGCTCGTTCCCGGAGCCGCGCCGTCACCCCCCTTGGAGCCAGAAGTCAGAAGACGGGTGAGTAAAGAAGATCAGTAGATTTCAGTGACGGCTTGAGGTACCGTGCAGCCTGCCATGCTACCACACACAGCGGCACTTCAGGGTGCAGGGCGCAGGGGGTGCGCCCTGGGCAGCATAAATCCTCAAAAAAAAAAAAAGCACTGGCAGAAGTGGTTTACGGTGCCTAGGCACCAAAACTGGACCCCCGCCAGTATAAATATTTAAATAAATAGCGGGACTAAAACGCGCCATTAAGGGGGTGTGGCTTAGCCCTCACAGCTCCACTCAGCACCATTTTCTTCTCACAAGCTGCAGAGACGCTGGTCCTGGCCTCCTACACTACTGTACAGTAACAGGGTGCAAAACGGAGGGAGGGGGGGGGACAGTAATTTGGTGCTGTACTTAATAATAATAATATTATTATTATTATTAAAGCGATGGCAGGTCTGAGATTTGTTTTGTTTCGGTACCGGGATAGGCGCTGGGGTGTGAGCTCGCATAAACTCCCTCTGTGTTTCTCTAACAGGCTTGGCTGTGGGTCTGTCCCCTATAGCCCCAGTGTGGTTGTGGGTGTCGGTACGAGTGTGTCGACACGTCTGGGAAAAACCAAAGGTGGACATGATGGCGTCCCGCCTCAACAAAAAACTGGACAGGTATTGCGCCAGGTCAAGGGACCCTCAGGCAATAGCTGTGGACGCTCTGGTAACACCGTGGGTATACCAGTCAGTGTATGTGTTCCCTCCTCTGCCTCTCATACCCAAGGTACTGAGGATTATAAGGCGGAGAGGAGTAAGAATTATACTCGTGGCTCCGGATTGGCCAAGAAGGACTTGGTACCCGGAACTTCAAGAGATGCTCACAGAGGACCCGTGACCTCTGCCTCTAAGAAGGGACCTGCTCCAGCAAGGACCCTGTCTGTTTCAAGACTTACCACGGCTGCGTTTGACGGCATGGCGGTTGAACGCCGGATCCTAAAGGAGGAAGGCTTTCCGGAGGAAGTCATTCCTACCCTGATCAAAGCCAGGAAGGAGGTGACCGCACAGCACTATCACCGCATTTGGCGAAAATATGTTGCGTGGTGCGAGGCCAGGAAGGCCCCAACGGAGGAATTTCAACTGGGTCGATTCCTGCATTTCCTGCAAACAGGGGTGTCTATGGGCCTCAAATTGGGGTCCATTAAGGTTCAAATTTCGGCCCTGTCGATTTTCTTCCAGAGAGAACTGGCTTCAGTTCCTGAAGTCCAGACGTTTGTCAAGGGAGTGCTGCATATACAGCCTCCTTTTGTGCCTCCAGTGGCACCTTGGGATCTCAATGTAGTTTTGGGGTTCCTCAAATCACATTGGTTTGAACCGCTTAAATCCGTGGATTTAAAATATCTCACATGGAAAGTGGCCATGCTGTTGGCCCTGGCTTCGGCCAGGCGCGTGTCAGAATTGGCGGCTTTATCTTGCAAAAGCCCATATCTGATTTTCCATTCGGACAGGGCAGAACTGAGGACTCGTCCTCAGTTTCTCCCTAAGGTGGTGTCAGCCTTCATCTGAACCAACCTATTGTGGTGCCTGCGGCTACTAGGGACTCGGAGGACTCCAAGCTGCTAGACGTTGTCAGGGCCCTGAAAATATATATTTCCAGGACGGCTGGAGTCAGAAAATCTGACTCGCTGTTTATCCTGTATGCACCCAATAAGCTGGGTGCTCCTGCTTCTAAGCAGACTATTGCTCGTTGGATTTGTAGTACAATTCAGCTTGCACATACTTTGGCAGGCCTGCCACAGCCAAAATCTGTAAATGCTCATCTTGGGCGGCTGCCCGAGGGGTCTCGCCTTTACAACTTTGCCGAGCAGCTACTTGGTCAGGGGCAAACACGTTTGCAAAATTCTACAAATTTGATACCCTGGCTGAGGAGGACCTGGAGTTCTCTCATTCGGTGCTGCAGAGTCATCCGCACTCTCCCGCCCATTTGGGAGCTTTGGTATAATCCCCATGGTCCTTACGGAGTTCCCAGCATCCACTAGGACATCATCACACCGTACAACTTGTGATCTGAACCCAGTTAACAGTATGATAACAGAGGAGCCTCTAGAAAAGATGGCTCACTACAACAATAACCCGATTTAGTTAACAATAACTATGTACAAGTAATGCAGATAATCCGCACTTGGGATGGGCGCCCAGCATCCACTACGGACTACGAGAAATAGAATTATCGGTAAGTAAATTCTTATTTTTGTATTGTTTGGTTTTCACAAACGTGGCTGGCCTGCTTCCAAGCAGACTCTGGCCAGATGGATTAGAATGGCAATTGCGCATGCTTATGTACAGATTGGTCGTCCAGCTCCTGCTACCATTAAGGCCCATTCTACTCTGTCGGTTGGACCTTCTTGGGCGGTCCACCATGGTGCGACACTTGAACAATTGTGCAAGCCGGCTACGTGGTCTTCCGGGAACACGTTTATAAGGTTCTGCCTTCGATACCGCCGCTTCCCAGGATGCCTCCTTTGGATGACGGGTTCTTGTGCCCACTACAGTGCATTACCTCCCATAAGTAACTGCTTTAGGACATCCCCGATGTTAATCCTTGTAGAGCCCAGTGTACCCCGCAGCAGAAAACGAGTCTTATGGTAAGAACTTACCGTTGTTAAATCTCTTTCTGCGAGGTACACTGGGCTCCACAAGGCGCCCACCCTGACGCACTTAGCTTCTTTGGGTTGGTATTGTCATAGCCGCTGACATCATCTCCTGTGGTGAGTGTGTGGTGTAATTGGCTACGAGTGATTGTCGTCTCTGGTACCTGCCACTGCATTGGGCTGGTTAATGAAACTGAGCTCCCTGTGCATGGAGGCGGGGTTATAGAGGAGGCGGCGCTGTGAATCTTGGGAACAGTCAAAAGCTTTGAGCCTGTTGGTGCCACGGATCCAGATCCTATTCTACACCCCGATGTTATTCCTTGTGGAGCGCAGTGTACCTCAGAGAAAGAGACTTAACAACGGTAAGTTCTTACCATAAATCTTGTTTTTTTGTGTAAGCAGCTGCCACTCTGATTGGATGTAGGGTTTTTCTGTAATGATTTCCAATTGTTTCGCATAGTCCATCTGGGTAAACTGCCTTCCCTCCCTTATGATATACTGTTGTCTTGTTTCGTTTTTTTTTTTAGTTTGAATGTGATGTCTCCATTAGGGCTTAATTAGTGAAACAACTGGTGTCCTACTTGATGTAGGAGGGGTATATAGGGGAGAGAGCATCAATTAGCTTTAAGTAATTGATTTCTCCAAGTGCCCAACTCTATGCCCAGTGTAAGCCATGTCCCCCAGTTGAACAATGAGAGAGATTTTCTGGAAAGTACATAAGAAAATTCGGATTTTCTTTGTCGTGAACACAAGCACCAAACCTACCCGTGTCTCTTACATAGACATCTATGTGTTCTTATATATACTGGTTGCTCAGGTTACAGATCCTGGAATGCTGCTGTTTCCTCTACACACGCTGCTCAGAATGATTGTAGTGTTTCACATTATCCCCATTTCCATGACTTGTGCAGAGAAAGTGGCAGCATCCTGGTGCATCAGCTGATGGGAGGTATGGCCAGATTTGTAGCATATATCACCTATCTATGCTTTTTACAGGAGGTCAGAATATCATTAAATAGATTTTGTATGAAACCTGTCTCCACACCTCTCCTCCCTTCCCCACTGTCCGCTCACTCCTGTGCATCTCTGACACTGGGGGGAGGGATCAGAGTTCTTACCAAGGGGGGTATCCAATTAGCCTTGATAACATTAGCTGTGATCTCAGATTCTGTTATCACACCTACCTCCCAAAATATCAGGTTATCGCAGCCTGCACGCTCCCATTTATCACACCTATACCATTCCAAAACGTCAATAACAGGAATCACGTGATAATTCTAGCTGGCATTGGAGAAAGTGAGGAATTCTGCCTTTACCCCAAAAAAATCAAACTAACTTAGGAAAACATTGTAGACGTCTATTAGTGGCCATAATAAAAGTATTTACTGTCATTAAATTAGGTCAAATTTCTGTTATATGCATTTTTTTTAAAAATGCAGAAAATTATATAAAGCTATTTTTTTCAGCAAAATGCGTGCTCTCATTAAATTTGGGGTACATAAAAATGGGTATAAGTACATATTTGGGTGATTTTAGGGAACTTTAAAAAAAGAGGAAACCTAATAAAAATAATTAAAAACTTCTAAGTGCCTCATTAGTCATTCAGAGGGATGTACCAGGGATTCAGAACCAAATGGCAACATTTTTAATAGGGATTTTTCATTACTTACCACCAGCTCAAAGATGGTGAAGAGAAATGCACGATAAACCCTATGGAGACTTATCAATAATAACTTATCGCCACTAACACGATACCAAATGATTGTATTTGCTATAAGTTATCAATATACTGCAGCTAATTGGATACTGCCTAACTGTCATTTCATTCCAATTTGATAACATCATTTTATTATAATTTTATATGTTTTGTATATATATGTTGTATCTGTGGCAGGAGGAAAGGGGTCTCTGTACTGCAAAGCTGACTGGAAATGGGAGTCCAGCAATTAGGCAACATACATAAAGATACCTCATGTTCCTTATACAATATAACACTACATCTGATTACAATGGTGATCTTCAGAGTATTAAATAAAAGTTTTTATTTTTCTATTTTTTTACAGGTAACTTAAGGAGCTGGAGTCCCACTAAGAATAGAAGACAGGGCTGTGGAAAGAGACGGGAAAGGCTCCTTGTTCCCTGATCTAGCCAACTAAAGATATAATTTCTTCTTAAGCTTCTGAATGGTTCAAAGAAACGATTTTCATTTTATGGATAGAAGTTTTTATCCATTTAATGATGAGTCTCACAGGAGAGAGACCACATCTGTGTTCTGAGTGTGACAGAAGCTTTACATATAAATCACAGCTTCTCATACATCAGAGGAGTCACACAGGAGAGAAACCACATCTGTGCTCTGTGTGTGACAGAAGCTTTAAAAGTAAATCATATCTTCTCATACATCAGAGGAGTCACACAGGAGAGAAACCACATCTGTGCTCTGAGTGTGACAGAAGCTTTACACATAAATCAAAACTTATCATACATCAGAGGAGTCACACAGGAGAGAAACCATTTAAATGTTCTGAATGTAGCAAGTGTTTTTCCCAGAAGTCATATCTTCTCATACATCAGAAGAGTCACACAGGAGAGAAACCACATCTGTGCTCTGAGTGTGACAGAAGCTTTACACATAAATCAAAACTTATCATACATCAGAGGAGTCACACAGGAGAGAAACCATTTGAATGTTCTGAATGCAGCAAGTGTTTTTCCCAGAAGTCACTTCTTCTTATACATCAGAGGAGTCACACAGAAGAGAAACCATTTATTTGTTCTGAATGCAGCAAGTGTTTCTTCCAGAAGTCACATCTTGTTATACATCAGAGGATTCACACAGGAGAGAAACCACATCTGTGCTCTGAGTGTGACAGAAGCTTTACATGTAAATCACATCTTACCAAACATCAGAGGAGTCACACAGGAGAGAAACCACATATGTGCTCTGAGTGTGACAGAAGCTTTACATGTAAATCACATCTTATCAGACATCAGATGAGTCACACAGGAGAGAAACCATTTGAATGTTCTGAATGCAGCAAGTGTTTTTCCCAGAAGGCACCGCTTGTTATACATCAGAGAGTTCACACAGGAGAGAAACCATTTGAATGTTCTGAATGCAGCAAGTGTTTTTCCCTGAAGTCAGAGCTTGTTATACATCAGAGGAGTCACACAGGAGAAAACCCAATTATATGTTCTGAATGCAGCAAATGTTTTACCAGAAAGTCATATCTTGTTATACATCAGATGATTCACACAGGAGAGAAACCATTTAAATGTTCTGAATGTAGCAAGTGTTTTTCCCATAAGTCATTTCTTATTCGACATCAGAGGAGTCACACAGGAGAGAAATAATTTATATGTTCTGAGTGCAGCAAATGTTTTTCCCATAAGTCATATCTTGTTATACATCAGAGGAGTCACACAGGAGAGAAACCATTTACATGTTCTGAATGTAGCAAGTGTGAAAACACTCAGTAATCACATGCGGAGTCACTCTGAGGGCCTGAATGCAGCTTGTGTATCATAAGTAATGTAACTTATCACAACTGTATGAATTCAATGGAACCAATATCTATTTTCTGAATGTGACAAGTGTTTTATATAAATCAGTCTTGATAAAGACAGGAGAGGTCTGACAAGTGGACCTGGAGGTACTTTTCCCCTTGGGAAGGTCTCTGTGTTAGGAACTAGAGCTGCAGTATAACAATAGTCAATGACCGTGGGACTGCCATTACTGAGCTCTGTAATATACAGCTGTTCTGCTCATGCAGGTGCTGGGACTAGTAGAGAGTTCCAGCAGCTCCTCTCAGTACTGGGATTCCTTCTCTGACCAGCAGGGTTATGAGTGCTGGGTATTTCTACAGGAACAATGTATGCTGCTCTGTTTCACCGTATGGGTTATTGTACGGGGTGTTATTTTTAACCACTTTTTAGATGCCATTTTGTCCATGTTTAACTCCATTTTGTATATGTATGACCTTATTGCTTTATATACTGTACATACTTTTTATTAGGATTAGTGCTTTGCAGACATATAGGCACCAGTTAGAAATATAGTGTCACGTTAAGTTACAAGTTTTCTTTCACCTTTGACATAGTGTGAAAGACATAGTGAGTGGGAAGTGTATACAGCTTTTAGGATGGCTGATTATAATAAATATATGTTCCTGTTATCAGTATCTCAGATGGAAACTGTCTAGTAAGATGTTTGGGGTATTGTGTACATAAGTAGGGGAAAGGGTACAGTTGTCTAGAATAACATAAATTATGTTATCCTGAATGACTACTGCACCCAGCGTGGAGGACTCACGAAGACCGAAGGAGGAGGAGCTGAGACATGCGCACAAGCTGAAGAGATGCAAGGGAGCAACCCGCAGGACCAGGAGAGGACCAACGCCAGGGAGGAGCTGCCTGTGCCTGTCACCAGAGCAACCAGAGCCGTCCGCGCTGAGTGGAGAAGACGCCGCAGAAGAGGAGGAGTCCAGCCAGCCTCAGGACCGGGGAAGGACATCCAACCTTCAGTGGAGCGGGACCCTGCAGCAAAGGAGGAGACTGACCAGCAACGGGATCACCGGCATCGCGGAGGACACCCGCTTACCGGAGCAAGGACCCACAGAAGACCCTGGCTGGCTTAAAGAAGATGGTGCAGAACAACGGGGAGGACGGCGCACTTCAGGATCCTGCATCAGGAGAGAAGATCCCCCTACATAGCGCAGCAGACCACACTGAAAAGGGTGCATCCCCGGTGCGGTGCTCTGCATCCCAGGTGGCGCCGAAGACGTTGAGTGTCGGAGGTGGCAGAAGCGCGGCAGCTTGGGGTGAGAAACCGCTGCAAACCTTCCGCTGCTAAACTCTGCAAATAGTAAATTAAGGGGGTAGGCTCCCCTCACCACAGTGCCCCACAGGATTAGTTAATTAAGGGCTCCACAGGATTAATTAATTGAGGGGGTAGGATCCCCTCACTCTAACGTGAATTTTGTCTCATACCGTGTGCTATAATGTGAATTTCGGCTCATACCGTGTGCTTTAGGGGTATATTCAATTGAAGTCGAAAACTGCCGTCTGTAGAAAAGACAGTAGTTTTTGACTTTTTAAGGTCGAATCGTGATTCGACCTATTCAATATTTTCGCCAATTCGGTGAATTTGACTTGTCAACCAGCACGTGGATCGGCAGAATAGCTGCCGATCCACGTGCTTACAGCCCCCTTTTCAACCATCTCAGTCCGACATCAAAAGATGTTGGACTGAGATGCGGACCCAGAGGAGGAAAGGGGGGAGAGCCGCAGGGAGACGGGGGACTGCCACGGACAGCCAGAGGAGATCAGCGCTACAGCCCAGCGCTGCAGCAGGATGTCACACAGCCGTGCCGCTCACAGCAGCGTCCACCCAGCTCCAGCAAGCTTGCTGGAGCCAGGTGGACACTGCCGTGAGGTCGGGCGGCTGTGTGACATCCTTCTGCAGCGCTACTGTAACACTGACATCCTCTGGCTGTCCCCCGTGGCTCCCCCCCCCCCCCCCCTCTCCTCCTCCTGGGTCACTCATCTCAATTCCACTTGAAAAAGTCGAATTGAGATGAGATTTGAATAGGGGTTGTCAGATTCATTCTGACAAATGCATGTCAGAATGGATCTGATTTCATTTGAATATACCCCATAATGGGAATTTTGGCTCATACCGTGTGCTGTAATGTGAAAGGGGCACCAGTACTAGATAGTATAAGGAGACCTACTACATTGAAGGCCACGCCCCTTTTGAGTGGCCACACCCCCTTTTCCGGAGCGCGCCTTAGGCGCGCGCATAATTGCAACCTTCACTATTTCATTCCCTCTTCAAAAATTCCTCTTCGACCACTGCACCTACATCTGTACATACACACCCTCATATCTCTATATACAGTGACACCGGTGGTGTGGGCACATACTTTCCTTTTTAGTTTTGTTTTTGGGGAGGGGAGGGGGGGGGCGCCATTTTTGATCTTGCCCTGGGCTCCAAAACCCTAGCTACGCCTCTGAGTAATATCTTTTGGGAAGTTTTGCAAGTATTGAAACTAACATTGCTGTCTGCAATACGGGGTTTCTTGTTTGAAATATATATTCACTGTGATATTTCTTTTCTTCTCACACAATATTAACGATAAATACAATATGCAATAAATTCCAAATGCAATTCAACCTTGTATGAATTCATCTCTAAATTATGATTTCGGTGTATTAAATGTTGTTTTATTGTGAACCCTGGGTTGTCTGCATCTTGTAGGCACTTAGAACAATGAAAAATAACTGCGCTTAGAAACACTTTATGGATTTATATACGTGTGGTCTGTCATGTAGAATAAATAACTTAGTGAGACTTTGTATATTGATACATTTTATCTAAGACTGTTAACATGTAACATTTATCACAACATACAAGTATTAGTAATTTAGTAGCTATTATACATAAAAGATCTAGTTAATGGTAAATGAGTGATTAAAAGCTTGTAAATCAGCACTAAAAGTTACACTTTGTATAAAGGTGTAATTGAATATTTATAGACACATCATAAAAAGGTGTAAAACGTTACTCATATTTGGTATTTATATATAGTTGCACTGGCGTCCCAGTGTATTACTAAAATGAATGTCCCGCAACAGATTCACACCCGTGATGTTACTCAGTGATCCGGACCTTTGTAGCAGAGGACGCAGGGTTCAGCTGAGAATAGCCGGGTGTAATTACAGCGGTGTGCGGGAGCTGTTCGAAGTGGCGGTGAATACCAGTTGGAGAGTAACTTCAAAAAAGTGGGCGTCAATGCGTTTCGTCTCCTAGCAACTGGAGACGGATCTTGAGGAAGTCTCCGGTTGCTAGGAGATGAAACGCGTTGACGCCCACTTTTTTGAAGTTACTCTCCAACTGGTATTCACCGCCACTTCGAACAGCTCCCGCACACCGCTGTAATTACACCCGGCTATTCACGGCTGAACCCTGCGTCCTCTGCTACAAAGGTCCGGATCACCGAGTAACATCACGGGTGAATGCACAAGATCCCGCCAAACAGCATCAGCATTAACCACCACAGGGACTTGTTGCTGTATGCCGGGTGATTCTGGGCTGACCTCCGCCGTGAGGACCGCATATCATTACACAATTAACAAGCCGTAGAGTGTAACAGCGGGCAGCATCGACGGGAGAGTGGGGACACATTCATCTCCCAGCGGGGCTGTTCTGTACAGCGCTATTAAGCAGCAAGTATACCACGTGTAATATTGCTAAACGGAACCGTCAGGAACCAACACGGGGGTAATTATATTCAAGCAAATGCTGTCTTCATGAGACTGTAATTAGTGTGAATCTGTTGCAGGACATTCATTTTAGTAATACACTGGGACGCCAGTGCAACTATATATAAATACCAAATAGGAGAGTAACGTTTTACACATTGTTATGATGGGTCTATAAATATTCAATTATACCTTTATACAAAGTGTAACTTTTAGTGCTGATTTACAAGCTTTTAATCACTCATTTACTATTTACTAGATCTTTTATGTATAATAGCTAATAAATTACTAACACTTGTATGTTGTGATAAATTTTACTTTTTATCAAAGATTGTTAATATGTATCAATATACAAAGTCTCACCGAGTTATTTATTCTACATGACAGACCACACGTATATAAATCCATAAAGTGTTTCTAAGCGCAGAGTTATTTTTCTTTGTTCTAATTGCTTTTGTTGTGCAGCTTAGCAAGCTGTTTTACTGAGCAGCTTTAAAGAGACGCTGGTTTTAATGAAACATAGGAGAAAGATAATGTGGGCACTCAAGGGAATTTTCAATACAACGGCTGCTGGTTTTGTAAAAAATCAATAGCATTTATTGGTAAAAATGAAGATTTTCTTAAAAAGAGCAAATCAACATATGTTGCCATGGACGACAACTAATCATAAATTTATAAAACAAGTTACAACAGTAATGTGATAGTATTAAAAAATGATTAATAATAACTGTGTCCTGGGTCCCGGGACTTTAAGAAATGTTCAAGCACTATCCCAGATTTACGTTGTTAGTTCTTTTGCATGCATGCATGTAGCTGTTAATAATTAGTAAGAGTTTAGTGCTGATACAGGCTCAAATGCACTTTGCGGGAAAGAATAAGAAGAAGGCTGAGGATAAACAACGCCTGATTATACTTCACCAATTGGTGTGGCTGAATTGGTAGTGTGCCAGTCCCACAACTGTCTCCCTCCGTATGGCTGGCCGCACTGCGGCGGTTTCTCTTGAGGCCGTGCCTGGTGTATATGGCGCAGTGTCCCACAGGCTTGTGCTTGGCTTGGTCAGGAGCGGAGACAGAGAGCCGTGTGTGGAAGTCCTGGGTAGCAGGGGACGCTACGATGCCGCGGTTCGCGACTTCCGGTTACGGTGCTTCCGGTTGCGGTCCACCTGCGTTCCACAGTTGTACAAGTCACCTGACGCGTTTCTCCGCCTCCACAATGGGCGGTTTCTTCAGAGGTATAACTTAGAGGTGATTACGATCTCTTTTTATACCCACTTATCAGTCCTTATTGGTTACCAGAACAGGAGGATTACATTTAACCCTTTCTATATGCTTAGAATAGAAACCAGCAGTGTGTCAGCAGAAACTAACCTTATTCGTATTAACATTCACGTTTAGATAATCAATAAAAACACTTTAAGACACATCATTATGTAAGCATATTCAGTGAATACTTATTGGACCACACTGGGATGCTAATAAATAATATATACAAATTCATACAAAAAGTATAATTAAAAAGTGAAGACAGAGACAATAATCCTTATTAAGTACAGAGATCAAGGGTCTATAATTAGGTTTTTATAAATTTATACAGAAACAAAACTAATGAATATACATTTATAACAATATATAATAATAACTTTGTTAGATGAAACAGGAAGGCAATCTTTCCTTTGAGAGACTTCTATAGTGGCCAGCCTTTATTGGACATATGGGGGAGAGAGGAATGGAGCACAGTGAGGAGAAAGAGAACCACACAAGGTGGCTCTGTCCCTATAATATATACATCATGAATGTTAACTATATATCTCAACCTAAATAGGTGATTCTAGCCGATAGCCATTTCAATATTGATAAGAAACCAAAATAGACAGTACCTCAAGTACTGTAATATTTGTAATAAGGTAAAAATTTAGAAATGTAATGATAATGACAAGCCCCTTACCCTCACCAGTACCCACCAGGTTACTGAAAAAGGGAAGGGAAAAAAATGCATTATGAGTATGAATGAACAAAGAGAGGAGGTATGGAGGAAGAGAGCACATAAAGAAACCACCCAAAAAAAATTTGGTGGACATGTTTGAAAAAGGGATACTTTCATATGGATGGTGCACTAGATGTTATTCAACTCGATATTTTCGTTGAGGCCTAATGGTTCTAACGTCCTTAGACGGAAGATCCAGAAGGCTTCTCTCCTGCACAACAGTGTAAAGCGATCTCCGCCTCTGTCAGTAATTCTAACTTGTTCTAAAGCCGTAATACGAATATTGGCTATGGCACCATGTTCACACATTCTCGTATGTCTAGAGAGACTGTGGAGGGGACATTTTTTGAGAATATTTCTTCTGTGTTCCAGAAACCGCACTTTGAGCTTCCTTATGGTGCGTCCGATATACTGGGTGCCACAACCACATTCAACCAAATAAACAACATAAGTAGAATTGCAATTCAAAAATTGTGTTATGGTGAATTCTTCACCTGTGGTTCTAGACCTATAGGACTTTTTTCTATGATCTATATTTTTACAAGTTAGACATCTTGAAGAGGCACATTTAAAAAATCCATTAGGTTCAATCCCTAACCATTTGGAGGAGGGAACTTTAGTTAAATTAATGTTTACACTCGACTCCCTGGTAGGCGTATTTTCAGTATTACTAATCTTTTTACCCCTGTTTATATTCTTGTTAGTCCTAAACATACTGGGTGCTAGTTTGGATTTGAGTGTATCAGATATTTTATATACTACTTTAATACGATTGCCTATTTCTGATTCCAATAAGGGATCAATCTTCAATAGTTGGGTGTTTTTAGAAATGATTTTTATTATTTGTGTAGCATGTGTATTGTATTGTGTAACAAATACACAGTTATCGCTTAAGTTGTTTCCCTTAGAACATTTCACAGCTTTTTTGTCTTCTAATAGGGTGGTTCTATTTCTACAATCTACCTCATGTAGAGCATTTCGCAAGATATGGTCAGGTTAACCCTGCTCCTGAAATGCCAATGTGTGCTTGTTCCTTGTAGATGTGTTCTCTAGAACAGTTCCTTTTTAACCTTAGGAACTGACTTTTGGGTATGTTATTACGCCATGATTGAAGATGGCTACTGCTGTACATGAGAAAACTATTTGTGTCGACAGATTTAAAGTAAGTCTCGGTATGTATGCAGTTATCTATAGACAGGAGCGCAATATCCAAAAAGTTAATAGAGTGAGGGTGAGAGGTATGGGTGAATTTGAGTCCATATTCGTTGCCATTTAAATGAGTGATAAAAGTACTGATGGTGCTGTCGTCCCCATCCCAAATGAAAAATAAATCATCTATATATCGGCCATAGAGGACCAGGTGCGCCCCAAGGTCCGCCCCCCAAATGAGCTCCTGTTCAAGTGCACCCATGTATAAATTGGCGTAACTTGGGGCGAACCTGGTCCCCATGGCCGTACCCCGTGACTGTAAAAAATATTGTTGTGCAAACATAAAATAATTGTGCTCTAAAATGAACTTAATGGATGCAACCAAAAAGGTTCTCAGATGTTCGGAGATGGTTAGATCTCTGTCGAGTACATTAGAAATAGTTTCAATCCCTTTCTGATGCGGGATATTCGAATACAGAGACTCCACATCACATGTGAGAAATTGATATGTGCTCTTCCATCTAATATTTTTTAGCATATTCAGAAATTGTGTGGTGTCTCTTATGTAGGATTTTAGTTGTGTTACGTGACCTTGTAAGTGTGCATCCACAAAATGTGACAGATTAGAAGTAATAGACCCAATCCCTGAGATAATAGGTCGCCCGGGAGGTGAAATGAGAGTTTTATGAATTTTGGGTAAATGGTAATATATTGGTGTAATGGGGTGAATTGGAAGAAGAAATTGATATGTGTCTTTGGATATTGCGCCCCTGTCTAAAGCTCCGTCCAACAGCACTTCAAGTTCTTTTTGAAAGTGTGCTGTAGGATTACTTGGTAACACCGCATAGAAGCATGTGTTTGTTAACTGTCTATTGGCTTCTTTCTTGTAGTCTATTGTATCCTGCAACACCACACCACCTCCTTTATCTGCCATTTTAATGGTTAAATTATTATCCGACATTAGAATTTTCAGAGCCCTTCTCTCATCTGCTTTCAAGTTATCTTTTAATTGATCTCGTTCAGCGGAAATACACATTTTTCTAAAGTCTTCCATTGTGGTGTTATAAAACCCCACTATGGATGGACCCCTGTACTGAAGGGGGTAGAATTCGGACTTCTTTTTGAAAAGTCTGCTGTCCTTCTCTTTTTGAGATTCATCTAAGGAATAGATCTTAACCGGAGTGTATGCCTCCCGGGAGCTTTCTGATAGGGAAACTATTGAGACCCTTGAAGATCTCCTATCAGATTCATCCAGAATAATGGGCAACACGTTTTCAACATCCTTTTTAGCTTTTAATTTCTTGGATGCAAAATACTGTTTCCTACTAAGATTTCTTGTGAATCTGTTCAGATCCACAAATAAATTAAAAAGATTAGGTTTTTTTGCAGGTGCGTATTTAAGACCTTTACTCAGTAAGGTTTTTTCTGAATCGGTTAGTTCCCTAGAGGACAGATTAAAAATGCTTTTGGTATTTAATATTGCTTTGGGTTTTTTCCTTTTCTGTACTCCTCCCCTACATCCTCTGTGTCTCTTTCTCTTCCTCTTTTGGTATAATTCATATTGGGTCTGTTGGGTTGATTTAGTTCGTGTGGACTTTGTTCTAAAAAACATGTCTGTTCTTTTTCTCGAGTATTCTCCTGACCTTGTGGGTTTTTTTTAGGTTTGGCTCCTCCCCTAGCTATAGAGGCAAGGGAGTATTGGTCTCTACTTAGACATTCATATTTGTTCTCTAATACTATTCCCCGTGGGTCCCTTCGGGGACTCTTTCTGTTGGAAAGAGTTCTATTCCTATGGGCTTTCCACCTCCCCACTGTGCTCCTGGACCTCTCCCTCCCATTACCATATTTTTGTCCACTATTGTCCCTATTGGGATTCCTTGTGACTGATCTCGAGTAGTCACGTCTCCTATTGTAGGATCTAACTGTATCCGTCTCATAGTCCCCTCTGTCTCTTTCTAACTTTTTTGTTTTAGTCGATATTACTGATTGCTCGTATTCCTCAATTTTTTTATTTACTTTCTGATCTCTTTCTGAGAACTCTACACTTGTCTCATAGGGTTTTAGTTGTTCTTGTATGTGTTCTATTTCAGTCTGAATAGTTTTAACCTTTGTACTCCTATATTTGATGAGATGCTCCATAAGTTTGAACGAACAGTCATCAAGTATAGAGTTCCAACTAGACAGAAATTCTGCATCATCCTTAAATGATGCCGATTTAAATAAACGAAGTCCCCTCGGAATATATTTATTATTTATGTACCTTTGTAACGTTGATTGGTCCCACCAATGGCGTGTTTCTGCCATGCACAATGTTTCTAATTTGTTAAACAATTTATGCATGTCATTACTTACACTGGTTGGGGCATTAGTTTGTTCCTTCACTGGCTCATGGGAATATTTTTGTCTCCTTTCTAGCCTCTCTGCTAAGCATCTCAGTGTGGTCATTTTGCAAAACAAGCAGCCTCACTACCAGACCTCAATAGAGGAAAAAGAAAAGGGGAGTCAATGGGTATAATCCCACAGACAGAAAGTGGGCGCTGATTACTAGAATCAATTAATTAAAAGAAAATATTAATAATTAATTAAATAGGTATGATACCTATGGTGTAAGAATCACCCTATTAGCTGCCCACAATGGTGGACCTGGATATCCACCTGACTAGTACAAAGGAGAAAGATAATGTGGGCGCTCAAGGGAATTTTCAATACAACGGCTGCTGGTTTTGTAAAAAATCAATAGCATTTATTGGTAAAAATGAAGATTTTCTTAAAAAGAGCAAATCAACATATATATGGCTTTGTTGCCATGGACGACAACTAATCATAAATTTATAAAACAAGTTACAACAGTAATGTGATAGTATTAAAAAATTATTAATAATAACTGTGTCCTGGGTCCCGGGACTTTAAGAAATGTTCAAGCACTATCCCAGATTTACGTTGTTAGTTCTTTTGCATGCATGCATGTAGCTGTTAATAATTAGTAAGAGTTTAGTGCTGATACAGGCTCAAATGCACTTTGCGGGAAAGAATAAGAAGGCGGCTGAGGATAAACAACGCCTGATTATACTTCACCAATTGGTGTGGCTGAATTGGTAGTGTGCCAATCCCGCAACTGTCTCCCTCCGTATGGCTGGCCGCACTGCGGCGGTTTCTCTTGAGGCCGTGCCTGGTGTATATGGCGCAGTGTCCCACAGGCTTGTGCTTGGCTTGGTCAGGAGCGGAGACAGAGAGCCGTGTGTGGAAGTCCTGGGTAGCAGGGGACGCTACGATGCCGCGGTTCGCGACTTCCGGTTACGGTGCTTCCGGCTTCCGGTTGCGGTCCACCTGCGTTCCACAGTTGTACAAGTCACCTGACGCGTTTCTCCGCCTCCACAATGGGCGCTTTCTTCAGAGGTATAACTTAGAGGTGATTACGATCTCTTTTTATACCCACTTATCAGTCCTTATTGGTTACCAGAACAGTAGGATTACATTTAACCCTTTCTATATGCTTAGAATAGAAACCAGCAGTGTGTCAGCAGAAACTAACCTTATTCGTATTAACATTCACGTTTAGATAATCAATAAAAACACTTTAAGACACATCATTATGTAAGCATATTCAGTGAATACTTATTGGACCACACTGGGATGCTAATAAATAATATATACAAATTCATACAAAAAGTATAATTAAAAAGTGAAGACAGAGACAATAATCCTTATTAAGTACAGAGATCAAGGGTCTATAATTAGGTTTATGGAGCACAGTGAGGAGAAAGAGAACCACACAAGGTGGCTCTGTCCCTATACTACAGTACTTGAGGTACTGTCTATTTTGGTTTCTTATCAATATTGAAATGGCTATCGGCTAGAATCACCTATTTAGGTTGAGATATATAGTTAACATTCATGATGTATATATTATAGGGACAGAGCCACCTTGTGTGGTTCTCTTTCTCCTCACTGTGCTCCATTCCTCTCTCCCCCATATGTCCAATAAAGGCTGGCCACTATAGAAGTCTCTCAAAGGAAAGATTGCCTTCCTGTTTCATCTAACAAAGTTATTATTATATATTGATGTTATAAATGTATATTAATTAGTTTTGTTTCTGTATAAATTTATAAAAACCTAATTATAGACCCTTGATCTCTGTACTTAATAAGGATTATTGTCTCTGTCTTCACTTTTTAATTATACTTTTTGTATGAATTTGTATATATTATTTATTAGCATCCCAGTATGGTCCAATAAGTATTCACTGAATATGCTTACATAATGATGTGTCTTAAAGTGTTTTTATTGATTATCTAAACGTGAATGTTAATACGAATAAGGTTAGTTTCTGCTGACACACTGCTGGTTTCTATTCTAAGCATATAGAAAGGGTTAAATGTAATCCTCCTGTTCTGGTAACCAATAAGGAATGATAAGTGGGTATAAAAAGAGATCGTAATCACCTCTAAGTTATACCTCTGAACAAAAGCGCCCATTGTGGAGGCGGAGAAACGCGTCAGGTGACTTGTACAACTGTGGAACGCAGGTGGACCGCAACCGGAAGCCGGAAGCACCGTAACCGGAAGTCGCGAACCGCGGCATCGTAGCGTCCCCTGCTACCCAGGACTTCCACACACGGCTCTCTGTCTCCGCTCCTGACCAAGCCAAGCACAAGCCTGTGGGACACTGCGCCATATACACCAGGCACGGCCTCAAGAGAAACCGCCGCAGTGCGGCCAGCCATACGGAGGGAGACAGTTGCGGGACTGGCACACTACCAATTCAGCCACACCAATTGGTGAAGTATAATCAGGCGTTGTTTATCCTCGGCCTTCTTCTTATTCTTTCCCGCAAAGTGCATTTGAGCCTGTATCAGCACTAAACTCTTACTAATTATTAACAGCTACATGCATGCATGCAAAAGAACTAACAACGTAAATCTGGGATAGTGCTTGAACATTTCTTAAAGTCCCGGGACCCAGGACACAGTTATTATTAATAATTTTTTAATACTATCACATTACTGTTGTAACTTGTTTTATAAATTTATGATTAGTTGTCGTCCATGGCAACAAAGCCATATATATGTTGATTTGCTCTTTTTAAGAAAATCTTCATTTTTACCAATAAATGCTATTGATTTTTTACAAAACCAGCAGCCGTTGTATTGAAAATTCCCTTGAGCGCCCACATTATCTTTCTCCTTTGTACTAGTCAGGTGGATATCCAGGTCCACCATTGTGGGCAGCTAATAGGGTGATTCTTACACCATAGGTATCATACCTATTTAATTAATTATTAATATTTTCTTTTAATTAATTGATTCTAGTAATCAGCGCCCACTTTCTGTCTGTGGGATTATACCCATTGACTCCCCTTTTCTTTTTCTTTTAATGAAACATAACTAATCAGCGCCGGTTTGTGAAATTTGAGACTGTTGTCTCGAATTATCCGTTTTTTCCTATCTTGTAGACACTACCTATATTTATTGTATGTGTTGTTTTCCATACCATTACAGCATTAACAGACTCATTACTGACATCAGATAGTCTAATTAAAGAAATGTGTTTAACTACAGAAAGATTACTAACGATTCTTACCTTTAACAGCAGCAGCAGCATACTATGGATGAGTGCACACCAGAACAGATAAGAGGACCCTGCTGTGTGTGATCATGTGCTGCTGTCTCTCTCTCCTGTCAGGGGTTCCCACAAGGGAGGATAATGAGTGTTGTCAGCAGTGACTACTCAGCAGCTACAGCAAATCACTGTTTTTGCAAACAAACTCCTTAGTGTCACTGTCACCCCTGACATAAGCTAAACAATCTGGGAGATTTGATTTACAAAGCAGGGCAGCAGGAGATTTATGACTTAAGCAGGAGCCTGAGGTAGGGGAGTGCAAAATTGAGTGGTGGAATCTTGAGGTTCCCCTTACAGTAAAATTCCCAGTCACAGGTGAGCAGAGTGCGGTCTGTAACAGGTATAGGTAGCCAGGAGCTGACAACGGTCATGCATTGTGAGTTATTTGATCAGATATTAAATCAGGGAATCAGTAGAGACTGACAGTCCCATATTATGTATGTTTCTTATCACACCATTCCCTTCCCAGAGCGGTCATCTGCCCAATTCTCCCCCTACTCAGAAAGCAATGGGTCTGTGGTCACTCAGAATGGCTGCTACAACTGAGACGGTTATCAGGATGATAGGTCAACAGGCCTCTGTTTGATGGGTTCAAAGGGTCGACATGACAATAGTTACAAATTTGGGGGGGATTCAGTTTTTTTCCAAACTTTTGCTTAATTTACAATCCATGTCACAAAGGATTACCTGTAGTAAGCCGGAAGCATGGCGAGTGAAGCGTTTCTACTAATGATGGTCACATATGGTTAAACAATGAAAATAACCCCTTAAAAAAGTGTCAAGCATTTCTGTGTCCACCTTTTTACCTGTCAACCTTTATATACTGTCTACCTTTAACCTGTTGACCTTTTGACCATGTTGACCTTATACCTATTGGCTGTCAGTTTAATTACTGTAGATCTTTTAATACAGACTGACTGACACGCAGGAGATGGGGTGTTTTTGCCACTACTCCCCATTACCTCCCACGAAACGGCCACTTCCTGTCATTCACTTGCGATTGAATACTCACTGTGAGCGTAATCACAAATTGCGCGTTTTCCCTGCCGCAGTGGCATAGCATACAACAAAGGATCAGGGTCACTATCTATGGGATTTCCACATTTGATTTTACATTTTCAAAATCCTCCTCTCCCAGTCCATTATCCCTTGGATTCCCTGCACTGGGATGTGTATATGTAACTGGTGTGGTTCTCTTCAGGAGAGATTTTTAAATGATTATATGCTCTTGGTGATGGGATCAGAAGATCCCTTCTGTATTATTACAGTATTTATTCTAGGCCCTATGCCCTTCTCTGGTAAATTTGCTTCCCTTCCCCCTCTCATAGCAGCTGTTCCTGCTCCCTCCTTACCTCCTTTTCTTTTTGCTTTTCCTCTCTCTCCACTTACTCATCATCCCTACTTGTTACTATGGTTTTTACACATTCCCTGGTGTGTCCTGTCATTTCCATGACCTCGCCCTAGGTTTTCTCCTTAGGGATCCTTGTGGCTTTGGTCATTCATCGAGGCATCAAACCCTCGGCAATACCTCTCCCTTGCCATAATTTTACTGTTATGGTTTTTTTTCAACCTTACTCCGCTCTCACATTGGCAATCTTCCAGTTGTCCTCCAATTCTACTGCAATTTGGTCATTTTTAGTATCCATGTGCTGCTCACCTACCCCCTGGTCTCTCAGTGCTCTTCTCCATATCATCCTCCACTACACTTAGTGGTTAATTTAGGAAACATTGGGTTGTAAAACCCAGCACTACTGTTTGTGTTTATACCCAATATTTAAAAAGGCAATGCTTTTACTAGCTAGAGATGGGTAATAAAAGCATTGCCCTTTTAAATTTTGGGCATAGTCATAAACATGATCAGAAGTGGCGGTTTTATAACCCAAAGCTTCTTAAATAAACCCCTTAGAGTCTAAAGGCTAAGGGCTAAACTCTCCCAATAAGATAACTATAGCACTGTAATTCTTTGTGACAAAATGCTGATATAATTTTATTACAGGTAACTCATTTTAAACATATTTACCCGTGCCTGCCTTCTAAATCTCTGCAATTCTTTTATTCTACCAGTTTTAAGAAACAAAAGCAGATCTCCATTCTAATCTGAACTTCTTTATCCCTGAATTTGTTATCTCCTATCTGGACCCTGTTATGAAAGACCCCGGCACATGAGTGAGACCCCTAGAGCCTTCTACTGAAATCTTCTGCCAATAACCACAACATATTGTTCCCATGGAGTTTTGTACACACCAGTACTTAGGCTGTCACCTGGACTTAAGCTCAGACAGTAGGGGCTCATTCAATACAAGGGTGACAGCAAGATATGGCGGGGTAAATACACATACACTGGAAGAGTAGAGGTAGTCTGCAGAACCAGCATGAGCAGGGTTAATTGCAAGTCTGAGCATCAGGATTGGTAAAAAAAAACACAATTATCCACAACTGTAAAACGTGTAGTAACATATCTCCCAGCATGACCCTCTCCAGACAGAACGCTCTGCTCCTCAACTTCCCTCTTATGTATGATTGCCATCATCTTTGATTAAAACACCTTTCTTGTCCATTAACCTTTTTAATACAGGTGTCCGCAGTCATAAAATAAGATAAAAGTCCAGAAGCAGAGCGTTTTGTCCCTCCTAGAAGAGTCATGTTGGGAGGTATGTAGTAATGGCAGCAACTCAGAATCCACACAGTATGTAAATTGAATAGCTTTCAGCAATAATAGCAGCATAAAGTCCAGCACAGCATACACCTGAATAGCAGGTGGTAATCACTGAGTAAGGATGGACACATATGGCTTTGCAGTTGATAATCAGCATGGATGGAAGTCACTGTGTAGAAATAGTAGTACTTGCCGTTAGTAGATACAAAAATAAAATTCCACAAGAACGTAGTAACTGGAAACAGAAATGGCAGCATATGCAGGACAGGAGCCCAGGACGATACACATGGAATGAACCAGGCAGCAGCACTGAGGTATAAGCTATCACTGGCATTGGACATGCAGCACCACCTGGGTAATAACAAAGGTAAGAATCAATCAGCAGCTGTGGAGAGAACCAGCCTCTCTAATGAGATACTCACATCAACTGCGTGATGGCACGTACAACCAATCTCTGGCTGCCAAGTTAATCTAGCCCCAGAGTGCCCTGCACCACCCGGCATTGTGTTTGCTCAGCAACCGTTCGGACCAGTGGCCCATGCAGCAGAGTTACGCAGCTTCCCAGCTGCTTAGCAACAGCCATAACCCGTTGAAGTGATGAGTCATGCTGCTGACTCATAACAGACCCTCAAGGTAATTTCAAATAATTCTATCACATTCTTCTAGGTCATACAACTGCCTCAGTTTATACCCCTAATGTGGGCCCAATTACCTTTCTGACTTCCTTCTTTACCTACCTGACTAAGCTGACAAAGGGAAGACTCATTATTGGAGGATACTGTAATATAGTTCCAGTATGGCTAGATCCCCCAAGATTAAAATAGGTTCCTCCAACATCCCTCATTAAACACAATATTTTTGATGCTTGGAGTGTCCTATAGAGTTCTATAGAACATACTTAAACACTCTTTGCTTCTTCATATTATCCTCCACTCATCAGAGCTGTATTTAGACCTCATGGGGCCCTAGGCAAGATACTGATTTTGGACCCCCCTCCCTCAAACAATTCATAGCACTATACTTTTGTTCCTAGTTGCGATTGGCATTGCAAGAGTAGCTTGGGACGTGTGCAGTCTACTGATAATCGCTCAGTTGCAGGAACATCAGCATTGCATAGCAGTGTGAATGAGGCCCTAGGAAGTAGACTTAAAACCTGTGTCACATTTAAAGTAAACTGACCACCCACATACAGATGTAGCCACCTTTATCTTGACTGACTGAGGCATTTGTCCTGATTGAGCATACGCAGCGTACTGGTGCGTAGGGAGGCGCGCGTAGTCACAGAGAGGTGTATCTTATCGCAAGGAGGCAGACAGAGCGTTGGGCGTTACCTTTACATGTAATACCTGCGATCATCCACCAGATGTCGCTTTTTACAATCACCACTGCGCATGCGTGTGGTCTCCCATAAAATACAATACTGAAATATATAGTAAGGACTACTTTACTAGTGCGTCTCGTTACGCTGCATACAGTATGTACAGCGTCTCATTATGCTGCATTATTTAATACAGTATATACAGTACAGACGCAAATAGTACAGCATATATGGTCCATTTACAGTACTTTAGGAATATGTAAGCGTCCAAGTCCCACAGACAAAGCAACATAAAACCAGTAGTGTACACTGACGCAAATGGACGTGTTAGAAGTTAATTATTGCCTAATGATATTAGGAATATTGTACAGTATGTTAGCATTCTAATTCCGTAGCCATTATGGCATAATCAAAACCAATGGATTTATTCATCTGTCTGCGGCAAAGTGGTGAAGTCTTCCACTTCCTATACTCAGAGTCCCGTGTTCGATTCCTAATGTACAAATGCATGTTAGTTTTTTCCAGACACTTTATTATTATTTTTATTCACATAAACCAGGGCAAAGCTGCAGGAGCAGATGTACTGTTAAGGTTCTATGCACCATACGGTACACATACAATTCTGTAGCAGGGCAGACTCAATTGAAATGGCTACCGCCTGTGACTCCTTGCCCCATGGAGGCCTTCAGCTATGGAGCGAGTGACGGCATAGATTTTGCAGGCAACGGGGAAGTGCTGAAGGAGCATCAGAATCCCCTAGCTAACACAGGGGCAATAGGGATAAGCGAGGAATATGCACATTACGGTACACCGGACTTGATCGCATAGCACACTGGCAAAATGTCCGCTGCCCCTGAACCCCACCACGTGGCAGGCAGTGCTCTGATATGGAGTGAGAGATAGCATAAGTTTTGCAGGCTACGGGGCAATGCCGAAGGAGCATCACAATCCCCTAGCTAAAATAACAGTACACAGAGGCAATGAGGTCCCATAAAATGATCAAATAATAAATGCTGTATAATGTACAGTATACAGACACAAAACAAGGAGTTTAAGCAACAGTGTGGTCTATTAAAGTTAGGGATGTGGTACAGTACAGTAAGTCTGCGGCCAAGTCCCCTTGCCATTAAGGCTTAATATAAAGCCAATGGCAAGGTATCACTGCTTACTGTACATTTAGACATGAGCTTCTGTACAGTATCTGTCATGAGGTGTTTTTTTCACTGACACTATTGTTTTTTTCTATTGTAATATACAGAGCTGGCAAACTAGCCAAACGGGGAATAATCAGCTTCTGCTGAATAAAATGAGATGCTACACGCCTATATTCTGTGTGTGACTGCGGCTCTATGAAATGAAATATGAAAATTTAAATATGAAATGCATTACTAATGTGCGGCATTATGTGTATAAGGTGTACTACAATATTTTCTGGCGTAACATAAAGAAAGGGCACTACTGCATGGTCTAATGCAGTGGTTCTCAAACTCGGTCCTCAGGACCCCACACAGCAGTGTTCGCAAATACGCGCTATAGCGCGTATTTTACCCAGGTCTGTTGTCCGGGGACTCACTTTTGTAAACTCTGTGGGTCCCCGGGGACGCGCTCCGCTGAAGCTGTTTCTTTAGCTTCCTGTTAGGACGGAGGCAGAGCCTTACCAGTCCTCTTGCGGCGGCGTGCTCCTCCTCCCTCTCCTCCTCCCCCACCCCCGGACAGAGTGCGAGGACGGCTCTGCGGCGCGATACACTCTGCCGCGCGGGAAAGTGAACGCCGGTGACCACGGACTGTAAGTGCCGTGACACTCAGGAACGGTGAGCTGGACTTGCGGTGGCGGCTGGGCGCTGCTCATATCGGTGAGAAGGCGGATATGGGGGCTGCCGGCAAACAGGTGTAAAACACCAGAAAAATGTTGCATGGGGTGGGGGTGAGATGCTACTGGTCTGTGCAGCATAGAGGACACTGGGTACAACCACTAGATTCGAGTCATGCTGTCTGTAATTAATGTTCTGAGTGATCAACTTCAGTGACACTCACTGTACTGGCTGTCTTTGTTGGTTACTGCTGGTTGCTGTTGGTTACTGCTGGTTGCTGCTGGTTACTGTAAAGACAGCCAGCACAGTGAGTGTCACTGAAGTTGATCACTCAGCACATTAATTACCGGCAGCATGACTCGAATCCAGTGGTTGTACCAAGTGTGCGAAGTCGGCGGTCAGGATGCCGGCATTCAGTATACCGACACCAGCATCCCAATCACAGCAATGCCGACAAGGGTGCAGAGGGTGCCCTAACCTCCCACCCCTAACCCTCCTTTTCCCACAGCCTAAACCCCCTTAGTGCCTAACACTTATCCCCCTCTCTGCAGCCTAACCCTAACCTCCCCAACACCATATCCTAACCCCCCCCCCCCCCCCCCCGCACGCTAAACCTGTGGCGGCAGTGCATACTTAACTTCAGGATCCTGACTGTCAGGATATCGTTGCCGGGATCCTGATCTCCTCAGGATGCCAGCGTCTGTATTCTGGCGGCTGTCAGGATTCCGGCGTCGGTATTACGACTGCTGGGATCCCGACAGCCGGGATCCTGAACGCATACTTCCGATATGACAACAGCCCAGCAGCATTGTCATCCTCTCACCCCTCCCTCCCCCACAACACTGTAGTGTCTAAATCCAGTCCGGGGCTCCTATTATAGCGGCACCATAAACCCATTACATATAGAAAATTTATTATTTCATAATGTTGTCCGTTTTTTTTATCATATAACTGTTCAGTGCTCTGCCTGGCGCAATGTGTATAACGTGCTCTGCTTGGCGCAATGTGTATAACGTGCTCTGCCTGGCGCAATGTGTGGCGCAATGTGTATAACGTGCTCTGCCTGGCTCAGTGTGTATAACGTGCTCTACCTGGTGCAGTGTGTATAACGTGCTCTGCCTGGCGCGGTGTGTATAACGTGCTCTACCTGGCTCAGTGTGTATAATGTGCTCTACCTGGTGCAGTGTGTATAACGTGCTCTACCTGGCGCAGTGTGTATAACGTGCTCTACCTGGCTCAGTGTGTATAACGTGCTCTACCTGGCGCAGTGTGTATAACGTGCTCTACCTGGCGCGGTGTGTATAACGTGCTCTACCTGGCGCGGTGTGTATAACGTGCTCTACCTGGCGCAGTGTGTATAACGTGCTCTACCTGGCGCAGTGTGTATAACGTGCTCTGGCTGGCTCAGTGTGTATAACGTGCTCTGGCTGGCTCAGTGTGCATAACGTGCTCTGGCTGGCTCAGTGTGTATAACGTGCTCTGACTGGCTCAGTGTGTGTAATGTGCTCTACCTGGCGCAGTGTGTGAAACGTGCTCTACCTGGCGCAATGTGCATATTGTCAGCTACCTGGTGCAATATGTATAATATGCTCTGCCTGGCGCTAAGTATATAGCGTGCTCTGCCTGGCACTAATAACGTGCTCTGCCTGGCGCTAATAACGTGCTTTACCTGGAGCAATATGTATAACGTGCTCTACCTGGTGCAGTGTGTATAGGAGGTTCTACCTGGTGCAATGTGTATAAGCGGCACTACTGTGTGGTATCATGTGAATTGGTACTATTATGTGGCCACGCCCCTTCTCCATTAAGCCATGCCCCTAATTTTTTGCGCGCGCCTTCGGCGCGCACTGCCTATTCTTGAGGTTCTGGGAGATGGAGAACCGATTCACTTTCTGCCAAGGGGCACCAAAATGTCTAGTTACAGCTCTGGTGCAGGATGTCCTGCATGCTACACAGCCCAGCAGCACTGTCACCACCCCCCCCCCCCATCCCTCCACCTTGCAACAAGATTAAGATTAATAAAAACCTTCATTCCGATGGGACCCAGAAAAGGACCGGTAGGACTCCAATTTTTAAAAGTGAGGGGTCCCTGGGACCCACTTTTTTTTGGCCTCAGCGCGATCACTGCACAGTGCATGTTTTTCAGGTAAACCAGCAAGTGCACAGGTGTATTAATTACTCACTGACACATTTTAAAAGGTCCATACAGTAGGTGGAGCTAATTATTTCATTTGTGATTCTGTGAGGAGACCTGCAAAACATGCACTGTGTGGGGTCCTGAGGACCGAGTTTGAGAACCTGTGGTCTAATGTAAATAAAGATCAATGTGGTGGGGTGTAATGTGAATAAGGGGCAATACTGTTAGGAGTAATGTGGTACTATCATATGATGTAACGAGAAGAGACACTATTGCATGATATAATGTGAATAAAGTTGCAGTACTGTGTTGTGTCATTTCAACTGGGGGAATTATTGTGTTACCCATGCCCCTTCCCAGCAAGAACATGCACTGTTTTGGGCTGGCACTAAATGTGCACATTTTTCCTATTTAAAATATAGGGGTAGGAGTGCCAAAATGGGTAATGGTGCTGGGAAAGGGGTGCAGGGTTAGAGGCAGAACTAGCATCTGTGCAAGGGGGCATCAGCCAAAATGTAGCCTAGGGCATCATGTTGGTCAGGTACGGCTCTGGTAATACTGTATACTGTACTGTTACTGTACTTTGCATTCAATAGAGATACTGTTTGCACACAGGTTTTACATGAATCCTTGGCAATGCTGCAGAAGTGTCTCATTAGGCAATCTAAAATATACCACGACTATGGGTGGGGATACAGTAGGTAAGTTCTGTCACCATAAGCTGTCTGCTGTGTAAAGCAGATTTCCATCTGGGATTTGTGTGTTTGTAATAAGTAAAAAACATTTTACTGTACATTTAGTGTATACAGTATTTCTCCCCTATAACGTCACATCATACTATAGTTACCCCCATGTACTGTACCATACCATACTGTATAATGGAATATTTATTGGAAAAGCATCAATATTAATGTACAAAAAAGTATTTATTACAACATCTGATTCCATGTACTGTACTTATCAAAATGTAGAGTACTCTTATTCAGGACTTATAAAACTGAAAATAACTGTTCATACACATCAATAACATTACTACTGTATAATATTCTACATTAGCTTATGCAATAATCAGACAAAGGCAATTTTATAAACATTTTTAATAATGCACCAATTTAAAATTTTAAACAGAAAATACAGTACAGAACTACATATTTGTGGCTTGACCATTTCTTTCGACTATAACAGGTAATACTTTATACAGGTGATTTATATAATTATTACAATGTTCAGGTGTGAGTACTTCTAGCCAAAATTTCTTTATCCCATCCAACAGCTGCTGTTTTGTTGTTGGCTTCGCAACACTCCTAATGTACCTCTTCAATTGAGCCCACACTAATTCGATTGGGTTCATGTCTGGTGATCTATATAAAAAAAATAAAAAAAAGTGTATAGAAAAAAATTAATGACATTACAGTAACTAGAGAAAATTAAACATACAATATTGTACTGTTTATTAAATAAAAAAATAAATTTACAGTACTAGAGTGCTATCCAAAATTTTACTTGTACACTGTTGAAAGAATACTCACTCTGGTGGTGTGCGTTCCCAATTCATACCTTTCTCTTCCATAAATTTGGCTGAGGCGGAGTGTTTAGGATCATTGTCTTGGAATATCCTATGGTGAGTTGGGTAATATTTATTCACAAATGGCACCATACATCCCTCTACTATTGTTTCTTGGAAAAATGTCTTATCCATGATCCCTACAGAAATAAAAAAAAATGTTGTTCATTAATAAGCAACTTATTTTATTGTGCAGTTACATATACTCTACAGTACAGCATGTATTTTTACAGAACACAGGCACAGAATAAAGTATAGTACTGTACCTTCGAAAAATAATAGGGGACCAGCTTCTAATCGTGATATGCCTCCCCATACATGGACTTTCAATGGATGCTTTGGGCATGGTTTTAATGATATGGTTACGTTTCCGGAATGACATTCTGGAGAACCGCTCAAGGGCAACAGACGATTCATCTGTGAAAATGACATCATGAAATGTTTCACCACTCTCAATCCATCGCCGTGCCTGTTCCACTCTCTTTTCTTTATTCACATCTCTTATCATGGGAGATATCTTGCGAAGAGCCAAAAATAATATAATCAGATACACTCTGCTCTTATCCCAGATGTTATAAGATCTGTCCCAGATGATGGTCATCGATTAACTAAGTAGTTTAATGCAGTTCAGTCATTCTCTTGGGTCCCGCCTAATAACTTTGTTGCAAGTTAAAAGCTGGAGGGGGTTTGTAGAAGTCTAGGTCCGCTGCAGCCATACCTAGCTTCCATTAGAACTACTTGCTATGTGCAAGTCTCTAGGCTTTATAACCCTGCAAGGATACACTAACATTGTCTTACCAGATATTACATTCAGGGTCTGTGACGCTGGGTGCAGTAGTCATTCAGGATAACATAATTTATGTTATTCTAGACAACTGTACCCTTTCCCCTACTTATGTACACAATACCCCAAACATCTTACTAGACAGTTTCCATCTGAGATACTGATAACAGGAACATTTATTTATTATAATCAACCACCCTAAAAGCTGTATACACTTCCCACTCACTATGTCTTTCACACTATGTCAAAGGTGAAAGAAAACTTGTAACTTAACGTGAGACTTTATTTCTAACTGGTGCCTATATGTCTGCAAAGCACTAATCCTAATAAAAAGTATGTACAGTATATAAAGCAATGAGGTCATACACATACAAAAGGGAGTTAAACATGGACAAAATGGCATCTAAAAGTGGTTAAAAATAACACCCCGTACAATAACCCATACGGTGAAACAAAGCAGCATACATTGTTCCTGTAGAAATACCCAGCACTCATAGCCCTGCTGGTCAGAGAAGGAATCCCAGTACTGAGAGGAGCTGCTGGAACTCTCTACTAGTCCCAGTACCTGCATGATCAGAACGCTGTATATTACAGAGCTCAGTAATGGCAGTCCCACGGTCATTGGCTATTGTTATACTGCAGCTCTAGTTCCTAACACAGAGACCTTCCCAAGGGGAAAAGTACCTCCAGGTCCACTTGTCTGACCTCTCCTGTCTTTATCAAGACAGATTTATATAAAACACTTGTCACATTCAGAAAATAAATATTGGTTCCATTGAATTCATACAGTTGTGATAAGTTACATTAGTTATGATACACAAGCTGCATTCAGGCCCTCAGAGTGACTCTGCATGTGATTACTGAGTGTTTTCTTTCTAGTAAAACACTTGCTACATTCAGAACATGTAAATGGTTTCTCTTCTGTGTGACTCCTCTGATGTATAATAAGAAGTGATTTCCTGGAAAAACATTTGCTGCATTCAGAACATGTAAATGGTTTCTCTCCTGTGTGACTCCTCAGATGTATAACAAGATGCGACTTCTGGGAAAAACACTTCCTACATTCAGAACATTCAAATGGTTTCTCTCCTGTGTGACTCCTCTGATGTATAACAAGCTCTGACTTCTGGGGAAAACACTTCTTACATTCAGAACATGTAAATGGTTTCTCTCCTGTGTGAATCATCTGATGTATAACAAGTTGTGACTTCCGGGAAAAACGCTTGCTGCACTCAGAACATATAAATGGTTTCTCTCCTGTGTGACTCCTCTGATGTATAACAAGATGTGACTTATGGGAAAAACATTTGCTGCACTCAGAACATATAAATGATTTCTCTCCTGTGTGACTCATCTGATGTCGAATAAGAAATGACTTATGGGAAAAACACTTGCTACATTCAGAACATATAAATGGTCTCTCTCCTGTGTGACTCCTCTGATGTATGATAAGTTTATATTTGCATGTAAAGCTTCTGTCACACTCAGAACACAGATGTGGTCTCTCTCCTGTGTGACTCATCTGATGTCTGCTAAGATTTGATTTACATGTAAAGCGTCTGTCACACTCCGAGCACAGATGTGGTTTCTCTCCTGTGTGACTCCTCTGATGTATAACAAGATGCGACTTCTGGGAGAAACACTTGCTGCATTCAGAACAAATAAATGGTTTCTCTTCTGTGTGACTCCTCTGATGTATAAGAAGACATAACTTCTGGGAAAAACACTTGCTGCATTCAGAACATATAAATGGTTTCTCTCCTGTGTGACTCCTCTGATGTATAACAAGATGCGACTTCTGGGAGAAACACATGCTGCATTCAGAACAAATAAATGGTTTCTCTTCTGTGTGACTCCTCTGATGTATAACAAGAGATGACTTCTGGGAAAAACACTTGCTGCATTCAGAACATATAAATGGTCTCTCTCCTGTGTGACTCCTCTGATGTCTGATAAGATGTGATTTATGTGTAAAGTTTCTGTCACACTCAGAACACAGATGTGGTCTCTCTCCTGTGAGACTCATCATGTAATGGATAAAAACTTCTATCCATAAAATGAAAATCGTTTCTTTGAACCATTCAGAAGCTAAAGAAGAAATTATATCTTTAGTTTTCTAGATCAGGGAACAAGGAGCCTTTCCCGTCTCTTTCTGCAGCCCTGTCTTCTATTCTTAGTGGGACTCCAGCTCCTTAATTTACCTGTAAAAAAATAGAAAAATAAAATCTGTTATTTAATAGCCTGAAGATCACCATTGTAATCAGTTGCAGTGTTATATTGTATAAGGAACATGATGTATCTTTATGTATGTTGCCTAATTGCTGGGCTCCCATTTCCAGTCAGCTTTGCAGTACAGAGACCACATTCCTCCTGCCACAGATACAACTTATGTATATAAAACAAATCAAATTATAATAAATGATGTTATCAAATTGGAATGAAATGACAGTTAGGCAGTATCCAATTAGCTGCAGTATATTGATAACTTATCACAAATGCAATCATTTGGTATCGTGTTAGTGGCGATAAGTTATTATTGATAAGTCTCCATAGGGTTTATCGTGCATTTCTCTTCACCATCTTTGAGCTGGTGGTAAGTAATGAAAAACCCCTATTAAAAATGTTACCATTTGGTTCTGAATCCCTGGTACATCCCCCTGAATGACTAATGAGGCACTTAGAAGTTTTTAATTATTTTTATTAGGTTTCCTCTTTTTTTTTAAAGTTCCCTAAAATTACCCAAATATATACTTATACCCATTTTTATGTACCCCAAATTTAATGAGAGCACTTATTTTGCTGAAAAAAATTTGCTTTATATAATCTTAATGCATTTTTAAAAAAAAATGCATTTAACAGAAATTTGACCTAATTTAATGACAGTAAATATTTTTATTATGGCCACTAATAGACGTCTACAATGTTTTCCTAAGTTAGTTTGATTTTTTTGGGGTACAGGCAGAATTCCTCACTTTCTCCAATGCCAGCTAGAATTATCACGCGATTCCTGTTATTGCCATTTTGGAATAGTATAGGTGTAATAAAGGGGAGCGCGCAGGCTGCGATAACCTGATATTTTGGGAGGTAGGTGTGATAACATTAGCTGTGATCTCAGATCGTGTTATCAAGGCTAATTGGATACCCCCCTTGGTAAGAACTCTGATCCCTCCCCCCAGTGTCAGAGATGCACAGGAGTGAGCGGACAGTGGGGAAGGGAGGAGAGGTGTGTAGAAAGGGTTTCATACAAAATCTATTTAATGATATTCTGACCTTCTGTAAAAAGCATAGATAGGTGATATATGCTACAAATCTGGCCATACCTCCCGTCAGCTGATGCACCAGGATGCTGCCACTTTCTCTGCACAAGTCATGGAAATGGGGATAATGTGACACACTACAATCATTCTGAGCAGCGTGTGTAGAGGAAACAGCAGCATTCCAGGATCTGTAACCTGAGCAACCAGTATATATAAGAGCACATAGATGTCTATGTAAGAGACACGGGTAGGTTTGGTGCTTGTGTTCACGACAAAGAAAATCCGAATTTTCTTATGTACTTTCCAGAAAATCTGTTTCTCATTGTCAAACTGGGGACATGGCTTACACTGGGTATAGAGTTGGGCACTTGGAGAAATCAATTACTTAAACCTAATTGATGCTCTCCCCTGTATACCCCTCCTACATCAAGTAGGACACCAGTTGTTTCACTAACAAAGCCCTAATGGAGACATCACATTCAAACTAAAATAACAGAAACCAGAAACAAGACAACAACATATATTATAAGGGAGGGAAGGCAGTTTACCCAGATGGACTATGAGAAACAGTTGTAACCTTCATTACACAAAAACCCTACATTCAATCAGAGGGGCAACTGCTTACACAAAAAATCCTGATTTCTCTACCTCCAATCAGAGGGGCAACTGCTTACACAAATATACTGATTTCTCTACCTCCAATCAGGGGGCAACTGCATACGCTAGGATTTCCCACAGCGAGCCTATAAAGGGTGTGAATGCTTTTGGAATTACCATGAGCAACACTCAACACCCAAAACGGGCATCCCAAGACACAAAAGGTTTTGAGAATGTGTAAAATGTCATAAACGTGTGCAGGGAAGACCAGCTCGCTGCCTTGCTAAGCAGTCTGATCAATATAGATTGGTAAGGGGTGTATCACATGCAGGAGATGAAATGGGCTCGCAGAACTAGAAGAACTGGGATGCTGAGAAGCCAGCAGGATAAGTTCCTGATTTAAATGAAACATACACACTAAGGGGGGAATTCAAAGTTGAACGTAGATGTGCTAAATTTAGCACTTCTACGATAATTTACTCTGACATGCGGGGGGATGCCCAGCACAGGGCAAGTCTGCCGAGCATGTCAGGGTCAACCCACCCCGCACAGGTATAAAAGCATCGCACAGCGGTGATGCTTAAGTACCTGACTAGTAGCTCCCTGCCAGCATAGCTCCTGTGCAGCGGCAGGGAGCTACCCACCGCGCTTTGGGTCACAGCAGCTGCGTGTGACATCACACAGCCACCATGGCCCCCCCCCCAAATGGTCCGGACACGCCTCCGTTGTCCAGACCACACCCCACCAACTCAAGGAAAATAAGTGGTTTACAGAGTGCGCAACAAGATCCAGAAGTCAGCCCAGCAAAGATATAAAGAAGTTTCACCTACTGCAAAACATTTTCACAGTTCTAGGATATAATATATTCCACTAAGGCGCCTTCCAAATGTAACAAGTCATATTACTAATGCTTGTTCTCTTCAATCTTATACTTGTATTTCACAACCTATAAACTGTGTGTTTGTGTTCACCCTCAGGTAAAAACATCAAATACCACTCATGTAAAGAGAGAGAAACACACAATAGTGTAGAAATCCTTTTCATAGAATATCCAATATGTTTAACACATCTCACTCACAAAGTTCCCAGAAATTTCAGGCATATCAAGGTATCTTTATGTTCAAGATTTCCTCAAATAGACTCCACAAGAAATCCAAAATGGACCCAGCTTTCTTTGTGCTTTCAACCTGTAGGATATGTGTCAGAGTTGCCTCCGATACACATACAGCAGAGAGAGAGAGAGACCGATAGTGCAATATTCCCTTATACAAATAGGTTTTTTATTTTTACATAAATGCACTCACATGGTAAAGTAGAATAACAAGCATATCATATGTCTTTATCCTGCAATTCCCAAGAGAACACCACACTGGATTGCTGGGATGGTAGTTTACAGCAAGGTAAGTACGAGTCCCAGTTACCCACAGCTCAGCCTTCCAGGCAGTGTACAAACGGTGTGCAGGAATCCATCAGGATACAGAGGACGTGATCCCGCTTAACGCGTTACGGATTTAACCTTTTTCCAAAGCGGATAGTGCCCATGTAGCAATAGACCTCCCTTATATACCCCCACAATTCATAAAAAACAAAGTCAGCTGTGGAACAGTTCGTTAGAACATTCAAAACATCGCTCTTCCGTTATCGTCACTTCCGGTCATGTGGTCTGCGTCTTCACAGGAACTCCCATCAAGCTCTCACACACTGCCCTTCCCGCTTGCGGCTCAAATGCGTTCCATATAGATAATCGTAACTTCCGGTCATGTGGGTTGTTATATCAATGAATTTCCACCAAGTCGCTGTGTGTTGTAATACTAATTTGCGGGTCAAGTGCGCTCCATAAGGTCAGTCTCCATGACTTATATATATTTATCGACCACTTTCTGGAAGTCATCATAATTTATATTGTATAGCAGCAATTGAATATCATAAGAGGCATATAAGAAAGATAAAAGATATAAAAATAAATAACAAAAATATATTCACCCCCTCCCGCGAATGCCTCTGCCTGTCATACAGGCAGATGCGATAGCATCTCACTGGGCTCCCGGGGTGTGCACGCGCAGTACGGCCATTGTGCATGCACACTCCACAAAGTAATTCAGACTGCGATCGCTGCCGCTGTAGCGATACAGTCTTAATTACCCCCTAATTCTACTGGAGAGTCCAAATTTAAGTCTTAAAGGGTAATATAACATGGTTGCATATGAAAAAAAACCCTGGATAAAAGGTCTGAAACTCCAAAATGGAGGCCAGTTTCTAGTGAAAGGGGATAAAATGGGCTGTGAATTGACACATAATAAGCCCCTCATCAAAGCCATCCTGATCTGGGGCTCAGAGACTCCGCTGTAGTCACACCAGATAGTGTATGTCTTCCACCCTTTGTAGGCATTCAAGCTCTAAACATAGTCTAAATGATTGAACAAAAAAGACCACTTAATGAACATGGCTTCAAGTGTCATCCTATCAAAGCAGTGTGACTCAAACCACGGTAAGGACATTTTCCTGGGAGGGTGTATTCACAGAGGAAGATGCACAGGTGGTTCTGTTAGCAAAGACCTAAGAACCACCCAAAAATAAATCATAGAATTTAAATATTTTACTCCTTAAAATAGCTGTTTGTGGGGGCGTGGCCTAGCAAGCTAAGCAAACGGACATTGACTCCAGGAACTCCTGCTAGACCCAGACATACTACGGGTTTTATTCATTATTGGGGGCTCCCTCTGCCACCACTGTCTCCTGATACCACCCCCCAGCTTGTGTGATAGAGGGGGATGCAGCCATGGAGCCGGAGGACTCTTATTAGGGTCCTTGCGGGTTGTGGCCTTCCCTTCACAGTGCAGCTGGGGGCTGCAGTTGGCCCTATGTCCCAGATTCGGTTCTCGGCATAGCGGAACACCCTCACCACGGAGATCGGGAGCAGTGGCATCCACACTTGCAACAGGAGCTGCGGCAGTGCCTGTGACATCTTTCCCTGATGTCACAACTGAGGGCCTGAGCTGACGGAAGGCAGCCTCAGTTGTAGGGGCTGAGATGTACACCGAAACCTGGGAGGTTGTATCAGACCCCTGGACATGTAAGTAAAATGAAGAGTAACCGCCCGAAGGCGTGACCACGACAACTTGAGTAAAAGTCAATGATATTTATTTATGACAAACTCCATGCATCACAGTAGCAGTAAAAAGAAACATAAAAATCAGCAGAGAAATAATAATACAGTTCCTGGGTACTACAGGGTGGCGGGGGCCACAGAGCTCTGGTGGTATGAGACAGTTCTTATTATCTGCAAGTTGGAAAGTCCTTACCAGGCTCAACTGTAGCAATGAAAAAAGCCCAGGGTCGTACCAGCTGGTGTTCCAGGGAAAGCTGGACTGCTGAAGATAAAATGCTGCTGTGGGTACTGGTTAGAACCAGACAGATGTTGGCACGGAGTGGATACTGGCTGGAACCAGTTAAATAATAAATGAGGCTTGAGAGCGATGCAATATGGATGAAATGTAGAATTTGAGAGCGGAGAAATAATAATACCGGTGGAGAGTGGTAAACTGCAGAAAGGACACCGGCCCTTTAAGAGAAGCTGTACACTGCTGGAAGCTGGGCTGGAAGCAGGTGATGTTGTAGCTGGAAACAGGTGAGTCCAGAATGGATCGGAGAGTCAGGCTACACCGCAGATGGAATGCTGGTGCGGGTCTCTATAGCAGAAGTCTGGAGACAGGAGCTGGAACCTGGAAGACAATCACAGGAGAGAGACAAACTGGAACTAGGTTTGACAACCAAAGCACTGACGCCTTCCTTGCTCAGGCACAACCTATTTATACCTGCAGCAAGGAAGGCATTGGCTAGGCAATTATGCAAATTAATAATACTGACAAGAGATTGGTAGAAATGATCAGCTGACAGAATCCAAGATGGCTGCGCCCATGCAGACACTTGGAGGGAAGTTTAGTTTGTAATCCATGTGGTCTGGAAAACAGTAATGGCGGCGCCGGCCATCGGAGACAGGAGACGCCAGGCTGACAGGTGCACATCCAACCACGCGGACACAGCGGAGGCCGCGGCTGACGTAATCGCCACTCTGAATGCAGAAGCTCAGGAACGGCGGCGGAGGCCGCAGGAGACGCCATGCCAGATGTATAAGGCGTTACTGTGACAGCGTCCAGAGAGACAGGAGAGGATGCGGGAATGTGCACATCAGGATAACAGATGGGATCCGGTCCTGGAGCGCTGAGCCAGCCTTAGGAGGCATCTGATGGGTAAGAAATGGCGTCCAGATACCCGGATCGTGACACCTGAGTCCCGACGGCAGAAGTTGGTGCCCTCCGCGCTGGGCGGCGGCCGTGGCAGCTCTGGACAGCTGGTGAGTTCTCCCTCCCGCCTGTCTGATACTTGGGGCTCAGAGAGCCTGCAACAAGCACAGCACTTCTGCCCCTCCTGGGACTTACCCACAACTGTGGCAGCATACTGAGCAGCACCAGCGGGTCAGGCAGCTCCCTCCATCACCCGGCGAATGTGACCTCCATCCATCCAGTGCTGAGACCAGGGGCTAGAGTTTAGAGGAGACCCGGCCGTGAGCTCCAGGAGCGGAGTGCGGCCACAGTGGAACCCGCGGAATAGCCTGCAGACACCTGCCTCACCCATTTTGCAGTGGTCTCTCGCCCCGGGTCCCCCTGACATCACAGGACTATGATACAACCCTCTCTCTACACCCAGGACTGTCAGGTGAATTCTGTAGCAGACATTTTACATTTACACCAGCATCATACAGTTGTCCTATCCTGCATAGTGCCAGTGCATTTATAGGGCAGCCTGCCCTGTTTATGCCATCTCCACACTCCTGCCTGGGCCTCCTATACATCTGTCCTCTGTGCCATAGCTCACTCCGCTGTGAACTTCCTCCTATATAGTTTTGAGGTTGGAATCCCCTGCCCTCACTGCTGTTTCTCTGTTGAGAAGTGGATGCTATTCACTCCTTGAAGTCATCTCCGCTGTTGCTCTGACAGGATGTAATCACCTTTAAAAATGTGTACTCACCGTGTCTCCCTGCAATCATTTTAGCCGACACATCTACACACGTGGCATAGAAGCTATCTGCCATTCTGAGGCCCCCACTGAACTCACCTTTCTACTAGTGTTATTTTTTCGTTTGACGGTACTACATTATGCCTCCAAAAAAGCATAAAGCCTCCAAATCAATTTCTCAAGTCGCCTTTTTTTTGCCTTCTCCTTATCGTAACACGTCTCAGGGGACTGGAGTCCCTGCCACCGAATCAGGCCCTTTGCCTAAGCTTTCCTCACCCATGACAGCCTTATCCTCACCTCGTAACCCCCCTCCTCGCCAAGTCTGGAGGACAGAGAAGCCTTAACGCTGGGCAACATGAAGCTTTTGTTACACCAGTTTAAAGACAAAGTGGCATCTGAATTTTGTACTTTGTTGCAGTCTTGCCAAAGCTCTATTGAGGATTTAGGCAAGAGGACCGGACACCTGGAAACAAAGATGGGTAAGGTAGTGAGATCTCATAATACCCTTATCGACTCTCATGATACCCTTGAGGGAGAAGTGCCAGCTTTGCGGGATAAAGTTGCAGATTTAGAAGACCGCTCATGCAGAAGCAACCTCAAGCTCAGAGGGTTCCTGAATCCATCTCTGATAGCAGCCTACATGACTATAATATCGAGATCTTTAAGAAGCTGCTACCTACCGCTACCTCATCGGATCTGATATTGGACCATATTCATAGGGTTCCGAAGGCCCACAGTGCTCCTGAAGGGTCGTCGAGTGATTTCTTAATGAGAGTCCATTTTTTCCACATTAAAGAATCCTTGCTCAAGGCAGCTAGACTTTCTTCTGACATGGTGGAAGCTTTTGGCCCGCTTCAACTTTTTGGAGACCTATCACAGTACACCCTCATCAAGAGACACTCTTTTCAGCCCGACACCATGGACCTTTGGAAAGCTAGTATAGTATATAGGTGGGGCTTCCCCAGGCATTTACTATTTTCTTGAGAGAGCTCCACTATTGTCGTGTCTTCTGTGGAAGACAGTATGAGACTTCTTCACAAATGGAATTTAAATGGTGATCACAAGACCGGCTCTCCTGACCCCAGACTTCAGCAGGACTGGTCGACGGTTGGGAAGTAGGGCCTAGCCTCTGATGTATCTTCCTTGCCAAGAACGGCCCTCACTGGGCTAGTGCTGTTTTTCATAAAGTCTTGCTACAAGAGTTTGTTACGAACATTGACTTAACTAATTACCATCATTGAGTTATTATCTGGCTATAATCATTTATTTACTGTTTAATGTTGCTTTTCAGATGCTGGATTTACGTACTATGTTTCATTTTTGTCTCCCTGTTGCAATCACTGAGCTATTTTGTTAGTTCTAGGACTCAGTGACCTTTTCAAAATAGCATGTCTATGCAGACTTGACTTTATCTGTTCTTTAAGACATGTGACCAAGTGGTTACCATTTTCTTATTTTCTGGTTATTTGATTGTGAAGAGGTTGGCCACTAAACTCTCTACTTTGTAGTGTGAGGCGCTGGATGTTTTGGCACGTTACTATGACTCTGTATCTTTACGGAATCCACTCTTTCTATCTTTTTCTATTTTCATCTTTTCTCCCCTTGTATGTTTCCCTCTTGTGTCTTGTCTCCCCTATGTTCATTGTTCTGATAGGTCACCGTGTTCAGGATACGGTAGTTTCTTTAATTGCACCTCTTGGTTCAAGCAGTCAGCCCGCTTCCCGGTAATTCAGTTATGGTTAAATTGGTGTCACTGAATGTTAAGGGATTGAATTCCCCACAGAAACGTAAATTGGCTCTATCCTGCTTCTATAAAATGAAAGCGAATGTTGTCGCTAATCAAGAAACTCACTTTAGGAAACTAGACCCCCCCCTTGATTTTATGATAATTGCTTCCCTACTTGTTACATGGCTAACGGCCCCACAAAAAAGGCAGACGTTGCGATACTAATTTCCCTAAGCTGTTCTTTCAACCTAGAATCCCAAATAGTAGACCCCGAAGGTTGGTACCTCATATTATTAGGACAACTTGAAAACACTATGGTCACCTTGGTCTCTCGCTATGCACCAAATTCTGATCAACTTCCGTTTTGCAGGAAATTATGCTCCTTAATATAGAACCATGCTAAAGGGGCCATTATAATATTGGGAGATTTCAACTTGGTTGTTGACCCGTATATGGGTAGATCTCGCCCCACTAGAAGTACTTTAACTAGGACTAGGATCACCTCAGAAAAGAACTCTGGATTCGCCATTTACTTGGAGAGTATGATCTCTATGACTAAACATCCTACGGTTAGGGACTATTCTTTTTACTCACATGTCCACTCCTCGTACTCTAGAATTGACCTTGTCTTGACTGGTAAGGAGTCGTTATCGACGATTAGGAAAATAATCATATTGCCGATGACCTGGTCCGACCACTCCCCACTATTGGTAGTATGGGACCTAGGAGCTCGTAAAGTATCTCCAGGTCCCTGGAGGCTAGGGAATTTCTTACAAAGTCATCCAGAAGCCTTTCTTGCCATACAACATTCTATACAGATATATCTAGATACTAACAAGCCGGAGGATACCTCGATCTTTAATAACTGGTCCTCCTTTAAAGCGGTAGTACGGGGGTCAGCCATTCAGGCAGCTTCACGGCTTAAACATTCTCAAAATGCTGAACGATTGTTGGCTGAAAGTGAAGCTGCCAAACTTGAAATGACGCAAAAGGCTAATCCCCAAAATAGAAATGTTTTTAAGCTTTTGCTTGCCGCAAGGGAGAAGGTGAATGTTTTCTCTCTTCGGGACGTGCAACGCAATTTTGCAGGACTGTACCAGAGATTTTATGTATTTGGAAATAAGGCGGGTCGACTTTTGGCCCGGAAATTACGAGGTAGGCGAGCTAAGGCCAGAATTCATTATATTTGTTCCTCTACGGCAGTGTTTCCCAACCTCGGTCCTCAAGGCACACTAACAGTCCTGGTTTTAGTGAAGGCCAGGCTTGTACACAGGCTAGTCTGGATATCACTAAAACCTGCACTGTTGGTGTCCCTTGAGGACCGCGGTTGGGAATGCTTGCTCTACAGGCTCCAGAGTATGTGACCCTTATGATATAGCAAACACCTTTGCAGAGTATTACTCCCAACTTTACAATTTATAGTTGGATCCGGCTACTCCTCAGCCCATGGAGGCTGAAATACAGTCCTTTTTGAATAAACTTTCCCTCCCGATGCTGGACTCCGCGGCCTGCCTGTCACTCAGCTCCCCTTGGACTATAACTGAACTAGATGCAGCTATTGGTGATCTTCTGCGAGATAAAGTGCCTGGCCCTGATGGATTTCCATCCAATTTCTATAAAACTTATAAAGCGGATTTGGCACCAGAGCTGTTGACCATCTTTAACGAGGCATCCGATGTTGGGAGGTTCCCGAGGGAGATGCTTGAAGCACAAATAGTTGCTCTTCCTAAGCCAGGTAAACCTCCCACATCTGTCCAAAATTACCATCCTATAGCTCTGTTAAACACAGACAAAGCTTTTTGCGAAGCTTATCGCTAATCGCCTCTGTCCCTTATTACCTTTCCTCATAGCTGATCAGGTTGGTTTTGTCCCAGGCAGGCAGGCCCCAGACAACACTCGGAAAGTTTACGTCGTCATGGAGTATTGTAATGCTCATAAAACGCCCCTATTGATCCTTTCGTTGGATGCCGAAAGGCATTCGACAGACTCCATTGGGGTTATCGGAGATCTGTTCTACATAAATTTGGAATCTTTGGAAGGTTTTTGGACTCTATTTTTGCCTTGTACCCCACTCCTTCTGCAAGGGTGTTTGCTAATGGGTGTCTGTCGGGTAGGTTTGATATATTGAACGGCACTAGACAGGGTTGCCCCTACTCACCCCTCATTTTTGCTCTAGCTATTGAGCCCCTGGCCGAGACCATTAGAACTGATGCGACAGTTACAGGTCCCGAGATAGGAGGATTGAGTCACAAGATCAACCTTTTTTCGCAGATGACATCTTGCTCTGTTTAACCCTCCCTGACTCCTCCCTTCCCACCCTCCACACTATACTGGATATATATTCCAGAATATCTTACTATAAATTAAATACTTCCACAACGGAAGCTCTACCGCTCCATACCCCACCGCATACACTGGCTTTACTCAAGGACAGATACAGATATGCTTGGCAAGTGAGATCTATTAAGTATTTGGGTATTCATCTTTCACTAGACACGGATTTGTAGGATTGCAATTATGCACCTTTGAAAAATTAATTAAAGAATGGTCCTCCCATGGAATCTCTTGGCTAGGGCATATTTCTGCAACTAAGATGGTATTGCTACCTAAACTCCTCTACTTGTTTCGGGCTATGCCCTGTAGCTTCCCCAAACCTCTCAGTGTCAGAGCTAATAAAATTGTCTCACTTTATTTGAAAGGGGTCTAAACCCCGCATAGCTAGGCAGGTTTTGACTTTACCCAAGAATTTTGGTGGTGTAGCCTACCCTGGCTTGGAGGCATACCACTCCACCTGTCCTCTAGACCAGGCTAGGGACTGGTTTGCTATGCACCTCCCCCTAAACCTTGGGTACTTATTGAATGATTTTTTTTGAGATTGATTAACATAATAGATCTCTTCCTGCTGCCTATCCACGGCGTTCTAAAATGGCAAGGCCCTGGAGAAGCAGTTAGATGTACTTTAAAGCTCTGGCATTTAGTGGTAACGTCTGACTCAACTATTTTGCTGCCAGCAGCTGATCTTTCTGTTAGAACTATTGCCTGTACTATTCCCAATCTCACGCTGGACGCTTGGATAGATGCTGGAATTGTGAATTTGAAGGATCTCTGCTCTGAAGCAGGTTTAGTACCTTTCTCTCGCCTACAATCCCATTTTGATATACCGAAACATGATTTCTTTAAGTACTTACAAATACGGCACTGGCTCCATTCTTGTATTAGTAAGTTTGGAAGTCCCTCTCCCCTCCCTGCTCCTTTATATTCTAGGTTGTCTTCCCCTGGACATAGGGGGTGGGATGTCTAGATGGTATCAGTACATTGTCCTTCTGACTAAAACCAGTAAGATACCTTCGCAGATTAAATGGGAAAGAGACCTCACTATAGTTCTCCGAGAGGAGGAGTGGGACACTATTTCCTTAATGTGTTTCAAGATTTCTAAATGTCTCCAACATTCCAAAATGTTTTATAAATTATGCCACAGGGCGTTCTTCACTCCACAACGGCTTCATAGTATTTGGCCCTCGATATCCCAACTCTGCTGGAGAAATTGTGGACATGTGGGCACTATCTTACACATTTTTTGGGAATGCTTGATCCTGGGACCGTTGTGGACGGAAGTGTTCACTCTTTTGTGGGAAGTGCTGGGTGTGGAGGTGCCATTGGACCCAGTGTTTGCCTTATTTCACTATTCAACATATACCCTACTGAACTGCTGGTCACATCTTACTATCCACTAAGGCAGCAATAGGTCAATTGTGGAAATCGCAGTCAATACCCACCATCCAGACTATCATTAATAATTATCAAAGGAGGGCAACTAAAATGGTGCATGGCCTACATCACAAAACATACCCAGAAAGACTAAGAAATCTCAATATGTATAGTTTGGAGCAGAGAAGGGAAAGGGGGGACATGATAGAAACTTTCAAATATATGAAGGGTTTTAACAAAGTCCAGGAGGGAAACATTCTCCAAATGAAGAGAAGCAATAGGACACGAGGACATGCACTGAGACTGGAGGGGGGGGAGGTTCAGGGGAAATTTTCGGAAAAATTATTTCACAGAAAGGGTAGTGGACAAGTGGAATAGCCTCCCATCAGAGGTGGTAGAGGCTAAGACAGTAGAGCAATTTAAACATGCATGGGATAGATATAAGGATATCCTTACAAAGAAATAAGGATCAAATAAGGTTAGTGATAAAAAAAAAAAAAAAAAGGGCAGACTAGATGGGCCAAGTGGTTCTTATCTGCCGACAAATTCTATGTTTCTATGTTTCTATGTAATAATACCCACAAGCATTTCTTATTCGAAACAGCAGGGGGGGTGTACTCTATATCGCCTCCCTCAATTCATAGGAATCGGTTGAAATGGAGGGAATTCTGGGTAAGGCAGGGACATGCTATGACTATTAGTGACTCCACAGATTTGTTACTTTTAAAGTCCCCACAATCTGATACTAACCAATTGTAACAGTTATTTCTCTTCTACCCCTATGTACCAATACCTGGATATGCCGTTCCCATGGACACATATATTGTAGTATTTTACCTCTGTTTGTTTCCCCTTCTGTGTCACTTTTTCTTCTGATCCTCCTATTTGCATTATTTGCGGTTCTTTCATTTTTGTTTTTCTGTTTTGTTTTTTGTTTGATGCCAAGGTTATGAGTACACGGTTGGCGAATTGAGCACTCTGCTCCAGTGCTATTGTGTTATGTACATTTCCGCTGTTTACTCAATTCTGTTATCTTATGTACAATTTATGTAAGTACTTTTATTCTTGGTTCCTGTGTATCTGGAACTTAATAAAAACATTATTTAAAAAGAAAAAAATAGTCGTTTGCATATATAACCACTGGACCAGCTCATGACATTCACTCCACAATTAAATTCAAGTTTTGTTCTTCCCAACACTGTTGCAAAATTCCCCTCAAATGTGTTGCACTTGCAGATTGCTTTTCTTTCACCCTTTGTCCGGTTTATCACAAACCAGCTCAATGGGGTTTAAGTCTGGAGACTGTGTTGGCTTTTACCCAATTTCAACCCTACAACTGCAATGTTCTTTTCCATGAGTTAGTTCTGAAATAACCTGGAGGCATATATTGGGGCATTATCTTGCTGTAGGATGAACCCATGACCAACTAATTATAGACCAGAGGGTATTGCATTGAATTGCAAAATGCGGTGATAGTCCTTATGGTTCAGGGTACCAGTCCCTCTGTGAAAGTCACCATCTAAGGATCCAGATCACAATGTGTTTTCCAGTCTCTAAAAGACATTTAGTAGAATCCTCGCTGCTAGGCTAGCTGATCTCTTTAATGCATTTAGGGATGCTGCTTATTTTGGGTAGGCCACCATACCCATACAAGGTAAGAATCTGACTTTATGCAGCAGTTACATACCAATCTCTATCCTTAATGTTGACCTCCAGATATCTGCAAAGGTGACTGCCACCAGATTACCTGTTTGCCTCAATTTATTCACCTTGATAAGATGGGTTTTGTCCCAGAAGTGATGGGCCTGATTCATCAAAATCATTTAAGTTCCCTTCTCTAATATAGCCTGAGATGCTGTAAATGTATGGTCACGTTCATAGATTTATGTCCTGGGATCCTTTGCTCTTTGTGGGGAATATCTGACTTGCATCTCTGCTCTCTATCACAATTTCTTAGCATTTGTCCAAGTTAAAGGCTCCTTGTCCGAACCCTCTCTTATGGCAAATGTCAAGGTTGCCCTCTTTCCCCTCTAATGTTTGCCCTTATTGCGGAACCCTTGGCTGCCTATTTGTGCTAGAACACCATGAATATCAGGGTTCTTGCACCCGGGAACATAAAATTGCCCTTTATGCCAATGAGGTTTTAATGTCCATCTCTAATCCCCTGACATATCTCCTGAAATATATTTAATGAACTTCATCTATTTGGCTCCTACTCTAAATTCAAATCAACCCTGATAAAACCAATGTTTCACATTTATTTTTCTCTCTCCGTTTACAAAGAAATTTCTTGCCCTTAGTTTCCAATTTACCTGGCAGTCCTCCCAATTTCACTATTTAGGCATTTTTGTTATTAAACACTGTTCTACTCTTTCTAAAAGCTTATTACATCCCATTCCATCCTGGAATAAACCATTTATTTCATGGACTTTTCACATAGTGGCCATTAAAATAAACCTTCTCCCCATTCTGCTTTACTTATTTCAGATGAACCTTTGCCTCCCTGCAGTACCTGGATAGCTCTTTTATATGGGCTGGTAAGTGACTATGGCTTAGGATGTCTATACTTCAGCATCCCACCCTTGGTGGGGCCTAGGAGCCCACTATCATCCTATTAGCCTCTCTCTGATGATTTGGCAGAGATGTACAGATGTAGCCATGCTCATCGTTGCTGCTGCTGCCCCATACAGGAGTCCTAGTAGCACCATACAAATAGTGCAGGTTGGAGAAGTAAGGCGTAATAAGGCACAATTGGATTCACAGCATGCAATACACAGTTTCACCACTGGGTGGTGATTGTTCCACTAATGAAAATTACAGTACAGTGCTGAATAGCAGCAGATGGATACGTCACTACAGAATACTGAACACTGTAGCAAGCCCTGACAAGCGGGACAGTGCACATTAAATGTAGTAGTTCTGTTTGAATACATAATTACTGCAGGGTGGAGTTTGAAATCACCAGAACAGCAGGCGCCCAGTGACAACATGCCATACAACAAATATACAAGTGTGACTTTGCAAATTACAAGAGTCTTATATTTATGAGACTGAGTTTACTGTACTTCTTCCTGGGCCTCCCTATTGCTTGAATAGGAAGCCTCCCACACCCCCAATCCCACCCCTGTGAGACTTGTGATTTCTGAAGGTGGGGGGAGAGGCTCTGGAGCCATCATGTGTGGGGGGAGGCGGTTGCGGGGGTGCCACAGGTTGGGGAGGGGTTCTGGAGCCACCATGGGTGGGGGAGGGGTTGCTGCAGGGGTGCTGCAAATTGGGGAGGGTGCCGGAGGTGCTGTGAGTGGGGGAGGTGCAGGTAATGCTTCTTCTCCTGGAAGTAGCAAAGCTTCTTACATTTGTTGGTGCTCCCTGCAGCAGGCACTGAAGGCTCCTGTGCCCGGACCAGGCACCACAAGTTCCCCACGTCGGCGAGTCTCTCTGCAGCCCAGAGCCAGATAAAGAGGGGTGCCCATGGGGGTACGTACTCCGGGACCCACAGTTTTAGGGGGCTCCCCGGCTGGAGCAGCTTTGTAGCTCTCCACGTCCTGCTATAAACTGCAGCAGCATTGTGCTACAGTCAGCAGACGCTGCTGTGTGCTGGCTGCTCTGTGGTGTTGCAGGGAGACTTCTTCTGCTTGTGCGGGTGTGTAGGGGGGAGCGATCACACTAATCACTCCACCCTCTGGATTTACCACTAGCTGAGGGGCCAAAATCTCATTAAAAAATACAGATCCCCGTAATTTGCATAACGGTGCGTGGCCACGTATCCCATGATTAGGCCATGCCCCCAAACCCACAGCTGCCACAGCAATGAGATAGGAATCCCCTGTTTCAAGTGCCCTGGGCCCCCCAAAATCATAATCCGGCCCTGCTGCAGCCGAGTGAGGTCCAGGTAACACACAGCAGCCAAAGGGCAGAGCCTCCCATTGGATGTAACCTGTGTGGGAGGGCATTTCTTGCCCAATCAGCTATGGCCTGGGTGTGATAGACCTGCTGCTAACCCAATGAGAGCTCCTAGCTATGCCCAGCATTAGGAAATGAGTCACAGATCTGGGCAAATATATAGGAGATACATACATACATACATATATACATATATACCTTCCTGGGGGTGCCTAAACCTAACCTTCTCTCTCCCCCCCAGCCTAACCCTAATCGTCTTCGGTCTTGCCTAAACCTAACCTTACTACTTGCAGCCTAACCATGACCCTCCCTTCACTGCAGAATTATGTTAATCCTAACTCCCCCACCCCCGTGGTCTAAGGGGCCCTACACACTAGCCGATCCGCCGCCGAGCTGGCCAGCGGCGGATACGGCCGACGAGCGACCCAGTGGCGGGGGGGCAGTGATGCGGGGAGTGAAGTTTCTTCACTCCCCCCGTCACGCGGTTGCATTGAAGTGCAGGCAAATATGGACGAGATCGTCCCTATTGGCCTGCATGCACAGCCGACGGGAGACCAGCGATGAACGAGCGCGGGGACGCGCATCGTTCATCGCTGGAGCCTCCACACTGAAAGATATGAACAAGTTCTCGTTCATTTATGAACGAGATCGTTCATATCTTTCCAAAAATCGGCCAGTGTGTAGGGCCTATAACACTCACAATGCCCCACATCCTTACGATCAGGATTCCGGTACTGAAATTTCATCCGATGTCGGAGTTCTGTCATCGGCATTGTGGCCATATGTCAGGATTTCGGCACTGGGAATCTGACTGTTGGCATCCTGACCACATCCCAGTATATATACACACAGTATAGAGAGAGAGAAAGCCTCAATTTGTTTCCACCAAGCTTGTGATGCATGCATATTTTTTATATATTTGTGTATGTGGTGGGACGGTGACAAACATGCCTGTCCAGTCTCCAGACATAAGCCCGTGTTACTATGTTCTCAATAACCAGCATTACAGAACCACCACAGCCTTGGGAAACAATGAGGACTGGTTTCTGCTGGTATAGATAAAGAAGAAGTATTTGGAGTGGATGCATCACACAGTGGATTGGGTGGTGGACACGTTGCTTCTGGTGATGGAGTTACCGGAAGCCCGCGCACATCTGAAAGAGAGGAGGAGTGTGCACAAGTCTCACCAGGAACACATATCCCCAGGGTGCTGCAACACAGAACAATGGATGATGAGCCTGACAGAGTGGAGAGCAGATCACTGACACACAGAAGGTGCTTGGCTAGGTGGCCATGTGAGCGGAGCAGGTGGCTCGTGTTGGGTGCAGAGATGGAAACAAGACTGTCTCCGTCTCTGAAAAACAGAGCTAAATGAGCAGAGACAGCTAGATGCTGTTCTCCGGTCCTTATTTAGTAGTAGTGGCTGTGTGTGGGGGCTCTCTATTACCCCTTTCACACCTCACATATAACTCGGTATCGACCAGACATCTTGCAGGGTTGGTGTGCGGTGTGAAAGGCTCATGGTCGAATTCCCAGGTTACCTGAACTGGAAATTCAATCCAGGAATAAAGCAGTGTTTTCCTGGGTTGAATACCGGGCCAGTGGCAGCGTGAACGGGTTTACGGGTTGATGCGACCCAGGATTTGTTCACTATAATAGGGAGAGTTGGTGTGAAGATGAGCTCATCTCCCGTGGCTACCTCCGCCGCTATGGCAACCAACCTGGCAATTTGCGGGGTCGGTAACCCAGCTCTTAGGGTTCAATGCTAGATCCCACACGGGAAGGATCCATTTCCAATTCCTGGGTGGGATCCAGCATTGGCAGTATGAAAGGGGTATATGTGTGAGGGCCCCAGGATGACCGCCCCTGTCACCCCACCCTTAATCCAGCCCTTTGGTCATGGGTGCACTGATGTGCAAGGAGAGCAAAGACTAGACCATCTGGTCCTGTGGCATAAATTGTTGAATAAGGTAATACTGGCTATGATAGAAAAGTGTAAGTACACACAGTGCATCACAGCTTGCTGCGTATGGGGCTGTGGGGCTGCATAGCCGCACACCGGTCACAGTGCCCATGCTGATCTCTGGCCACCACCGACCAGCAATGGAAGATGTCCTGGTCTGATGAATCACATTTTCTTTTAAATCATGTGGTTGGCTGTGTGCATGTGCTTCATTACTCTGGGGAAGAGATGGCAGCAGAATGCACTATGGGAAGAAGAAGAAAAGCTGGCAGAGGCAGTGTGATGCTCTGGGCAATGTTCTGCGGACAAACCTTGGGTCCTGCCCTTCATGCAGATTTAACTTTGACTCGTACCAACTACCTAGACATTGTTGCAGACCACGTACACCCATTCATGGTAATGGTATTCTCTGATGGCAGTGGCTTCTTCACAGAGGATAATGCACCCTGCCGCACTGCAAAAATGTTCAGGAATGGTTTGAGGAACGTGACAGATGAGTTCAAGGTGTTAAACTTGGCCTCAGATTTCCCCAGCTCTCAATCCAATTGAGGTCGGTGGGATGGGCATTAAAAAAAAAAAAAAACTCTGACCCATGGAGGTCTGACCTCTATATACTGTATATGTATAATGTGTACAGTGTTATTATACAGCAGGGACACTGCCCTAGGTTATACACATGATACGCAGAGCCAGCCACAGGCACACGCGGGGTACGTGGCCGAGTAAGATGCCACACTGAGGAGAGCACCAGGTAGCGGGAACCCTTCCCTGATGCCAAAGACGGAACCCTTTCAGCTGCGGTGGAGCCCGGTGGGTGGTGGTAAGCCACGGTAAGTAGCACTGCTGGGGGAAAATGTGTTTCTGGTGCTTGGGGCATATCTGTATCTGGCACTGGGAGTATACAAGTATATGGCACTGGGGACATAGGTGTATCTGGCACTGTGGGGGCATATGCGTATCTGGCACTGTGGGGGCATATGCGTATCTGCCACTGTGGGGGCATATGCGTATCTGCCACTGTGGGGGCATATGCGTATCTGCCACTGTGGGGGCATATGTATATATAGCACTGCTGGGGGCATATGTATATCCGTCACTGGCAACGCTCATGTATATCTTGCACTGTAGACTGGAGTAAAATTGTCTGGCCTGCCCCTTTTTTGTGAGACCACACGACTTTTTGTAGTCCTTTGAGAATTTTACTCTTCAAAGGGCGCCAAAAATTGTGTTTGCTCACTTAAAAAAAAAAATGGGGTTGGGCCGCCTCTGATAATACATTAGGGACTATATACCAACATCTATCTATCTCTATCTATATATATATATACACACATATACACACACACACACACACACACACTGTATATGTATAATGTGAACAGTGTTATTATACAGCGAGGACTCTCTAGGTTGTACACCAGAAATGCTAGGGACTATATATAAATAACATCTCTCTCTATATACTGTATATGTATAATGTGAAGTGTTATTATACAGGAGGTATGATGTCCTAGGTCAGCGGTTGCCAACCCATCGCTCGCGAGTGACAGGTAGCTGACAGCTGCAATCTGGGTAATTTGAACCCTGCTGGTTGCTGCCCCTACCTTACTATGAGGAGAAGTGTGCAAAACCCTCATCCCCACTGCCTCGGAGGAGACAGACGCTACAGGTCATACTTGACCTCTAGTGTCTAACCAGCAGCACAGCGCTATAGCTACCAAGAAGTGCCGGGAGCACTCAGCACTGGCATCAACCAGAGAGGATGCAGCTTTCTACAAAGCTGCATCTTCCATGGCACCCAGAGCATTACACCCCTGGCAACAAGCATTACACCCAGAGCATTACACCCCTGGCAACAAGCATTACACCCCAGCAATGACCATTACACCGAGAGCCTTACACCCCCCTGGCAATGAACACGACACCCAGAGCATGAAACCCCTGGCAACAAGCATGGAACCCAGAGCATGCAACCCCTGGCAATGAACACTGAGCCCCTGGAAATGAGCAGGAGACCCCAGACAATGAGCAAATTAAAAATCCTTTGTAGCCTTACTGTGGGGCATAATGTGTTATGGGGAGTACAGTGTGTGGCATGATGTACCACGGGCATTGCGGTGTGTGGTGTAATGTTTGACGGGAATTGTGGTGTGTGGCATAATGTGCAAGGGTCATTGCAGTGTGTGGCATAATGTTTGAGGGGCATTGCGGTGTGTAGCATAATGTGTGAGGGGCATTGCGGTGTGTGGCATAATGTGTGAGGGGCATTACTATGAGGAGGAGAAATTACAAATAATGTAATGGGCATGAATCAGGATTTTTTTTCTTGTGGTGGCCAATGTCTGGGGGTGCAGGTTGCAGAACTGGGGTATAAGGTAGTCTTTTCCTACAATGCCACGTCCCTTACGGTGAGGCCACAAAACCTTTCTGGAGTGCGCGTGCCTACGGCATGCGCTAATTCTTTACATTTCATATGGCAATGGGAGGTGGCATCAGAAATGTTTTTGGCAGGGGATAGCAAAATTTATAGCTACATCACTGCACATGAGTCGGATCTCAACACTGAGAGAATCCCAGCAACCATTCAAGTATAGCAGGTATTTCAAAAACATTACTAGCTCTTCAGGAGGTTTCTTTTTTTTGTAAGTAGTTCGCACCCCAATTAAGGTTGGTGACCACTGCCCCAGGTTATACACATTATACACTACTAGGGAATATATACCAATAACATCTCTCTCTATATACTGTATATGTATAATGTGCAGTGTTATTATACAGCAGGGATACTGTCCTAGGTTATATACATGATACACTAGGGACTATATACCAATAACATCTATCTCTATATATACTGTATATGTATAATGTGCAGTGTTATTATACAGCAGGGATACTGTCCTAGGTTATATACATGATACACTAGGGACTATATACCAATAACATCTATCTCTATATATACTGTATATGTATAATGTGCAGTGATATTATACAGCAGGGACGCTGTCCTAGGTTATACACATGATACACTAGGGACTATATACCAATAACATCTATCTCTATATATACTGTATATATGTATAATGTGCAGTGTTATTATACAGCAGGGATACTGTCCTAGGTTATATACATGATACACTAGGGACTATATACCAATAACATCTCTCTATATATACTGTATATGTATAATGTGCACAGTGTTATTATACAGCAGGGACTCTGCCCTAGGTTATACACATGATACACTAGGGACTATATACCAATAACATCTATCTCTATATATACTGCATATATGTATAATGTGCAGTGTTATTATACAGCAGGGACTCTGCCCTAGGTTATATACATGATACACTAGGGACTATATACCAATAACATCTATCTCTATATATACTGTATATGTATAATGTGCAGTGTTATTATACAGCAGGGACGCTGTCCTAGGTTATATACATGATACACTAGGGACTATATACCAATAACATCTATCTCTATATATACTGTATATGTATAATGTGCAGTGTTATTATACAGCAGGGACTCTGCCCTAGGTTATACACATGATACACTAGGGACTATATACCAATAACATCTATCTCTATATATACTGTATATGTATAATGTGCAGTGTTATTATACAGCAGGGACTCTGCCCTAGGTTATACACATGATACACTAGGGACTATATACCAATAACATCTATCTCTATATATACTGCATATATGTATAATGTGCAGTGTTATTATACAGCAGGGACTCTGCCCTAGGTTATATACATGATACACTAGGGACTATATACCAATAACATCTATCTCTATATATACACTGTATATGTATAATGTGCAGTGTTATTATACAGCAGGGAGTCTGTCCTAGGTTATATACATGATACACTAGGGACTATATACCAATAACATCTCTCTATATATACACTGTATATGTATAATGTGCAGTGTTATTATACAGCAGGGACTCTGCCCTAGGTTATATACACATGATACGCTGGGGACTATATACCAATAACATCTATCTCTATATATACTGTATATGTATAATGTGCAGTGTTATTATACAGCAGGGACTCTGCCCTAGGTTATATACATGATACACTAGGGACTATATACCAATAACATCTATCTCTATATATACACTGTATATGTATAATGTGCAGTGTTATTATACAGCAGGGACTATGCCCTAGGTTATATACATGATACACTAGGGACTATATACCAATAACATCTATCTCTATATATACTGTACATGTATTACATGCAGTGCTATTATACAGCAGGGACACTGTCCTAGGTTATATACATAATACACTGGAGACTATATACCAGACTTGCCTACCCTCCCGGATTCAGAGGGAGGCTCCCGATTTTTCAATGAGCCTCCCGCTGCCCCGCAAACCTTGCCTGGTCTCCCGCTTTTTAAAACGAGCTCCCTGCTAATCCGTACTGCGCATGCGCGAGTCCGGAAATGCGGGGGGCGGGGCCTGCACGTAAGAGGTCACAGCCGTCCATGGTGGCCGTCCTGACTCCTGCTGTGCAGTGTGCACACAGAGCCGGCAGCCTGGATGGAACAGCAGAGCAGCTGGTCTGCTGACATCCAATGCTCTGCTTCCCTGCTGCTGGCCCCGCCCACCACACCGTCTCACAGGGCTGCGTGTAACACACAGCCCGTCTGACCTCTTCCTGCTCCTCCTCATGTTCCTGGCAACTTCCTGCACAGTGCTGCTGCTGCCTGCCTCCACCACACTGTTCCAGCCCCTGCTCTAAGTTCATAGGAAGGAGCAGCCATAGCCAGGTGGGTGCTGTATGTGCGGGGGGGGGGGGGGGGGTATTATGAGAAAGGGGGGATGTGTATAGTGTGGTCAGGGGAAGAGAGTGTGTACTATGCATTATGTAATGTTACATGGTACTTTCTGCAATGAGGGGGGTGGGGGGCTGTGTGATATGCAATGTGCTACCGGGTGTAATATGGGGGGGGGGGGTGTTAGTGCTGTGTATAATCTAATGTAATATGATGCTGTGTACTATCTGTGATGGGGGGCTGTGTGATATGCAATGTGCTACTGGGTGCAATATTGGGGGGGGGTTAGTGCTGTGTATAATATAATGTAATATGATGCTGTGTACTATCTGAGATAGGGGGGGCTGTGTGATATGTAATGTGCTACCGGGTGTAATATGGGGGGGGGGGGGGTGTTAGTGCAGTGTATAATCTAATGTAATATGATGCTGTGTACTATCTGTGATGGGGGGCTGTGTGATATGCAATGTACTTCCGGCTGTAATATTAGGGGGGGGGGGGGGGGGCTGTGTGTAATGTAATGTAATATGGTGCTGTGTCTTACTTGCCTACCCTCCCGCATTTAGCGGGAGGCTCCCGTTTTTTAACCGAGCCTCCCGCTGCCCCACAAATCTTCAGCGTCCTCCCGTTTTTTTCAGACGGACTTTCATCAATGTAGACTGCGCATGCGCCAGTACTACAGTGCCGGGGGCGGAGCCTGCACAAATGACGAGTCGGCCATGAGTGACAGTATGCAGCCAGGCGGGAGGCGGGCTGTACCCTTTGATTATCAGGACCAAAGTAGCGGTGCGCTAAGGAGTGTGTACAGGTGGAGGCGGGGCTCCGGTGTGTGACAGCGCTGCTGGTACATGAGGGGGCATGGCTTCTTGTAGCTGTCCGTGAGCCGAAGTGATGGAGAAAGGCTGGAGGAGGAGACCAGCGATGGGGGGAGCAGCGGAGGGCAGAATGGCAGAGCTGTTCTCGGCTGTTAGAGAGGGAAGGCTTACCCTGTAACGCCTGACAGTGGTCAGAGTCAGCCCCTGGGAGTCAGGTAAGGGAGCTAATAGGGGAATGACTTCCCCTGGTCACTTGGTACTACAGGCACATAGGGTATGGTGACCTATGGATTACATGCTGTCTGTGCAGCGGGTGCAAGTAAGGTGTCATGTTTCCTTGGCTGACCCCTCCATGCCCTGTGTCCTGCTGCTGCATGCCCAGCGATACCCCTGGCATTTGTGGGCATGAATGTCAGCATTGGTGAAAATTGCTGTTTTACACCCACTGTCCCCTGGTGTCCCATTTGTCCTTCTGTCATCTGCTCTGCTTTTGCAAATTCCCTGTGTATTATTATTATTATTATTATTATTCATAAGGGGTCATCCTTATGTTGTGTTATTTAAATGCTGGCCACTGCCGAGTTGTGGGTTAGCGGTGGCTGCTCAGCAGTGCACATGGGAGAGACTGAGCAGAAGTGTGCACGGGGCGAAGGCGACAGTGTCATCATAGCAGCGGTGACCTCTTTACCCCCAATGGTGAGTGTTCTGTAAAATGTAAGGAAATTAAATTAAACCAAGCTGCATCATGGATGGCGTGCATGGTGGCTGGGTAGGGCAGGGTGTTGCAGGGGAAAGGGAACAAACTGGGGGTAAATCAGATGTAATCACTGCTGTGTGTTTGCGCGATCAGTGCTTGCGTATGCACAGCAATGCGCACATGCATAGCCAAACGACAGGCATCGCAAACCAGCATCAGGATGGTGCAAAAATTCCTATCGCACAGGCGTTCGCAAAGTGATTGATAGGAAGAGGCCGTGTGTGGGTGGTAACTTACAGTTTACAGGGAGTGTACGGGAAAACGCAGGCGTGGCCAAGCGTTGTCAGGGAGGGTGTGTGACGTCAGCTACAGCCCCGATCAGCCTGTTCTCAACGCACTTTGGGAGTAAGTCCTGGGCTGCGCACAGAATGCATACAGCGGATTTTTGAGCTTGGCGTACACATGCGATCACACACTTGTACAGCGAATGTACACTCCCCCTTGGGTGGCGACTGTCTGAATGCAGGACAGCAAAGTTAGCATCCCAGCGATCAGGTCTGAAGTACCCTCTATGTAGGGTACAGAGTGTGATATAATAGGTATATTTTGAGCAAGGGGGATTAGTATGCGATTCCAGGGGATGGGGTCACATCACCGATGCTGGCCTCCTGGTAGTCACGATCTTGACAGTGTCGAAATAAGTATCCAAACTCCCACCCAACCCTCCCATACCACAGCTTAACCTCCCTCCTCATTGCCTAACCCGAACCTCCCCCTTAGTGGCTAAAGCGGACCCCCACTTTCCGCAGCCTAACCCTACTCATCCCCCCCTCACTGCCTAAACCTACCCCCCCCCCCCCCCACGTGGTGCTTAATCCTACCACCTCCCCGCAGCCTAACCCTAACGTTCCCCTCTGAAACCTCACCCCAACCACCCCCGGGTGGCACCTTAACCTAACCCTCCCCGCGTGATGTAATAGGTATATAGTGAGTAGGGTACATGTGGTGATATAATAGGAATATAGTGGATAGGGTAGGCAGGGTGATATAATATGTTTATAGCGAGTAGGGTATGCAGGGTGCTAAGGACCCTAATCACTGTGTCACTGTGTGCATACTATATCACCTTCTGTGGTATGCTGCTCTTCGTACTTTCATTTTCACCTCTTGAGTGGAAATGGATACGCCCATGGGTGGAGCTAGACACGCCCCTTTGGGTGGAACATGACACGCCCCACTCAAAGGCGCTCCTACAATCTCCCTGAAACTACTTTTCAAAAGTAGGCAAGTATGCTATATACTAATAACATCTCTCTCTATATATACTGTATATGTATAATGTGCAGTGTTATTATACAGCAGGGACACTGCCCTAGGTTATACACATGATATACTAGGGACTATATACCAATAACATCTATCTCTATATATACTGTATATGTATAATGTGCAGTGTTATTATACAGTAGGGACTCTGTCCTAGGTTATATACATGATACACTAGGGACTATATACCAATAACATCTCTCTCTATATATACTGTATATGTATAATGTGCAGTGTTATTATACAGCAGGGACGCTGTCCTAGGTTATACACATGATACACTAGGGACTATATACCAATAACATCTCTCTCTATATATACTGTATATGTATAATGTGCAGTGTTATTATACAGCAGGTACGCTGTCCTAGGTTATACACATGATACACTAGGGACTATATACCAATAACATCTATCTCTATATATACTGTATATGTATAATGTGCAGTGTTATTATACAGCAGGTACTCTGTCCTAGGTTATATACATGATACACTAGGGACTATATACCAATAACATCTATCTCTATATATACTGTATATGTATAATGTGCAGTATTATACAGAAGGGACGTTACTCTTGGTTATACACATGATACACTAGGGACTATATACCAATAACATCTATCTCTATATATACTGTATATGTATAATGTGCAGTATTATACAGAAGGGACGTTACTCTTGGTTATACACATGATGCACTAGGGACTATATACCAATAACATCTATCTCTATATATACTGTATATGTATAATGTGCAGTGTTATTATACAGCAGGGACTCTGACCTAGGTTATATACATGATACACTAGGGACTATATACCAATAACATCTATCTCTATATATACACTGTATATGTATAATGTGCAGTGTTATTATACAGCAGGGACGCTGTCCTAGGTTATACACATGATACACTAGGGACTATATACCAATAACATCTATCTCTATATATACTGTATATGTATAATGTGCAGTATTATACAGAAGGGACGTTACTCTTGGTTATACACATGATACACTGGGGACTATGGGCCTAATTCAGACCTGGTCGCACGCAGGCTATTTTCGTCACTGCTGCGACCAGGTAATCGCCGCCTACAAGGGAGGGGTAAACGCTGTGCAGGGGTGCGATCAGCTGTGCAGGGAGCTGCACAAACGTTTCTGCACAGCCCAGAACTTACTCAGCCGCTGCGACGATCCGGGATGTTACGGACGTCTGGAGCCCCCCCTGGAAATGGCCGGGCACGCCTGCGTTTTTCCAGACACTCCCAGAAAATGGTGAGTTGCCGCCCACAAACGCCTTTTTCCTGTCAATCTTATTGCGATCGCTTTCTTCGTTTCGTCGCCAGCGGCTGACACGCCTGCGCATTGCGGGTCACACGCTTGCGCAGTACAGACCCGATCGCACAGTTGCAAAAAAATGCAGCGATTGGGTCTGAATGACCCCCTATATACCAATAACATCTATCTGAATAAGCCTTGGCTGAAGAGATTGGGATGAAAGTTATCAGTGGATGAATGTTTCTAAGGATGTCGTCTGTGACTTATCCTGGATAATTTTATGATCATATGCAAAGGACTATGAAGCAACTTCAAAATCTCATTGTTCTCTAACCTACAGGTAATGAATTGTGGAACTACACTTACCAGCAAGGTGTATTGCACCTGCTGATTATCACAAATTAATACCATGATTGCATAGTTGTAGGTAATGAATAGTTGATTTATTGTTATAAGCAGATTTAAGCAGGTTTTATTATGTTATTTGGGGAATCTATAAACGGCGACGCAAAACCATGTGCACTGCAGGGGGGGGGGGCAGATGTAACATGTGCAGAGAGAGTTATATTTGGGTGGGGTGTATTCAAACTGAAATCTAAATTGCAGTGTAAAAGTAAAGCAGCCAGTATTTACCCTGCACAGAAACAAAATAACCCACCCAAATCTAACTCTCTCTGCACATGTTATATCTGCCCCTTCCCCCCACTCCCCCTTTGCAGTGCACATAATCTGTATTGTATTCAATTGTAAGTCACTGTTTTCCTGTATTGATCAGAGTGCATATGTGCTCTGTAATTGGGTGCTGCAGAACCCTACTAGCGCCATATAGAGGATGATAATAATAATAATAATAATAATAATAATAATAATAATAATCTCTATATATACTGTATATGTATAATGTGTGCAGTGTTATTATACAGAAGGGACATTGCTCTAGGTTATACACATGATATGCTACTAGGGACTAATACCAATAACATCTGTGTATATACTGTACATGTATTACATGCAGTGTTATTATACAGCAGGGACACTGTCCTAGGTTATATACATAATACACTGGAGACTATATACTAATAACCTCTATCTCTATACATACTGTATATGTATAATGTGCATTGTTATTATACAGCAGGGACTCTGTCCTAGGTTATACACATGATACACTAGGGACTATATACCAATAACATCTATCTCTATAAATACTGTATATGTATAATGTGCAGTGTTATACAGCAGGGACACTGTCCTAGGTTATATACATAATACGCTAGGGACTATATACCAATAAAATATATATATAGATATAGATATAGATATATATATATAGATATATATATATACATACACACTGTATATGTATAATGTGCAGTGTTATTCTATATATCTATATATATATCTATACACACATACACTGTATATGTATAATGTGCAGTGTTATTATACAGCAGTGACACTGTCCTAGGTTATACACATGATACACTAGGGACTATATACCACTAACATCTATCTCTATATATACTGTATATATATAATGTGCAGTGTTATTATACAGCAGTGACACTGTCCTAGGTTATACACATGATACACTAGGGACTACATACCAATAACATCTATATCTATATATACTGTATATGTATAATGTGCAGTATCATTATACAGCAGGGACTATGTCCTAGGTTATACACATGATACACTGGGGGCTATATACCAATAACATCTCTCTCTATATACTGTATGGGGTATATGCAATTGCGGTCGAATTCGCGGCAATTTTCGCCGTTTTTTAATTCGACCAAATTCGCCAGGTGAATTCCGGAAGGTGGCTTCCGGAATTCACCATATTCAATGAAAAACGGATTCGCCAGAATCGCGGGCGAAAATCGGCCGATTTGGCGGATTTTACAGCGATTTTAAAAAACGGGAAAAACCCGAAAAAAAAATGGCATGGGGTCCCCCCTCCAAAGCATAACCAGCCTCGGGCTCATCGAGCTGGTCCTGGTTCTAAAAATCCGGGGAAAAATTGGCCAGGGATCCCCCGTATTTTTAAAACCAGCACCGGGCTCTGCGCCTGATGCTGGTGCCAAAAATACGGGGGACAAAAAGAGTAGGGGTCCCCCGTATTTTTAACACCAGCACCGGGCTCCACTAGCTGGACAGATAATGCCACAGCCGGGGGTCACTTTTATGCCGTGCCCTGCGGCCGTGGCATCAAATATCCAACTAGTCACCCCTGGCCGGGGTACCCTGGGGGAGTGGGGACCCCTTCAATCAAGGGGTCCCCCCCCCCCAGCCACCCAAGGGCCAGGGGTGAAGCCCGAGGCTGCCCCCCCCATCCAATGGGCTGCGGATGGGAGGGCTGATAGCCTTTTGTGATAATAAAAAGATATTGTTTTTTCCAGTAGTACTACAAGTCCCAGCAAGCCTCCCCCGCAAGCTGGTACTTGGAGAACCACAAGTACCAGCATGCGGGAGAAAAACGGGCCCGCTGGTACCTGTAGTACTACTGGGAAAAAAATACCCAAATAAAAACAGGACACACACACCGTCGACAGTAAAACTTTATTACACACTACCGACACACACATACTTACCTATGTTCACACGCCGACTGCCACGGTCTCCGACGATCCGAGGGTACCTGTGAAAAAATGATACTCACCTTCCAGCGTCCAGAGAGATAAATCCACGTACTTGTAAAAAAAAAAGAAAACGCAAAAACCCGCTCCATACCGGACTAGAAAGGGGTCCAATGTTTTCACATCAGACCCCTTTCTCCCGAATGCCGGGACATCACGTGACTCCTGTCACTGACGTCCCTTCAGCCAATCAGGAAGCGCTACTTCCGTGGCGCTCACCTGATTGGCTGTGCGCTGTCTGTACTGTGACAGCACATCGCAAAGCCGCTCCATTACTTTCAATGGTGGGAACTTTGCGGGTAGCGGTGGGGTCACCCGCCGGTCAGCCGCTGACCGGCGGGTGACCTCACCGCTAGCCGCTAAGTTCCCACCATTGAATATAATGGAGGGAGCTGTGCGATGCGCTGTCACAGTACAGACAGCGCTCAGCCAATCAAGTTGCGCTTCCTGATTGGCTTAGAGACCTGTCTGTGACAGCTGTCACTGACAGGTCTCATTCGGGGAAAGGTGTCCCATGTGTCAGCATGGGACCCCTTTCAGTCCGGTGGTCGGGTATTTGCGGTTTGTTTTTTTGCCAAGTACGTGGATGTATCTCTGGACCATGGCTGAGGTGAGTATATTGAACTTTTCTTTTCAGGTATCCGTGGATTCTACATGGAGAAGAGGACAGATGTTGGCGTGTGAACATAGGTAAGTATGTGTGTGTCGGTAGTGTGTAATAAAGTTTTACTGTCGACGGTGTGTGTGTCCTATTTTTATTTGGGTATTTTTTTCCCAGTAGCACTACAGGTACCAGCGGGCCCGTTTTTCTCCCGCATGCTGGTACTTGTGGTTCTCCAAGTACCAGCTTGCGGGGGAGGCTTGCTGGGACTTGTAGTTCTACTGGAAAAAACAATATCTTTTTATTATCACAAAAGGCTATCAGCCCTCCCATCCGCAGCCCATTGGATGGGGGGGGACAGCCTCGGGCTTCACCCCTGGCCCTTGGGTGGCTGGGGGGGGGGGGGCCCTTGATTGAAGGGGTCCCCACTCCCCCAGGGTACCCCGGCCAGGGGTGACTAGTTGGATATTTAATGCCACGGCCGCAGGGCACGGCATAAAAGTGACCCCCGGCTGTGGCATTATCTGTCCAGCTAGTGGAGCCCGATGCTGGTGTTAAAAATACGGGGGACCCCTACTCTTTTTGTCCCCCGTATTTTTGGCACCAGGCGCAGAGCCCGGTGCTGGTTTTAAAAATACGGGGGATCCCCTGTCAATTTTTTCCCCGCATTTTTAGAACCAGGACCAGCTCAATGAGCCCGAGGCTGGTTATGCTTTGGAGGGGGGACCCCACGCCATTTTTTTTTTAGATTTTACCGTTCCAGCATAAAAAAAAATAATAATAATATTTTAAAAAATATATAAATAATATTTGTGCCTCCCAAAAAAAAAAAAAAAAGTACCTAATCCCTTCTAATATAAATAGATCTGCTATTCCCAAAAAAAAAAAACACCAAAAAAAACATGTTTAAATTTTTTTTATTTGTTTTCACCCTCCAAAGTGTGGCGGATTGAAAATGACGAATTTGCTGTCTAAAAGCACTGCTGTCGAATTTCCAAACTTGAATTGAATATGCTTTGGTCGAATTGCAGCACTTGTATCATTGCAGAAAAGTCGAATTTGCAAAAATTCGAATTTCAAAAAGTCGAATTTTGAAAGTCCGTTTTTTGGTCGGAAAGCACTGAATTGCATAGGCGATTTTTTTTTTTTGGTCGAAAATGACCCGAAATTCGACAATTTCGGGAATTCGACCGCAATTGCATATACCCCTATATGTATAATGTGCGGTGTTATTATACAGCAGGGACTCTGTCCTAGGTTATACACATGATACACTAGGGACTATATACCACTAACATCTATCTCTATATATACTGTATATATATATATATATATATATATATATATATATAATGTGCAGTGTTATTATACAGCAGTGACACTGTCCTAGGTTATACACATGATACACTAGGGACTACATACCAATAACATCTATATATACTGTATATGTATAATGTGCAGTATTATTATACAGCAGGGACTATGTCCTAGGTTATACACATGATACACTGGGGGCTATATACCAATAACATCTCTCTCTATATACTGTATATGTATAATGTGCGGTGTTATTATACAGCAGGGACTCTGTCCTAGGTTATACACATGATACACTAGGGACTATATACCAATAACATCTATCTCTATATATACTGTATATGTATAATGTGCATTGTTATTATACAGCAGGGACTCTGCCCTAGGTTATACACATGATACGCTAGGGACTATATACCAATAACATCTATCTCTATATATACTGTATATGTATAATGTGCAGTGTTATTTTACAACAGGGACGCTGTCCTAGGTTATACACATGATACGCTAGGGACTATATACCAATAACATCTCTCTCTATATATACTGTATATGTATAATGTGCAGTGTTATTATACAGCAGGGACTCTGTCCTAGGTTATATACATGATATGCTAGGGACTATATACCAATAACATCTCTCTCTATATATATATATATACTGTATATGTATAATGTGCATTGTTATTATACAGCAGGGACTCTGCCCTAGGTTATACACATGATACGCTAGGGACTATATACCAATAACATCTATCTCTATATATACTGTATATGTATAATGTGCAGTGTTATTATACAGCAGGGACGCTGTCCTAGGTTATACACATGATACGCTAGGGACTATATACCAATAACATCTATCTCTATATATACTGTATATGTACAATGTGCAGTATTATACAGCAGGGACTCTGTCCTAGGTTATATACATGATACACTGGGGACTATATACCAATAACATCTATCTCTATATATACTGTATATGTATAATGTGCAGTGTTATTATACAGCAGGGACTCTGTCCTAGGTTATACACATGATACACTAGGGACTATATACCAATAACATCTCTCTCTATATATACTGTATATGTATAATGTGCATTGTTATTATACAGCAGTGACACTGTCCTAGGTTATACACATGATACACTAGGGACTACATACCAATAACATCTATATCTATATATACTGTATATGTATAATTGCAGTGTTATTATACAGCAGGGACTATGTCCTAGGTTATACACATGATACACAGGGGGCTATATACCAATAACATCTATCCCTATTAGAGATGAGCAGGTGCGATTCGTTGAGATCCGAACCCCCCCAAACTTCACCTATTTTACACGTGTCCGAGGCAGCCTCGGATCTTCCCGCCTTGCTCGGTTAACCCGAACGTCATCATCACGCTGTCGGATTCTCGCGAGATTCTTATTCTATGTAAAGAGCCACGCGTCGCCATTTTCACTCGTGCATTGGAGATTGAACGGAGAGGACGTGGCTGCGTTCTCTCCCTGAAAAGCTCCGTATCTGCTCTGTGTTCTGCAAATATCTGTGCTCAGTGTGCTGCAAATATCTGTGCTCAGTGTGCTGCAAATATCTATGTTCTCTGCCTGAAAAAGCTCCATATCTGTGCTCAGTGTGCTACAAATTGTACATAATTATAGTTGTACAGTACAGTAGGCCATTGCTGTATCTTGCAGCTCTTTGTCAAGTATACTATCCATATCTGTGCTGCATTATTGTGAGCAGTATATAGTAGGACAGTGCAGTATTTTGGTGACCAACAGTATACATATACATTAGTACAGTACAGTAGGCCATTGCTGTATCTTGCAGCTGTGTCAAGTATACTATCCATATCTGTGCTGCATTGTTGTGAGCAGTATATAGCAGCATAATGCAGCATTTTGGTGACCAGCAGTATACATATAGTACAGTACAGTACAGTAGGCCATTGCTGTATCTTGAAGCTCTGTGTCACTTATAGTATCCTGATCAGTGCTCAATATCTGCTGTATTGTTGTGACCAGTATGTATACTGTACTGTGCGACATGTGTTATACACCTGGTGATTTTATACATCCTATAATCTGTACTGAGCGATGTGTGAGATGCACCTGGAGATTATACACCCTATATACTGTACTGTGCGATGTGCGAGATACACCTGGGGATTATACACCCTATATACTGTACTGTGCGATGTGTGTGATACACCTGGTAATTAATTATACACCCTGTATACTGTACTGTGCGACATGTCTTATACACCTGGTGATTATACATCCTGTAATCTGTACTGAGCGATGTGCGAGATATACCTGGTAATATCTGTGCTCAGTGTGCTGCATTGTGGTGACCACCAGTATATTATAGTAGTACAGTACAGTAGGCCATTGCTGTATCTTGCAGTTCCGTGTCAGACTCACATCAGTGCTCAATATCTGCTGCATTGTTGTGACCAGTATATAGTAGTACAGTGCAGCATTGTGGTGACCACCAGTATATAGTAGTACAGTACAGTAGGACATTGCTGTATCTTGCAGCTCTGTGTCACTTCTAGTGCTTAATATCTGTGCTCAGAGTCAGTGCTGCATTGTAGTGACCAGTATACTACAGTACAATAGTCCAGTGCTGTTCTCGCTGCTCAGTGTCAGTTCTCCGTAGTATCATCAGTGATCAGTATAATCAGTGTGCTGTTAGACGTGCGCCCGTTTTCTGCCATTAGTGCAGTGGGATTTAGACAATTGATGAAGTTATTGTGTCCCCAGTACAAAATACCATCTAGATTCCACTTCACTAGGCAGGCGATAGCGAGGTTTTACCAATTAATATCAGTGATTTATAATTATTAATTACACAGTGATCTTGCCAAATAATTCCAGTGATTTTGTCATTTTCTTCCAGTAATTTAGACCAATAATACCATTGATTAGAACGAATAATTCCTGTGATATTGAGGTGTTTGTGTTGCTTAGCCATCCAGCGACCACAGTGCACCTCTTTCTCTCTTTTCTTTGCATCATGTGCTGTTTGGGGACTATTTGTTTAAGTGCCATCCTGTCTGACACTGCAGTGCCACTCCTAGATGGGCCAGGTGTTTGTGTCGGCCACTTGGGTCGCTTAGCTTAGTCATCCAGCGACCTCGGTGCAAATTTAAGGACTAAAAATAATATTGTGAGGTGTTCAGAATAGACTGGAAATGAGTGGAAATTATGGTTATTGAGGTTAATAATACTATAGGATCAAAATGACCCCCAAATTCAATGATTTAAGCTGTTTTTCTTTAAAAAAATACCCGAATCCAAAACACACCCGAATCAGACAATAACTTTTCAGGGAGGTTTTGCGAAAACGCGTCCGAATCCAAAACACGGACGCGGAACCGAATCCAAAACCAAACCACAAATCCCTAAAAATTTCGGGTGCACATCTCTAATCTCTATATATACTGTATATGTATAATGTGCAGTGTTATTATACAGCAGGGACTCTGCCCTAGGTTATACACATGATACACTAGGGACTATATACCAATAACATCTATCTCTATATATACTGTATATGTATAATGTGCAGTGTTATTATACAGCAGGGACTCTGTCCTAGGTTATATACATGATACACTAGGGGCTATATACCAATAACATCTATCTCTATATTTACTGTATATGTATAATGTGCAGTGTTATTATACAGCAGGGACTATGTCCTAGGTTATACACGATACGCAAGGGATTATGGCCCGAATTCAGGTCTGTTCGCTCGCTAGCTATTTTTTGCAGCACTGTGAACAGATAGACGCCACCTATAGGGAAGTGTACTTTAGCTTTGCAAGTGTGCGAACGCGTGTGCAGCCGCCCTGTACAAAAACAGCTTGTGCAGTTTCTGAGAATCTCTGACCTTACTCAGCCGCTGCCATCATTTCAGCCTATTCGAGCCCGGAATGGACGTCAGACACCCGCCCTGCAAACGCTTTGACACGCCTGCATTTTTTCAGCCACTCCCAGAAAATGATCTGTTGCCACCCATAAACGCCCTCTTCCTGTCAATCTCCTTGCGAACAGCTATGCAAATGGATTCTTCGCTAGAACCAGTGCACAACAACGAGCCACTTTGTAATCGTACGGCGCGCCTGCGCATTGCGGTGCATACACATGTGCAGTAGTTACCCGATCACTGTGCAGCGAAAAACACCAGCAAGCAGATCTGAATTAGGCCATATATACCAATAACATTATCTCTATATATACTGTATATGTATAATGTGCAGTGTTATTATACAGCAGTGACGCTGTCCTAGGTTATATACATGATACACTAGGGACTATATACCAATAACATCTATCTCTATATATACTGTATATGTATAATGTGCGGTGTTATTATACAGCAGGGATACTGTCCTAGGTTATACACATGATACACTAGGGACTATATACCAATAACATCTCTCTCTATATATACTGTATATGTATAATGTGCAGTGTTATTATACAGCAGGGACTCTGCCCTAGGTTATACACATGATACACTAGGGACTATATACCAATAACATCTATCTCTATATATACTGTATATGTATAATGTGCAGTGTTATTATACAGCAGGGACTCTGTCCTAGGTTATATACATGATACACTAGGGACTATATACCAATAACATTATCTCTATATACACTGTATATGTATTCTATGCAGTGTTATTATACAGCAGGGACTCTGTCCTAGGTTATACACATGACACACTAGGGACTATATACCAATAACATTATCTCTATATATACTGTATATGTATAATGTGCAGTGTTATTATACAGCAGTGACGCTGTCCTAGGTTATACACATGATATGCTATGGACTATATACCAATAACATCCATCTCTATATATACTGTATACAGTGCCAGGCATAGGCAAATTAGGCAATTGCCTAGGGCGTTTAATATGCCTAGGGGCATCAGCAGCTTCTGCTGATTAAAATGATATGCGGCATGCCTATATTCTGTGTGTAGCATTTCATATACAGATACAGCCACAGTCTCACACAGTATATAGGCATGCTGCATATCAGTTTAATCAGCAGAAGCTGCTTGTGCATCCTAGCCACATAGCAATGCAAATAAGATGCATTTTCATAAAAAAAGGGGTCTGACATTAGCATTGTGAAAGATTTGTGAGGACACATCTGTATCCAAGCATGGGCAGAGGTCACAGTGTTAGTGGAAGTGTGAGTGCTGTGTGCATGTGAGTGGGTTGGTTGTGCAGTAGTGTTCGGAATATGTGTAAGGAGCATTATGTGTGTCATGTTAAAATGCTTTAATAATGTTCAACATGTGTGTAAATGGCCACTGTGTGTGTCATTGTGTGTATAAAGGCATTAATAATGTGCAGCATATGTGTAACAGGGTACTACTGTATGTGTGTCATTATGTGTATAGGGGCACTAATAATGTGCAGCAAATGTGTAGGGGGCACTATGTGTGTCATTATGTGTATAAGGGCATTAATAATGTGTGGCATATGTGTAAGGGACATTATGTGTAAAAGGGCATTAATAAAGGTTGTCATAATGTGTAAGGTGCATTATGTTTATAAGGACATTAATGTGTCTCATATGTGTAAGGGGCATTACTGTGTGGTATTGTATATAAATATATTACTAATGTGAGGCATTATGTGTATAAGGTGCTCTACTATGTGGCGTTGCATATAGAAAGGGCACTACTGTGTCATCTAATGTGAATAAAGAGCAATAAGGTGTGGTGTAATGTGAATAAGGAGCAATTTAGTGTGATGTAATGTGAATAAGGGGCTCTACTATGAGGAGTAACGTTTATAAGGTAAAGTGATACTACTGTGGGATGTAATATCAATTATGGACACTATCGCAAGATAAAATGTGAATAAAGTTGCAGCACTGTGTGGCGTAATTGGAATTGGGGTTACTATTGTGTGGCCATGCCCCTTCCCAGCAAGAAGATGCCCCTTTTTGGGCTGTGCGTCAAATGTGCGAGCTGTTCCTATTTAAAATATAGGGGGTACAAGGACTGCTCTGGGTGAGGGGTGATGGTGCTGGGAAAGAGGTGCAAGGTCAGAGGCAGAACCAGCGGTGGTGCTAGGGTGCACCAGCCAAAATCTTGCCTAGGGCATCATATTGGTTAGGGCCGGCTCTGACTGTATATGTATAACGTGCAGTGTTATTATACAGCAGGGACTCTGTCCTAGGTTATACACATGATACACTAGGGACTATATACCAATAACATCTCTCTCTATATATACTGTATATGTATAATGTGCAGTGTTATTATACAGCAGGGACTCTGTCCTAGGTTATACACATGATACACTAGGGACTATATATACCAATAACATCTATCTCTATATATACTGTATATGTATAACGTGCAGTGTTATTATACAGCAGGGACTCTGTCCTAGGTTATATACATGATACACTAGGGATTATATACCAATAACATCTCTATCTATCTATATATACTGTATATGTATAATGTGCAGTGTTATTATACAGCAGGGATACTGTCCTAGGTTATACACATGATAGGATACAGATATAGCTTTCTCTCCCTATATACACCTATACTACAGATGTAGCCACACTCATCTATACCGTGATGCATTCCCACATGAGCACGCATTGCTGCATAGTGTGACCGCGTCGCTGTGATACTGATTGCAGCGGGTGTTAGCTCCATAGGGTAACATGGTGTGTGCATGTGTACGCAGTGGACACACTTGTCACAACATCACTGCCGCGATACACAACGATGATCATGGCTACATCTGTATATATAATATACACAATATATATGCCAGTATATGATGCTACCTGTATAAATATAATGAGCGCTGTGTATTACACAGCAGGGTCATCCCCATCCCCCATCCGCCGCTCGCCCACCTTCCATCCAAGGACCTTATTCAATAAGGATTGCAAAATTATCAAATCACAATCCGGCTTATTATGGAACGGCTGCGCATGAGCAGTGTTTGCATTGTGCACGTGCGAGTAATAATAGCGACAGAAAATGCGTACACATCGTGATCACATGCAGACGCTGTTTGACTGACAGGAAGCCGGCGTTTCTGGGTGGAAACCTGCCATTTTCTGGGTGTGTGTGAGAAAACGCAGGCGTGCCCACGATGCTGAAGTTAGCTTCTTATACGAGCTCCAGCTACTTATTCAAAAAAAATCGTTTTGCAAGGGTTAACTAGTCTTGGGCCACAAATTTGACACCTGAAATCAACAGAGGGTGTTCACGGACATATCACCCACTTGTATTTTGTTTGGGCCCAACGCTGTTTTCGGCATGAAATACACTGGCAAAGTGGGCACACACAGTATATTTTGCCATTTTGAATAAGTAGCTGTAGTTTTACAAGGGTTAACCAGTCTTGGGCCACAAATTTGACCCCTGAAATCAGGAGCCTGCAATACAGGCTCTGCGCATAAAGCTTTTCTTAAATTCTGCAATGTAGTCTCTCGGGCCTAGGGGGAAATTCAGACTGCATCACTGCAGCGGCAGGGCTTCCATCGCATCTGCCTGATTGACAGGCAGAGGCGGTCACGTGGTGGGAAGGGGCATGCCACCGGCTTTAGAACCACGGTCCAGACAACAGAGGCCTGTGTGGACCGTTGGGGGGTGGTCCGAGGCAGCTGCGTGGTGTTACACACAGCCTCTGCGACCCGGGATGTGGCGAGTAGCGGACTGCCAGCGTGCAGGAGCTTTGCTGGCGGGGATTACAAAATCATCGACACCGTGCAATGGTTTTGTACCTGTGCGAGGGGGGGGCTAGGGCCAGTCATGCAGGGCGGACTAGCCCTGTGCTGGGCGACCACCCGCATGTCAGTACATGATTGGAGATGGGCTACATTTAGCACATCTGTGATTAGATCTTGTCTGGGGACTGTTTCCTCAGACATTCAGTGAATGATGCTGCCCTGTGGCAAATTCGCGTTTGAACCTACACAGTGGCGGAACAAGACCATGGTGGGCCCAGGTGCAACAAAATGCGTTGCCCCAGCCCCCCCAAGATCCAAAACATGTGTGTCAAAAAATAGGGCATGGTCTCATTGAAAAGGGGTGTGGGCACACAATAGTACCACCAATTCAAATGATGCCACACAGTAATGCAACCTTATTACATTACACTGATTAAATTACACTGATTTACATTACATTACACTGAACAGTAGTACTCCTTATATACGTTACGCTACACAGTAGTGCTCCTGAAACACGTTATGCCACACAGTACTGCTACTTATACGCATTACGCCACATAGTAGAGCTCCTTCCACACGTTACGCCACACAGTAGTTCTCCTTATACACATTACAACACACAGTAGTGCCTCTTATACATGTTACGCCACACAGTAGTATTCTTAATATACGTTATACCACACAGTAGTGCTCCTGATACACGTTACTCCACCCAGTACTGCTCCTTATACATGTTACGCAACACAGTAGAGCTCCTTATACACGTTACAACACACAGTAATGGTCCTTATACACATTACGCCACACAGTAAAGCTCCTTTTACATGTAACGCCAATATAGTAGGCACTACGGTAAAGTTTTAGGGTTAGGCTGCTGGGGAGGGGGGGGGGGGGAGGCACTGGGGTGGTGGCTAGGATTAGGCTGTGGGGAGGGGAAAAGGTTAAGGTTAGCTACTAGGGAAAGGTTTAGGGATTAGGGATAATGGGGAAAATGCTCACCAGAACACTGCTGAGACATTGCCAATGCAATGTGATCCAGAAAAAGGCACTGCTGTCACCGGTATAAAGTACAAAAGTGCTAGATCACAAGGGACTGTTTGTTGACAGTTCTTCATGTCGACATAATGAATGTCAATATGATAACTGTCGGCCAATTGTATCCAACTCCCACAAAAACTCAGGACAATTCCTTTGTACAAGGATACACAAGGCCCATGGAGACAGATGCCCACACTATACATCATGCAGCCAGCAGCAGCACATGCACCCTGGGTGACAACACATGACCCTGTGCCTGGCTGCCTTAGTGGGGTCACTCTATGCTGTGCTGTATGTTATATGTCACTGCACAGTCACCATTACTGTTTGCAGAGAGTCCAGATTACTGTAACAAGCCCGCCCACCACCTCCCAATCTCCGCCCCATCAATGTAGGCTCCGCCTCTTCGAGGTCCGCGATTCTGAGTTTGCAGGATGAAATGTACAATTAGAAAAATGTATAATAAAATAAATAAACACACAGCTGCCTGACCGCCTTACAAGGAATGCTGCTGCACTACCTCAGATACTCTACAGTTTAGCCGCATGGTCACGTGATGCTCCGGCTCCGGCAGCAAAAAGAAACAGCTGGGCTGCCCGTGAATGAGAGGGGAAGATGGCCCCTTCTCCTTCTCCAGACTCCTCCACTGCATCCTCCCCCCCCTCTGGCCAGACTGCAGCTCTGCACACCAGCTCAGCCTCATTCTGTTTAGGGGAATCGGCGGCTTGCAGCATGCCGGCGGGTGGCATGTAATGAGTCAGTCTAACTCATTGTAGTGCCTCCGGCAGTGGGCTCCTTCATCGTGGAGGGGCCCTGGTGCAGTGCACTGGTTGCACCGCTGCAAGTTCCACCCCTGAACCTACGATAATAGCCCACCAGACCAAAGAATATCCTGAGTTGCGACATACATTTTAGCTTAGGCCATGTGAAGACTGCTTCCACCTTGCTGGGTTGAGGTTTAACTTACCCTTGGCATACAATATACCCCAGATACTTTGCCTCCACAGTTATGATGGCACACTTCTCCAGGTTAGGGATGAAACCCTTGTGCCTGTAGAGACTGTAACACTGCATCCACCTTTGGAAGGTGCGACTGGAACAAACCCACTGTGGTAGAGAAGGCTGTTGTTGCTTTGGCAGCTTCCATCAGAGGAATTTGTCAGTACCCCTTCAGTAAATCTGGCGTAGTTGGATACTGGCTTATTGCTAAGTTTTGTACTAGGTCATCAACCCGGGGCATAGGATAGGAACCAAACCGAGGAACTTTATTTAACTTTCTGAAGTCATTACAGAATCTCACAGATCCAAAAGGCTTGGACTCTAAAAAAAATGGGATTATTCCATTCACTGTTTGACTACTCTATGACCCCCAAGCGCTGCATCGCTTCCAGTTCCCATTTTACTGCTGCCTGTTGGGCCTCAGATATACAATATTGCCTTTGTTTTATCACCCCCCTGAGTGGAGTAACATTGTCATGCTGTATGATTTGAGTTTTCTCCAGGAGGGCAGAGAACACAACCTGGTACTGTGCTACTAAGTTTACCACTTCTTGTTTCTGGCTAGGACTCAAAGTTACCTCAGTAGGCACCTGACATTCTGGGGTTTTCATGGCCCCTAAAGAGGGATGACTGGCACTTTCCAAGGCTTCAACAAATTCACATGGTAAACTTTTACCTCTTTCCTTCTACCTTCCTGCCGTACCTAGACACAAGTATCAGTACCTTGTTGCCCCTATTGAGAGTCCGGGTGACAGCAGTAACGCCATGACTGCGTTTTTGATCCTGTTGAGCTCTTACCATATGCTTGGTCAGAAGTGGCGCAATTTGCCTTAGACAGCCATACAATTGGGATATAAACTGAACGATGTTAGGCTCTTGGGACGGGATCAGTACTAAATCCCGCAGGATGGGATCCCGGTGGTCGAAATACAGACGCCGGAATTTCGACCCCACAATCCCGACAGGGGTGGCGAGCAGAACGCAGCCCCTTGCGGGCTCGCTTCGCTCGCCACGCTGCAGGCACGGTGCTTTGCTATGCTCAGCACGCTTTTATATTCTCCCTCTATGGGTGGCGTGGACACCCACGGAGGCAGAATATGTCGGGATTGTGCCGGTCGGGGTTCTGGCGTCGGTATTTCGACTGCCGGGATTCCGTCCGGCGGGATCTTGACCGCATCCCCTTGGGACAATTGCTGCTCCCACCCATCTTTTAATAGATCTAGTATCCCTCTGCGTTGTCTACCATAGAGGAGTTTGAAGGGTCTAAACCCCATACAGTCTCTATATAAATAAAGGATAATAATAATAATAATAATAATAATAATAATAATAAAAGAGGCTTGGGGTACCTCTCAAACTACCAACAATAGCTAAGGTAAGAGTAGGTCCTAATCTCGCTTCTCCTGTGACACTGCCCTTTTCATCATCTGCATAAGGGTTCTGTTAAAGCATTCAACCAAGCCGTATGTCTGCGGGTGGTATACCAAAATGGTAATTCTATCCACCTTTAACAGGCGACACAGGTATTTCATTAATTTAGACACAAAAGGGGTACCTTAGCCGGTCAGGACCTCTATTGGTATTCCTAGACGGGTATACAGCATCAAGAACTCCTGGACAATAGTGCTAGATTTCATGTTACATAGTGGTATGACCTCCGGGTACCCGGTGGAGTAGTCCACCGTCACCAATATATACTGATGCCCATGATCCGATTTTTCTACTGGCCCCATCAGATCTATAAAAATTGGCTCAATAGGCATGGAAATTATAGTCAGGAAAACCAAGGTCGCCCTAAATTCTGTCTGGGGTGCATTATTTTGGTACACTGGGCATTCCTGACAATATTCTTTTACTGCAGCATGAATGCCTGGCCAGGAGAACCATAGCTGGATACGCTGGAGAGTTTTCCTCTCCCCTAAATGGCCACCCCCATAAATGCATGTGAGCTGCACTCAATACCAGCTGCTCGTGTTTTCGGGGAATCAGCAACTGGTCTACCATTTTACCTTGCAAATAAGTTACAAGGTAAAACAAATTGTTTTTCACATAAAGTAAGGTACACCTTCAGGTGGTAAAGCAGAGTCTACCTTACCATTTACCACTACCACATTTTATAATGTATTGGACAAGTTGCCATCGTTATGTTGATCTCGCCTAAAGTCCTGCAAAGACACTCTTTCGCAAATGGGGGACTAATGTGTCTCAATCTCACTGGCAAGAGAGGGCTTTACAGTCATACAACCTTGGCTTCCAGTAGATCTTGGCCCCTGCGACAGCTTAACCTCTGTCTGTCTGCCAATGTCATGCCAGGTAACAAACTCCTGCAACAGTGGGAAGTCCTGGCCCAGGATTAGTGGATAAGGAGGTTTGGAAGCTACTGTGACTACCATTTTTACTGGTCTTACTTTAATCACCACCGGCAGGTGCACTCATGGGCATTCTTCTATGTCACCAAGTATACATAGCATCTTTACCAGAAGCACAACCTGGCCAGACCCGGGAAGAACCATGTTAGTAGAGATGAAAGACAATTCACTACCAGTATCAACCAAAGCCCAGATATCCCAGCCTTCAATCTGTACCATCAGATGAAACGGTAGTTTCAGCTGGGGAAATAATTCCAGGCACCACACTGAATACAGGTTGTGCTGTTTTCCCTGAGCTGCAATCCACTAGCTCACCCTGCTTTAGGAAGTACCGCTGTGCATGACTGGGCTCTCTGCACTCAAAACATATGACTGGAGACGGGCTGTTTGGTCTAACAATGGGGATCTGGGTATTGGGCTTAGGTACTGGCTGTAACCCTTGCTTGGCTTTATTAAAATTTCCCAGGGTCAGGTACCTCTCAATCACCACTGCTAGCTCAATTGTCTGGGGGTCAGCCTGCAAAGGCCCAGTGTTTTACACCACGGTCTAATACCCGTATAGCCTGGTCTAGAGCCATCACTTCCACTACGAAGATTTTTTTTTATCTGTAACCAGGTTTTACTCAGTTTGGCCAATCATGCCAGTTTGACTACTGGAGGCTCAGATGGGTTAAGCTGCAACTCGTAATATTCTTGGGCTTTGCTGGGACCAGTCACCCCAATCCTGCTGAGTATAGCTTCCTTCAAGCAAGGATAAGAGCTGACTTCAGACAACTTTAACTCAACATAGGCTCTCTATGACTCTCCTGTGCGATAAGGAGCTAATCTAACCCTTGATTTCTGGTATCAAATATGTCGCCTAAGACTAGTTAACCCTTGCAAAACTACAGCTACATATTCAAAATAGTAAATTATAATATGGTGGTTGTGCGCACTTTTCCAGCGTATTTCATTCACAAATCAATGTTGGGCCAAGCAGAATACAAGTGGGTCATATGTAAGTGACCAACCTCTGTTGATTTCAGGGGTCAAATTTGTGGCCCAAGACTAGTTAACCCTTGCAAAACTACAGCTACTTTCTCAATATGGTCTGTGTGCCCACTTTGCCCGTGTATTTCATGCCCAAAACAGCATTGGGCCAGGCAATATACAAGTGGGTCACATGCAAGTGACCACTCTCTGTTGATTTCAGGGGTCAAATTTGTGGCCCAAGACTAGTTAACCCTTGCAAAACTACAGCTACTTATTCAAAATGGCAAAATATGGTGTGTGTGCCCACTTTGCCAGTGTATTTCATGCGCAAAACAGCGTTGGGCCAGGCAAAATAAAAGTGGGTCACATGCAAGTGACCACCCTCTGTTGATTTCAGGTGTCAAATTTGTGACAGAAGACTCATTAACCCTTGCGAAACTGAATGATCTGAATAAGAAGCTGGAGTTCGAATAAGAAGTGAATAAGAAGCTGGAGCTTGAATAAGAAGTGAATAAGAAGCTGCCCGAATAAGAAGCTAACTTCAGCCTCGTGGCATGCCCAGGTGTTTTTAAGGAGGGCACCTGAATTCAGCGATAACCACTTCCAGCCTCTTGTGTCACAAGAATTGTAGCCGACCTTACCTGGCGCAGATAGGAAAAATCTTCCATGTTCCGGTAATTGCGCATGGTTCTGCGATCAGCTGCATATTGCGATGCATTCACAGTTTCTGCAATGGGCGTTATTTCTCAATTGCTGCTCGGCAACTATTTGATCGCAGAAACTGCTTTTTATCAGAAATAGCAATCCTTACTGCATAAGGGGCTTAATTCAGACCTGATTGCAACAGCACAATATTTATGTAATGGGCAAAATCATCTGCAGTGCAGGTGGGGCAGATGTAACATGTGCAGAGAGAGTTAGATTTGGATGGGGTGTGTTCAAACTGAAATCTAAATTGCAGTGTAAAAATAAAGCAGCCAGTAGTTACCCTGCACAGAAACAGTATAACCCATCCAAATCTAACTCTCTCTGCACATGTTACATCTGCCCCACCTACAGTGCACATGGTTTTGCCCGTTAGAGATAGATTTTGTTTTTGCGATCAGGTCTGAATTAGGGCCTAGGTCCCAAGTGTGGGGAGCTGGTCACATATACCATATATGGTGCCCACTGATGTCTCTCATACACCAGGCACATCGCTCACCTCACTGCCGGTCACCGTCACCTCCTCTCCCGCCGCCTCCACTGAAATGTGTTGTGTCCAATGTTGCCAACTCTAAATAAAAAACAAGCAGCTGATGTGTGAAAAACAAGCCCAGCACCAGCGTCCTCACTCCTGCTTCTCTCTCCACACACACAGGAAACTTCTCCTCCCCCCTCCTTCCCCTAATCCATGTCCTCCACTCTGAGCTCACACAGAGCCTCTCTCTCACTTCCTGATTGTATTAACTCCTTCAGCTCCTGAAGTGGTGACAGCCCCATAGTACAGCAGGACAATGCAAGGGTGTGGATCATAGGATCGACAGTGTCTAGGTTGACAATGTTTGGTCGACCACTATATGTCGGCAGTCACTAGGTCGACAGTGTAACCCTCCCTTATGTCTGACAAGGTTACTAATTCTAATAATGTGCCTCCACACAAGCTATTGCTCTAATAACAGGCTGCCTGGGATGCCTGACTGCTATATGTACATATATATATATATATATATATATATATATATATATATAAATCATATATTACCCATATACCCGTTCTTCTTTCCAGCTCTTCCAATCAACCTCCAGCAACAACAGTTGGTAAGTATTATATTTGTAATATTATTTTACACACCTTATTCATATACTAATAAGTAATAACTAGGTTTATGCATACACCCATGTCCTAGCTACCCCACTCTCCTATACAAAACAATTGCATGCAATACACAATACAATATTTGGTGATAACCGCGCTGAATAAGTGACCCGGGTACTCTGAAAAAACCTGAGTTGCGCAAGTTGTGGCCCATAAAGATGATAAACAACAATGTTCTGTTATATTCCAAATTTAGTAGGTAGAACAAGGGGGGGGGGGGGGTGGGGAGGGTCGCACAGACCTGTGTAAATATTAATCAATGATTATCAATAAGTCACACAGAGTCCTTTCCCATATATTTAAATCTTATTGTATGTCTATCAATCAAAATCTATGGGAGGTGCTCCTGGGAATAAATTATACACATGTAGAGACCAAAAAGAAAAAGGTATTCCCTATCATGGGCACACTCTGACCTTGTGACACAAAACTCAAAGTCAAATGTCAAACTGACATTTGACCACTGATATTTAAAATATAACTTTTATTGAGTATCTTAAAACATCTGCGAAAATATTGTGCATGTGAAATCAAGTGCAAAAATAATATGTGAAATAAAGTTAAAAATTCAGTCACTGCTGCCTTTTCATATTTCACTCTCAAGTGTTTTAAGATGTATCCATTTTTGTTGCAAAATAATCTTTTCTTTACTATGCTATTGGAAACAAATTATCCTTTGAAGGTACCTCTGTGAGAATTATGAAGGACTAAATTGTCATTCTCAACTGACAGTCTCTCATTTATGGTAGTGTGCGCACCACTTTAACCATAAATTCTAATCACGCATTGTGCCCTGTGTGATATCTTATAATCGATCCTTTATTGTGACTGTCTATCTCACAGAATATCCCAAATAGCCCTCTATCATCCACTTTCTGATTCCTGATGCAATATGATGTGGTGTGATTCTCTTCTCCTATATTGGACTTTGCTTGAGATCGTCAAGGTGTAGATTTATTGACGTAGGTCATATACTTTAAAGTAAGACTAAAGATAATCGCCGCAAGTAATACTGCTGAATCAGTGATCTCAACGTTCTGTGTGTTATGCCTATAGTGATCTTAATTTGTGTCATATATATTTCTATCTCACCCGCTGGGAAGATGTAACGATAATTTGTTATTAATGTGTTAGATCATATACTGATGTTTGCATATTTCTCTTGCATAACCCAGCTTATACCTGCTGGTTGTAGTAAAAGTATGTTATTAGTACGTTGTGTCATATAGTACTTTTAGACCTGGCTGGTATTTTAACCTTCTATAACGTATTCCAGCTTATACCTGCTGATTTTTGTGTGTATCTATAATATTCATCATCAGGAGTCCATATAGCAATCCCCTACAGGGTAATGACACTATGCCCCACACAATCGTTGAGGTTTTACACTCAAGCTAAGTTCCTTGTGAGTGAATAGCACAATCACAATAATCTATGGCACTTTTGATATGCTGGAGTATAATCATGTTTATTTGGGAATATTACAATCAAATATTAAGAAGAATAGGAAATATTCAGAAATATAATAATAATAAACATTAATGAAAGTAATAAAAATATAGTAAATAAATTGATAGAAGGATTCATCCATTAAGAAGATGAGAGTGCCAAATTAAAATACAGTTGTAAACCACCAACATATCCTTCCTGGCAGCCTATTCATCAGTAAATAGCCTTCGAATAACAACAGTCTATGATTGGGCAGGAGATATGTCAATCAAAGTATGTGGCCAATCAAAGTAACATCAAACGAAAACACAGCAAATAAACGTATAGAAGGATAAACACTTATTTATTAAGAAGATGAGAATACTAACTTAAAACATAAGTCGCAAATTATTAATAATATATCCTTCTTGGTAGCCTAATTATCAGCAAACAGTCCCTGAATAATAACAAGTCTGGGACTGGGCAGGAGATGTGTCAATCAAAATATGTGGCCAATGGAGGAGACTGACTGGATATTTAGCTCCCTCAGACCCGACAATCGGGTTTCCTATGATTAAGCTTATGCGAAACGGTCGTTAGGAGACAGTTCACACACAGTGTGTCTGTCAATTAGCATTTTAATGTTCAGTTACTGCATTTAGGAATATCCATTGTTTTGCATGCATGAATGAATGTACCATAATTGAAAGTGACACCCCTGTGGCGTATAGCACACTTACAGCCGTAGCCGCAGCGAGACCCATACCCGGCGGCCCCGTACTGACGGACACCGCTATCGGAGCTTTCGGCCTGATAGACGGGACGCGGCGGTCAGTGGCCGGAGCGAGACATACACCCAGCGGCTCCATACAGACGGATACCGCTACGGGTGTCTGTGTCCTGGGTAACGGGCAGCAGCAGTGAACGACTGCACGCTGCTATAGCCCGCGGTTCCAGCAAGCCGTGTACAAACGGCCGTGTAGCATACTATACTACATACAAGCTGTGAACTTGATGCATGGTGAAATACACTGCATCTTTATATCAGTACACCTATCCATTATTGTTTCATTAGTTTATTCAACATATTATATAATGGACAGTGTGTAATGTGTCACAAACAAGTAGCTGTCACATCTAACATTGTGGTTTCTAATAGGAACTTAGCTTGAGTGTAAAACCTCAACGATTGTGTGGGGCATAGTGTCATTACCCTGTAGGGGATTGCTATATGGACTCCTGATGATGAATATTATAGATACACACAAAAATCAGCAGGTATAAGCTGGAATACGTTATAGAAGGTTAAAATACCAGCCAGGTCTAAAAGTACTATATGACACAACGTACTAATAACATACTTTTACTACAACCAGCAGGTATAAGCTGGGTTATGCAAGAGAAATATGCAAACATCAGTATATGATCTAACACATTAATAACAAATTATCGTTACATCTTCCCAGCGGGTGAGATAGAAATATATATGACACAAATTAAGATCACTATAGGCATAACACACAGAACGTTGAGATCACTGATTCAGCAGTATTACTTGCTGCGATTATCTTTAGTCTTACTTTAAAGTATATGACCTACGTCAATAAATCTACAACTTGACGATCTCAAGCAAAGTCCAATATAGGAGAAGAGAATCACACCACATCATATTGCATCAGGAATCAGAAAGTGGATGATAGAGGGCTATTTGGGATATTCTGTGAGATAGACAGTCACAATAAAGGATCGATTATAAGATATCACACAGGGCACAATGCGTGATTAGAATTTATGGTTAAAGTGGTGCGCACACTACCATAAATGAGAGACTGTCAGTTGAGAATGACAATTTAGTCCTTCATAATTCTCACAGAGGTACCTTCAAAGGATAATTTGTTTCCAATAGCATAGTAAAGAAAAGATTATTTTGCAACAAAAATGGATACATCTTAAAACACTTGAGAGAGTGAAATATGAAAAGGCAGCAGTGACTGAATTTTTTACTTTATTTCACATATTATTTTTACACTTGAATTCACATGCACAATATTTTCGCAGATGTTTTAAGATACTCAATAAAAGTTATATTTTAAATATCAGTGGTCAAATGTCAGTTTGACATTTGACTTTGAGTTTTGTGTCACAAGGTCAGAGTGTGCCCATGATAGGGAATGCCTTTTTCTTTTTGGTCTCTACATATTCCAAATATATGAGAGTGTGAAAGTTCCTTTACTGAGTCTGAGGCCACTTTAGAAATTCCTGCTTAGATGTGTAACTATAATTCTTTATCCTGGTTACCAGTGTAGCCCAAAATAAATGACATTTCTCTGTTCTGAATGTAAAGTTACATTACTCTGTATCCAGTAAGCTGAATGTAGAGAACTGATCTATGTCATGAAGTATAAAGACACAGTATATCTCCTCCGCTGGCTTAGTACAAAGAACTCTAGATCTCATAACATACAGATGGGTAACGTGACAGTTTTTCTTCATACAGACTCATTTCTGTCTTGAATATTTTCTACATTAAATTATAGCATCAGTGTCTCTTTCTCTCTGAACAGATCTACTTGCAGTCTCTGAATAGCTTGTGTAGCTAGTGATTTATACTCTAATATTCTTAGTCTTATCCGACTGCATAGACAATTTCATCTCCCTTGTGTATATATACGTATACAATTATAATCTCCATTTCTGTGACAAACCATCTAATAAAATGATATACAAGTCCTTCCGTTTCTCTATTAGATGCGTATGTAAGGACAGCCAATGGAATATAGGCCCTCATTCCGAGTTCTTTGCAGCAGTTCATCGCATCACATCGCAATTGGCGGAAATTTGCAAACTGCCCATGCGCGAGTTCCGCATTGCGCGTGCGCAAAAGGCAGCGTAACGACATTTGTGCAAAAATACTAACTGACTTTCAGTATGTATTACTCTACCGAAAAGAGGGTGTGACGGAGGTGGTGCGGAGGCTTGGCTTCGTAATCTAACGATATGGGCATGAAAGTAGGTGGCTAGTGTGGGAGTATGCAAACGGCAGTAGGCGTGTTTTGTGCAAAAATGCGTAACGCAACAAATGTTCGCTAGCTGAACGCAGCCGAGGAGTAAGTCTGCAGCTACTCAGCCCTTGTGAACTACTGCTACAAGTGTGTCTGCCCGCCCCTATTTAGCAATTAATTTGCAAATTAATGCTGCTTTCACATTGTAAACCCTGCTTTTATAACGGTTCGTTAAACAGTTCTTAAAACGGGTCTGAGCAGTTAAACCCCCTTCACATCGCATGTTGTAACCGGTATATTACCATTTAATTACCGTTTTGGTACCTTTCACACTGAACCCGTTTCTCCCATAAAAAATAGTGGTTGTCATTTTAAATGGACTTTTCTGGCCCACACATTATTAATAATTATTAATTAATTAATTAATTAATTATTAATAATTTGGCTAGTCGTATGATGGAACCCAGCAGCTTCAAGCATCTTTACCATGTTTATGTAGATTACCTCACTGTCCCAGTGATTTGTCTACATATCTCTTCATCCCCTCTGATCCTAAGCAGCTCCCTAACCTCCTCATCACTCCAATTTGCCATTTTAAACTGTATTCTGTATAATAAAATGCTTCTTCACTCTCATGTGTTTCCTCCAGTTATTTCCTGCTTCTGCCTGGTGACATCACGCATGGAGACAGCCTATCACCTTCTGTGGCTTGGAAATACCGTTTCTGAGCCTTTCACATTGCACAATGAAACGGGTCTGAACCGTGAAGGACTCTGCTTTTTAACCATTTTAAAATACCAGTAATCTGTAACCAGTAAATTCAAAGTGGCCCTTTCACACCGCAGCTAGAACCGCTTTGGAAGGCTTAAAAAATGGCAATTTACCGGGTTATAGCTGCGGTGTGAAAGGGGTATAAGTCACCTGTTGAGCAATTACTTGCCAAACACTGCAGTTACAAATGACTGTTATCAGCAACTGTTTTCACACATAACAATTTATCATTTACCATGTCTAAATCTGACACACTCACAAATAATGTACTTTTTTTATTGTTGTTGAAAATACTTTGATGTTAACAGCATGTTTTATAAAGTTGTACCCTTCATCAAGATGTATAAACTACATCAGCTAAATGGCAACATGCCATGTTTTCTGCATTGCCATCTTCCTTTGTACATACCAAACAACATGAGCCACATAATGCAGCCTACACTTAATGTTACCTAATAACACACTTATTTTATTCTTGGAACATGTGACCCTTTGTAATACTATGGCATGTTGCCCCTAGTAACCCAAGTTGATTTAAAATGTTGTTTTTATTTCTTGGCACAGTTAAGTGTTGTGAAAGGCATAAATTTACTAAATTAGAGTTTACAATGTTTTTAAGAATATTCTATGATTGTTCCCTTGTACCACAAATGTCAATATGCAATTTACTGTTCACATTTTTCAATAGTGCATAACCTTAAAAAAAACACACAAGCATTTTTTTCTTTTAAAATTTTTGCTTTACATAAGAAATTATAGCAATTCAAAAAGCCAACATGGCTAGAAATTAGCGTGAAAATAAAACTGGTCATAGCAACAAACAGCTGCCAGTGGTGATTTTTACATAACAGAACCCAGTACTGTGTTGCCCCCATCTACTGGCAAAATGCAATTTTTAATCATAACAAAAAAATATGTTGTGAACCCCCAGCCAGAGGATACTTTTTGAAAACTGAGGTAGATTCTGACCACAATACACAAACCCAAACATACACAGCACGCTAGGAAGAGGAAGATGGATCAAGTGTACTGGAAAATAACTTACAGGCTACAAAACATAAAACAAAACAACAACCCCCTTTCATCATGAGGGAGTTGTCCATTCTGGCCACACAAGCCAAAAACAAAATACATAAAGGCAGCATGTCAAACATGGGTGCTGGGCATCTGGAGAGACATTACTTTCTCTTCTTTTGCCACGCCTGATGTTGTTGGTCACGGCTCGGTCTGCGAAGTGACCTTCGAGGGCCATGCCCAGTGGGATCTTCTTCCTGGGCAGGAGAGGGGAGGGAGCAGATGTGGC